>NC_090194.1:16936156-17126611 GCF_024679245.1 Pseudorasbora parva | reverse complement strand
GTTTACCCCTCCCTTGTCTGTTTCTTCCTGGTCTGTCCCTCCCGTGCCCCCCTGGTCTGTCCCTCCCGTGCCCCCCTGGTCTGTCCCTCCCGTGCCCCCCTGGTCTGTCCCTCCCGTGCCCCCCTGGTCTGTCCCTCCCGTCCCGCCCTGGTCTATCCCTCCCGTCCCGCCCTGGTCTGTCCCGCCCGTCCCTAGTGGAGCGTCTGGTAGCCGCTCCTTAAGGAGGGGGTAATGTCACATGCCTGTCCTGTCTTGTGTGCACATGTGGGTTTGTCATGTCTACTGTCAACCCCGCCCTTCTTGTTATCTGATTATTGGTTCATTTGCCCCACCTGTTCTCCCTCATTATCTGCCTTGTTTGTTCCCTTTATAATCTCCTTGTGTTTGTCAGTCTGTGTTGGATCCTTGTGTACTGTCTACGTCTTCCGTTCCCCTGTGACTTCCTTGTGGTATGTGTTCAGTTTCAGTTTATGTGTTTTCTAGTTACGTTTTCCCCCTCGTGGGTTTTTGTTTTGCATTTATGTTTTATTTGTTATAAATAAATATTTAATCATTTTCTGCACTTGAGTCCTCGCACCATTTTCCCTTGTGTCTGTGACGTGACACATTCTTACAAATCCAGGTGTGATGCATTATATTTGATAGTGTTATGTTTTTAATAATTATGTTTTTCCTATAATTATTTATTCAGGTACAAAACAGACTTGTGTAAAGTGTAATGCCTCTCGCAGTTCAAAATGCTTATGCTACGTCCGACGCCAGTTCCTGAATTCTTGAATTCAGAAGGCTGTCTGGCAGCAGTTCTCATTATTTTACTTTCTCAATATTTTACTTTATGAAGTTTTAAATATGGATATTTTTCTTACACAAACCCAATGATTGGCTTCAGAAGGCCTTTATTAACCCCCGGAGCCATATGGATTACTTTTATAATGGATTGATGGACTTTTTTGGGCTTCAAATTTTGGCCTGCCATTCACTGCCAACAATGCCATCTGCGGGTATATTTCAGCTGTTGTGTGTTACACAGTCACTCCCACTAGCCACTTTGGCGGGTTGAATTTTATTGTAGTCTTCTCAAAAGGCATCTGTTATAGTCGCGTTGCGCATCATAACCAATCACACGCGATTCTGTTCTGTTGAGATCTCACAATCAGATGCGTTCAGGTTAGTCATCGCTGAAATGCTGGCATTTTGTTCAGAGCGCACTCACACTCTCATCATGAACAACAAAGTAGAGATGCACAGAGATTCATTCATCACAGTGATTGACTGTTTTTGTTCTATTTCAGCAGCGAAAATAGATTCAAACAATAATCACAGCAGAACTATAGAGCCTCTGATGTGACTGGCATAAAGTTATGCATTCGATATTCACAAATTTAGGGACCGCCTATAAAGTTACATACGACTTTAGTATACATGTTCAAACTTCAATGGCATTTGAATGACTTACAGTCATAAAACCAAATGGTGTTCATCTATGTGTCAGGTACGATGCACACCTTTTAGATTGTTGATATTTAATAAAATAAACTGTCAAATCACATTAAAATATGGATATGTATTTCATTAGGCTACTGTATGGGCTTGGGCTTATACACAAAATATGCTAGATTTAAATAGGCCTGTCATAGCTAATATAACACTTATGAGAATATTGTTTGAGAACAAATATTAATATATAATATTTAATATAATAAGTTATATTTACACCAAAAATTCTTTGCTGCAACTGTTGCAGTTACTGTTTTCTCTGTCAAGATTAAAGAGATCTATACACAACCGTATCAGAGCTAAATAGACCTATTTAATGATGATGTCATGTTATACATTTCATGTAGACTTGATTTGGGTGTGTACAGTGGTCATTTACATATAGCCAACAACAAATTTTCCAGCAACAACATTTTGGCCAGTGAAAATGCTGAGTGGCTAGTAAATTTGTAAAACCACTAGCCACAGTGGCAGCTGAGAAAACAAAAGTAAATGTCAGCCCTGACTGCCATTATAATGCTTGAATTAACCAGGACATTTTTTTAAATATAACTCAAATTGTATTTGTCTGAAAGTAGAATGTAATATACACCTAGGATGGCTAGAGGGTAAGTCTTTATTTACTCTGTGATTTTCTGTTAAACACAAAAGAAGATATTTTGAAAAATGTTGGTAACCAGAGAGTTGACAGTTAGCCATTGAATTCCTTTTTTCTATTATGGAAGTCAATAGTTACCGTCAACTGTCTGGTTACCAACATTCTTCGAAATATCTTATTTCAACCCACCCTGTAATGTGTGTTCTTCTATTTTTTGGCAGTAACAATCTTCATTAGGGGACAATAGAATGACCTTTAAATATTATATTTTTTTAAGATGCTCTTCAAACTTTGCAGTGCCATTTCAATAATTACCGTACCGAATAAAGGATGACCCTGAATATAAGATGACCCCCCCCCCCCCATTTTCCAGACTTATTTTGGGGGAAAAAGAGATTTATGTGTTTTTTGTGTTTGCTTGTTTTTTGAAAATTCTACTGATAATTCATTTTTAAACACCACTCATTACAGGGCTCAACATTGTGTGCTTGTCTGGAATTTTTTTTTTTTTTATTTATTGTTTTGTGTTGTAAATAAAAATTATTCGGAAGCAATATTCTCATCAGTGTTCAATCAGCTTATTTGGCATATTAAAATCTGCATATTTGTGATATTTTTACCTTTTTTAAAGGGCATTTTTACCTCTCATCGTATATTGTATTCTTAAATTTGATCTATACATTCAATTAAAATAAGACACTATAGGACTGTTACCAATCAAATGAAATAATTTACACTGAAAAATGACAACTGCATTAAATAATGTTATGAGATTTGTATTTTTGGATAGATAAGAAATTTTAGAAAGTATGTTTAAACATGAAAATAAACCACCAGAAGGTGGCAGCATGAGTGAGTCATCGAGTCGATTCATTCAAACGATTCATTCAAACGGCTGATTCATTCAAGAATGAGGCAGTCGTTTACGAACATGTTATTGAATCTTTGATTCAAACGATTCATTCAAACACTAAATCATTCAGTAACACAAACTGTTGCTGTGAGACGCGTTATGATTCTGTTGTTTCGGAATTTAATTTCTATTTTCGCCGCTGAAATAGAACAAAAACGCAATATTGCATCTAAATGTAAGTGACTTAATGTTAGTTGTTTATGGAGCTGTCATATGAAATCAGTGTCATTTTCAGTCGTGGTATTCAGGAAAACACTCTTTTGGTTGAGTGATGTTGTTTAATTGTATCATATGTTATTAATATAAAAACAACGTTTTGAATGTTTAATGCAGTTTCTCAGTGTCTGATGTGTTGTGATTTATCCTCGAGAGGCTGCGGAGCGTCAACAGCGCAACCTTGTTATCGTCAGTTTAATAGATTTGTGATTTTGTCTATATCGAGAATATAAGACGACCCCCCATTGTTCAGCCTATTTTTTAGCATACAAAACATCATCTTATATTCGGGTATATACGGTTAAAAAAAAGGCGCCAGAAGCCAGGTAATGTCCACTGCACCACCTGGGAATGCAATATAAACATGCTCTTCAATAGGTTGTGAAACACTTTTTGAAACAAAATGCATAGCTGTGTTTGCATTCATGATCTTGCATCGCCTAGTTCCGGCCCTTATTAGCTCTTTTGCATTTGTTTACACACACACTCTCTCTCTTGTTTAATTTCACTGAACACTGATGCATTCCCTGCTTTAATTATTGATGGGCTTTTCCTAGTGCCGCTGCACTGATTACTTCTTCTTAATTAGTCAATTCTTTACCTCATACACAAAGTGCAATTAAACACAACAAGTTATTACCTCTGTCAGACAGACCATTAGTACCGTGCGCGCGGATGTACTCACGTGTGTGAGTTTCAGCAGCCTATGGTTCAGTCTCATTGGAGATATATGACACAAACAAACTCCGCTTTGCTGTACAAACACACACGCGCGCACACACACACATAGACCCACTTCCAAACAAACAACCCGTATCATCTCAAATGCATGGCAATTACTGTATGGCCATCCTCTGCAGGGCTGGGAAAACACAAAGACGAGTAGACGTAGCTCGAGGTTCAGTTGTAAATATCCCCTGCAATTCATTTGAGAGCGAATCAGAGACATTAAGCTCAGCTGCGAGTGGAAAAGCACATAAACGGCTTTAAAATTAAAATTGAGCTCGGAATCAGCTGTGGTGAAGCGTTCTTGGCAAACGTTGCAGCAGCGTTTTAGAAACAGAGGAGGGCATATCGTCCGGGAGGAACCTCTCGATTGCTATTATAATTATTCACCACCTTTTAGTTGATTAACTTCTAATTGCTCCTCTGCATTCTAATGGTCCCACTCTGATCATTACAGTTATTGCCTGCCATAATTACCGGTAATGTTCTTTTCGACACACTTGTGATAATTGCCTGTAGAGAAAAGTTGTTTTTTGGAGGTTGTCGTCGTGCATGGAATTCACACATGAAAAACTGATGGAAAACAACATTATAGGCAGATAACTAGTCCTTCACTATCTTTTTTTTTAAAGGGGGGTGAAACACTCAGTTTCAGTCAATCTCATGTCAATCTTGAGTACCTATAGAGTAGTATTGCATCCTTCATATCTCCGAAAAGTCTTTAGTTTTATCATATTTATAAAAGAAATATGGGCTGTACCGAGTCTTTCCGGAAAAAACCGAGCGCCTGGAGGCGTATCGTGTGGGCGGAGCTAAAGAATGACAAGCGCAAAGCGGTGACGTCCTCAAGCGTGGAGAAACCCATCTATCTCAGCTAATACAGATAATGATCCACAATCAAATCTGAGGCTGAAATAAATTGAACAGGAGAAACGGCAACATCAGGATGTCCGTCTCTGTGGTATGTACTGTATTTAGGGGCCTTTGTGTGCAGTTTATGAGGACATGATTCGGTTTATGGACTATTGTATGTGACTAGACCTTAGAGGTAGCAAGCAAAACGGTTTTGCACGTCAGAGTCAGACTAGTGTAACGTTATACAGAACAACAATGGAGTAACCGTTAGCGCATTTGAATGACGAAGCACGCGATCGTATCGTTTACTGATGTTTACTCATGCGACGGTAGCCAATAGCAGAGACATTTGAAGTTGATTTACTCACCGGCATCTTCCTCTCTCTCCCTCTAGTCACGCACGCGCGCGCGCGCGCGCACCCTTCCGGGAGAAGAGCCCATACAGCCCATACAAGGACCTTCCGCTCTATTTAACGTCAAGTAGACCCATACTCGAAAAAAACTCGCCGAAACTTGTGAGAAACCGGAAGGAGTATTTTTAACACAGAAATACTCTATCAAACGTCCAACATTAGTGTTTGAAACTTTGTCTATGTTTAGGATGGGAATCCAAGTCTTTAAAGGTGTAAAAAGCTCAGTATGCATGAAACAGCATTTCACCCCCCCTTTAACGTTAGATAAGTAAAGTACAGTAACTTTTGTTTAAACATCTATATCTTGTCAGATTTTATGCTCTTTAGCAGGACATATGATATACTTTATGAACTATCTTTTATATAATACTGTGTATTTAAAAACATATATTCTACTAATAAACTAAATACACTTTTTAGTCTCTGACATGATTAAACATCCACTTTAGTAAGACAAATAATTTGCGTTATAATTAATTTGATATTATATTGTGTTTTTAAATAAGAACAGTTTAATGCTTATAAACTAAAGCACTTAATATATAATGACTTTGTGGACGTACTTTACATTTTTATTACAATGTTATTAATTAATAACCATTTACATTTTGTACTGTTGTTCCACAAATAAGCACCATAAATAAAAACAGACAAAATAAAACTAATACTAAAAATAGAATGTACATTTTATATATTTGACACTGACACTCTGGCCACTCCCACTCATCCCCAATCACCGGTATTCCATACACCTGTGCAAAATCACCAGTAACCCTTCATAAACACTCCTCATCCCTTCACTCGGGGTCCGGTCTTGCGCCGATCAACAATACTACCACCGACTACTTACCTGAAGCTAACTTGCCCGTCTTACTCGTCTTCCTCATCCCCATCATCATCCTTGTGGTCACCGTCCTAGTCATGTCGTCAGAAAGGACAGTCTGTTATCATTGTGTTACCTGTCTACGTGTCAAGATTCCCCTTTGAGTTAAACCTGTGTCCGTTACCTCTGTTTAATAAACCTACACTTGCACTAACCATCTGTGTCCTCGTCTGTGTCAGACAATATTACTCTGTATTTAATTGAGTAAGAATTGCTTAATAAAAGAAAACACTATTTCAGTCTTTCTCCTTCAAAATTTCATGTTTAGTCTGATATGTTACTTGCAATTTATTTGTAATTATTTGTCAAATTTATAGGCAATTATTGAGCGACAATTGTTTCAAAGTAATTCATACACCGAAATTGTGTTTAGCACACACTTGTAACATTAAAAAAAAACTTTAAAGGGGGGGGGGGGGGGGGGGGGGGGTGAAATGCTGTTTCATGCATACTGAGCTTTTTACACTGTTTAAGACTTGGATTCCCATCCTAAACATAGACAAAGTTTCAAAAACTAATGTTGGACGTTTGATGGAGTATTTCTGTGTTAAAAATACTCCTTCCGGTTTCTCACAAGTTTCAGAGATTTTTTTTCGAGTATGGCTCGACTTGACGTTAATAGAGCAGAAGGTCCTTGTATGGGCCGTACGGGCTCTTCTCCCGGTAGGGTGCGCGCGCGTGACTAAAGCGAGAGAGGAAATGCACGCCCATAAACACTCTCTCAGGTGCAGATCCTGTCGATCCAGGCGCCACGCTCCACTTTATTCCTATGGGTGACATCCCATACATCCTCTATAGTTACTCAAGATTGACATGAGATTGACTGAAACTGAGTGTTTCACCCCCCCCCCCCCCCCCCCCCCCCCCCCTTAAAACATTCTACAGATACTTACCAATAAACCATCCATAAAATGTTCATAATACATTGATGGAGGTACTATTTCATTATATTGGGCTTGATTATTACCAAATACAGCATATCATTCAGTTTGCTAAGATTTGCTGAATTTGTATTGTTTTATTGTGTGTGTGTGTGTGTGTGTGTGTGTGTGTGTGTGTGTGTGTGTGTGTGTGTGTGTGTGTGTGTGTGGTGTGTGTGTGTGTGTGTGTGTGTGTGTGTGTGTGTGTGTGTGTGTGTGTGTGTGTGTGTGTGTGTGTGTGAGCCTGTTTATGTGGTTTATGAGGACACAAATTTGTATAACTACATGGGTATTACACTGGTATTACACTATAAATGTGGTTATGAGGACATATCAAATGTCCTCATAATTCAAATGGCCTTAAAAACATACTAAATAATGTTTTTCTGAGAAAGTAAAAATGCAGAATGTTTCCTGTGATGGGTAGGTTTAGGGGCAGGGGCAGTGTAAGGGGATAGAAAATGCGGTTTGTACAGTATAAAAACCATTACGCCTATGGAGAGTCCGTGTGTGTGTGTGTGTGTGTGTGTGTGTGTGTGTGTGTGTGTGTGTGTGTGTGTGTGTGTGTGTGTGTGTGTGTGTGTGTGTGTGTGTGTGTGTGTGTGTGTGTGTGTGTGTGTGTGTGTGTGTGTGTGTGTGTTATAAAAGCCTTTCACAAATCTAAATCCGACTTAACCATAATACACCAACTAGCCTTTGAGAAAGCAAAGAGGGTATTTTAAAGTTCTCAACAACTACCCCTCCGCCCTCCACACCCACCACCCCAAACCCTCACAGTCTAACACACACACACACATACAAACCCCTGGATAATGTTCCTTGCGCAAGGCTGACCAAAGCTTTCCTATCGCCTCCCTCTCTCTCCTGTTTTTCCAGACCATTAAAGATATTGCCGAGCCTGGGAACTCTGCATGTTAAATCACTTAATCAAAAGCAATGGGTCGAAAATCTTGTTTCTCTTCTTTTATTTGATTCATTCCTCCAGATAAAGGGAGAGCAGGGAATGCACAAAGCACATTATCACTTTGGCCCAATAGCACATGCATTATGTTCTAAGCAGCCGCAGAAAGACTATCATTGGGTCTGATCCCTCTGGGTATGGGGCGACTGTTTTCACCGATCATCCATTCAAACACCCTACGAGCGCTCCGCTGTCTGCCTGTACCGCGTCTATCCTCGTGTGGCCCCTGTGGTCCTCCTTGTCACTCGGCTTGGCGTGAATGAATAGACCCTTTTAAGTTGAAACACCTGTGCTGTAATTCTAAAGTGTCAAACAGAGATGCATAACACCGCTCGCTTGCCTTAATAAAGTTCTTGCAGATGCAGCATTCAAGAGAGAGAGACAGGGAGAGGGAAGTCATGCTTGCTGGGATGCCCAGGAGCCAGCACATTCACTTGGACTCCTGCTCTTGCACTGAGACTCTGAACGCTTCCTCCATATTAACAGGGGCAGAGCTTCGAACTCCCTGTTTCATAGTCAGCAAGCACTGAAAGCCTGTCTGTGATGTTCACCTTTATAGACATTAACCGTGCACTCTCAAAAATAGAATTTGTGTTTGTAGTGATTGCATTTTAGGGAACAGTTCTTAAAAGGAGCATATTTTTGTTGTGTAAGGAACATTTTACTAATCTAAAGAACCATATTTCACCAAAAAGTACCTTTTGTGGAACGCACACTTTAATGATAACTTGTTTTTTTGGCATTTATGGTTCCATGACATTAACATCCACGAAAACTTTCCATTTCCTTTCCATTTTTATAGCGGAAAAAAGGTTCTTTGGTTTGAAATGTTCTTCACGCAAATAAAAAAAATGGTTCTTTTAAGAACTATCCACTGAAAGATTCTTAATGGCATAAGGAGCTATTTCATTGAGTAATTATAGGAACTTAGTTATGCATTACTGCATTTCAGAAATGGTCTCCGTCCACATACATGACCGAAGACGGGCCACATGATCGTTCTCGCACACTGGGCATGCGCGTGCAAGTGTAAATGAAACGCAGGCCAGCTAGTAGTCATTGTGCAAGTAATAGAGGTTGCAGCCTTTAGCCTCCTTGTTAGAGCGTCCGACTCTTATACCGGCGGACCCGTGCTCGAGTCCCGCTTGGAGCGGGCGGTTCGAACAGCAGGGGTTACATTGGTGCCGTGACCCAGATGGGAGTGAGGTTTAAGGGGGTGAGTGTAACAGTAGTCACTGTGCAAGTAAACATCATTCCTCAAGAGACGCTCTAGCGACTGACGTTAGAGGTTGCAGCCTTTAGCCTCCTTGTTAGAGCGTCCGACTCTCATGCTGGCGGCCCCGGGTTCGAACAGGAGGGGTTACATAAACAGTTGTCTCTTGTTCATTTTAGGCAGGTGCTGCACAAAAGCTGCTAAAAAGGACAACAACGTCAGCAAAGCATGCAGTTCTGTGTGTGATTGATTACACGGTTGTCGAGGCCAGTATGTTACAGGGATACCGGTAATGCTTTTGTGAAACGCAGCCCTGTTATTCGTCGTGTTAATGTAATGTGAGCAGCCAAAGTCTGCATTTTTGAGGTTCAAAAACGGCGGAGCAGTATAGACGACAGGCTTAACCATAGCAAAAAGTTATTGTGGCAAGCAGCGAGGCGAGGGACCGTGAGAGCGGGCCGGTGGCGAGTGTTAATGAGCGCGCCACACCGGTCTTGTCTCATGGCGGAGTGACGGGAACATAAAAGGAGGAGCGAAGGCAGTGGAAGATGAGAGAGGACCACGTCTGGACTTTATGTTGAGTTTTTTTTAATGTATTGTTATGTGTGTGCGGGCAGTCATCCGGGCTGCCCGCGGTTTACTTTCGTTTTGTTTATTTAATAAAAGTTGCTGAATGTTCGCCGGTTCCCGCCGCCTTCCTTCCCATCTACGAACCATGTTACATTGGTGCCGAAGCCCAGGAGGAAGGAGGGACATACTGTCGAAGAGGAAAGACCGCCAGTGGCTGCCCGAGGCGGTGGTGCTGGAGCAAGAGAAGATCCGGTTGGACGGAGAGCTCGCTGCCGTGCCCCTGGTGGGGTGGCTGCCGTCCGAGAGGGAGCGAGGAGTCGCCGGTGCTTGCCGTGAGCCGGAGCCTGCTGCCGTCCACTGTTTAGGTGAGGAGCAGGGAGCAAGGGACTCGCTGGCGGTTCCCTCGATAGGAGCCACCGCCGGCCGTCAGGGGGCGGAGGAGGACCGAGCCGTCCACCGAGCGTTCCAGTGCCATCGCATGGCAACGCAAGGAAGGGCCTCTCGGCTGGCTGAGGAACGAACAGAATTTTTTTTTCCTCTCTCCCCTCTCTCGTTCTGTCACTGCTCCCAGACACATTCGCCCACATGAGTACACTAAGAAAGCAATCCGCTCGAATGCGTTTTCGACGACCTCTGGGAGTGGTCAAAAGTAGACAAGCTCAAATCATTTTAGACCCTTTTTACTCCTGCATTTAGTGTCGTCCACTTGTGATCTGATAGACCAAATTGCATCTTAACTGTTTCCCCGGCAGCGTTTTTTTGTTTTTTAAAGTTGCCAGCCACTGCTAGGGTTTTTTGACCATTTTCACAAAAATGTGATAGCCCGTAGAATATTTTGTTTTATGAATATCTGAGCATGCAATATATCAAAAGAAAGAGCTGACCATCTTAAACAAAAAAAAAATGCCTTCCTTTTTTATCAACATGTGAATATGGGTAAGTTTCATTAAAAAATGCAACATTTTGAACAAATACAATTTTTGTGAAAGACTACATCCAGATCAGATTCAGAGCGATTATTAATCACAGATGGAGTAAATCGAGTCCATCAATGCCCTGTATTAAGCCCGGTATTCAACAACATCAATAACCCTAGCATAAAGTTTGAGCAGTGCCTATAGTTCAGTGTCAGTCCCTCTATCACTGTTTTCCATGTTCTTGGAGCAAGTATATATATATATAAACGATGTGTGTTCACCGCTTTTTTTAAAATGGTGGATAGATTCCATTGGTGGTATCATTATGGCATGCGTTTGGCCAATCAACATACACTTGCATCACTGGTAGTTCCTATTGCTATGTTAGACCCTATTATGAAGTAAGAGTTCCCAAAAATGCGTTCCTACAACCAAAATCGTTCTCAGTTCCTGTGTTGCGAACACACCAAAAAGCAGGTACTTCCGCCAATAGTTATAGTTCCTATAGGCGAAGCCCCTATAGCTGTGAAAACAGCCTATATTTTTAAAAGTGTGTAGTGGTTCCATGGATGTTAAAGGTTATTTATGTAACCACAGATTTCAATAGAGAACCTTAGAGCCAGATACTTAACTACATTCTTTATGTATCATGTAGATTTGTATTTGTGTACATAAGTCACATAGGAATTTTAAAAAAAAAAATATGCTCAAATCAACAGCATCAAAACGTAATCATTAATTTGATGAGAGTAAAATTCTTAGTATTCACGGTGAGTATCATGTCTGTATCTACTAACAATTCACCTTCAAACCTCTAGAACACAAGAGAAGGAAACAAGACTTTGCTTACAGACATATGTTTGGGCAGCATGACGTATGTTTCCTATCAACTCAAAAGAAAAAGACAAATCACTGAACTTATAGAGGAAGACAAATCCATACACAGCATCCTGTGCAGCTGCCGCCATCTGCATTCTAATACACACTGTGTATCTTTCTCCATAACCTCACACAGCTGTGGGGTAATGTGTGAACGAAGGTGCAAGTGCATTTAACTATAAAAACCTACATGAACATAAGAAAAGATTAGTTAAAGGCACAATGTGTAAGATTTTTGGATTCAAATATCCAAAAACCCCTACAGCAGTGTTATATTTTGACGAAACCCTACCTGCATTACCCACGATTTTTTATTTAGTAGAAATCATGAAAACCAAAGATGCTTTAATATATTATGTGTTTTATTAGAAAGGTGAGTAATTGTTTGGATACGTTCATTAACAGAAAACAAACCTTTGTTATGTAGCTCAACACCGTTAGTCTTAATGTTTAAGTCTCGTTTCTGTTTCATGTTTTACCGCATGTTTGTCCCGCTTGTCTTTCATTAGAAATCTCTCCAGCGGCCTCGTTCCGCTCCAGCGGCTTTCAGCCCCATCCTGCTTCATACTACAGTAACGTTAATAAATAGTGTTGGGTCTGAGTCCACCTTTGTCGAGTTTGAGATGAGGCCAAGTCTTAAAGAGGTGGTAAAACACGATTTCACTTTTCTAACTTTAGCCAATGTGTAATGTTGCTGTTTGAGCATAAACAACATCTGCAAAGTTACAACGTTCAAAGTTTAAAGCAAAGGGAGATATTTGCTTTTAAAGAAATCAATTTCTAAGGACTACAGCAAACAGCCAGTAGGGAACTACAGCCTTTTCCTCCAGACTCGCTGACATCAGCGGGTTCAATATTTACATAAAACCCTCCTCTGAGTCCGAGAATATTAAATAAGAGGGGTGAGGTCATTTTGCAATGCAGACGAAACGCTGTTATTTTCATCTGTATTGTAGGTCCACTTTTGACAGGTCCTAGGGACGGGGGAGTTAGGGATCAATGGTTAAAATTGAAACTCGCTCTCTGTGCTGCACATTTATACAGAGGAATTAAAGCTAACAATCGTCGCGAGTTCAGTGCAGGATTCGCACAACGGCTTGTCCTGAAAGATGGAGCAGTTCCAACTTTAAAAACAGAAGCTGTTTACGGGCCATAACCTGTAAGTATGACTTATTTTTCATTGATGTGTTTTTCTGTAATAGTTTGTTTTGTTAAAGCTACACTGTGTGATATTTTTCCCCATCTAGTGGTGTAAAGGTATATGACCATCCAGTGATTAATAGTTTCTGTTCCTCTCAATTTCGATTTCGTTTCAACTCCTACGGTGGCCGATTTAGTCATGGCTTCCAGTTCGACCTCTTCGGTGAGTGTTGCTTCATGTGATGAGGTAACTTTTGAAAACTATTATAATTTGCAGTTATTTAATTTACCAAATGATCTATGATCAAATTAATCTATGTAAAATGAATAATAGTTTTACGTTTTCGTTATTTTTAACCAGTCCATTGCTAACATCAGCTATCAGGTTCCCAGACGAATGCAAGCTAATCTTAGTAAAGTAACTTTTATCAGTGATATCGTTATTCTGTATATTGTACAACACCACTAGCGTAAGGCAAACAAATTATAATGCAATTAAAATATTAATCTCATGTTATCCGTCATTGAACACGGATTTATGTTATAAGGTAAACAATACTTTTTCATCATTGACGCGAGGAAAACTATCCTATCCCATGATATAATTAGCCAAGCAACAATAAAACTTCCAATATACACAAATAGGCTGAATTAATATTACCTGTCGAGAAGAAAGCAGGCAACGTCGGCGTCCTTTTTAAAATCGTTTCTCCTCATGAGCTCTTTCCATCTTGGAAAGGCCACTCCAATATTTACTTTTGTCTTGTTGATTTGCCTGTTGCGTTGCCGTCTTAATTCTCTTTTCCGCTTCCTTGGCGACTCTGATACATATCCCGCAATGTTTCTAGGTCCCTGACCCGGGTCGAATTCGGTAATCAATTCCGGGACGTGGTTGCTTTCACACAAAAGGCGACCCGGCAATGTTCCGGGAATATTGCGGGTCCGACGTGCAGTGTGAAAGGGGCTTAAGAGTGATCCTCCATCATCATATAGCAGCCTCAAGCAATCCTCCTCTTCACATTTGACACAGTGCCATCGAGTGTAAAAACGCGAAAAGCGAAGCTTGAATTTATGGGTATGTCCCTCTTTGGCTAATGTACTTTCAAGATGGAGGGACAACATGGTGACCGCCATCCGAACCCTCAACACGTATGTATTTTCAATGGTATATTATAAACTTACGAGAATGCATTATTACTTGAAAGAAGTAAATATACATTAATGAGCACATATATTTTTGAAAGAACTAAGTGTTTTTAGCTAAGAATAAACTAAAAAAGTTACACAGTGTAGCTTTAATTGTATGTTTTTAGCAAGGAAGTAAACAAATGACCATGCTGTTTGGCTCTGCAAACCAGTTTCTAACCCTTTGACACGTACGATCACATTCTATGCTGGTCCCTGGGGCGTACGATCACATATATATATATATATATATATATATATATATATATATATATATATATATATATATATATATATATATATATATATATATATATATATATATATATATATATATATATATATTTGATTAGAACGTTCAGAGATCAACAGCCAAATGCAAAAATTTGAATCTGCTTTCGCGCGTTGATTGGCGCTGAGCCAGAGTCTGAGTGAGTGAGAAACTGACTGAGCTCAGTGTCTTTTAATGTTCATTTTAGGATTCATACACTTCAAATTACATTACACAATCACAAAAATGTCACATATATCAGGACAAGTGGATGATCTTAGGTTGCAAATCCAGCAGGCCTCATCTCCGTCAGTGTTCAAACATATACCGGCGGCCGGACGCCCACAGCCCGTAACAACTTACACAATCATTTTCGACCCTGTTCCCTTACGTAATGTCACATTACATATATCAGGTGAAGTGGATGATCTTGTGTTGTAAATCCAGCAGGCTCCGACTCCATGTCAGTGTTGAAAACATATAATGGCGGCGATCCGCATCGCCCACAGCCCGTGATAACTTACGGATCATCAAACACGTGAACTAGGCAGTTCGCGAATCGCAACACACTGGGCCAGATAACCAATCTGAGCCCATTGCGTATTTTTGAGGGACTGGCTTCATAAAACCTGGAACCATCAGACCGTTTTAACAAGGAGGGACAGAGCAAAATAAAGGTAAAATATATGAAAAATAATGCACTTTTTTTTTTTAAACGAAGGATGAACATTACAGTGCACCCCACAAACACACGCAGGCCTTCGAAAGCATGAGTTTTACCACCCCTTTAAACAATCAAATCCAAAAGGGCCGATTTGGACAAAAGTTCCGCCTGAGACCAGAAAGTAATTAAATTTAAAAAAAGATTAGAAATTGCTATTGTTAATTTTTACCTTCAATTCATATTTTAACCTTTCAACCTATTAAACCAATGGCAATATAAAATTGAACAAAATACCACTATTACATTGCCATTTAACATTTTTATTTTGTCAACAGAACCTCATCTAGTTTCCAATCAAAAGTGGTTTCAAAGAATAGAATGTATATGTAGAATTGTTTTTTATTACAAGTGCATGAAAAACAAAATTGAACCTGTTTTATTCTATTTCAATTAGGGGTGGGCGATACTAAAATCATATTTCACGATAATGATATTTTTTCTCAAGTATAGGATTATTCAAGTAAGAATAAATATAGAAATTGAATAAAACAATTAAATGTAAAATAAAACAAACTTCACTGTATTACATGTACAGTGATTCTTATTAAATGTACTAAAGTGAATCAGCAGTAGAGTGAGTGATTTTTTCTTTGCAAACATTTGCAATCTGCAGAGTGCTTCTTTTTACCGGATTTCTTGGAAATACTATATTTTCCGAGTACAAAATGTCAAAGTCCGTGTCAAGTTCAAGTACAAATTCACCAGAGTGCGTGACAAGTCTGAGTCTGCGCCCAAGTTCGAGAAGCCCAACTCTATTAATAAATCTTTACTACATTAGCCCATCCATGAATATGATTTCTGCCCGAGCCCCTCACATTCTTTTTCACAGGCTGTGGAGGCGAAGACAACAACTCCCATGATTCTGCGAAATCAAGGCTTCATCAAGTTACGCCTCTGTTCTGAATAAGCGACATCTAACGGCAAAATAAGGATTCTTTGAAAATCAGGATTGAAGTGGTATGCTATACCCAGTAAAGCGTTTCGCAGAAATTTAAACCCAACAACTGCGTGTGCAACTACTGTACGAGTTGAAGCCAGTGGATTACTTTTCAAAGATCTGTTCTCAGATGGCTTTTTTGTCCAGTTTCAATGAACAATCGAATCATAAGGCTCTTAGGCCCAGTCAGGGAAAGCTTCTCAAAGTACTTATCAACGAACAAATAAAAACACTCTTTTAATTATGAAAAGTGAAAAGCATAGCATCTTTGTGGAGAGTTTGGAGTGGCTAATGCATCCCACGATCATCAGATAATCTTTAACCTCACTCTTTAAGACGCTCTGTGTAATTTCATGATTGGGGGTTCAGATCGGGAGCCGCTTTTCAAGAGCCCTGCACGCTGTGATAAAGTGCAGTTAGGCCAAAATCCCTTTCTTTACGGGCGGACAGAAGGCAAAACAAGACCTAATATCTCTTCATCTTCTTAAACTTCTCAACTTTTGCTTTGTATTGTGCTCAATCACTTAACGTGCAAACATTAACCATCCATTTATCAAAAGCTTTAAATCCAGCATGAGAAGTGCTCAAGGTCGGGGGACAAATTCTGAGGGAATGCGGCATTGTGGAAAAGAAAATCGAAGCATTACAGCTTTCCAGTTATAATAAATGAATGAATATTTTATGAAAAGTGAATTGGAATAAAAAGTAAAACAAGCAACCTTTGAAGTCAAAAATAAGCTGAAAAAAAGCTTCAAATCCTTTTCTTCTCTACAACAGCATGTTTAAAAAGGAAAGTGAATCAAATAAAACTTTAATCTTCTTAACCTAGTGCTTGAAACAGAGCCTTACGTCTTTATAAGGGAAGATTGTATTATAAAAAATAAAAAATAAAGCACTAATGATAGTTATAATGCGGTAATATTTCTCATGCAAATAACTTGTTTATTTGTTTTTGCTCAACTGAAATTCCGGTAAAGTAATGAGAAGTGAGCAGGGGGTGTTTGATATGTGTGCTTGCTTTGGTTTAAAAGTTTAAGAGGGGATGTTCTGTCATGACGCCGACACAGATCAAAAAATTAATTTGATATATATTTCGGTAAGACGATTACCCACTGGGAATAAAGTCGTAGGCATCTGCCGAACTGCGTGGCTCATTAGGTAAGTTGGTGCACTTCTCTAATTGAGGGTTAAGTTCAAAACATGGCATCCTTTGTGAATATAACTCTCGCTTTCAAGTTATAATGACCAGAATGAAAAACTACATTACAGAAAAAAAGAATTGGAACCTTGTCAAAAACATTAAAATACGTAAGGGCATAAATATTTGCCCTCTGAAACTAGTGGAATTCAATTAGTATTCTTCAGTAAATGAAGCAATGCATTATGAAATTTAAATTTGATAACAGTTTCATTCAATTAATGAAATAAGTTTGCTATAATGAAAAATTCTTTTTTTTAAATATGCCGAAGAATCAAATGTATTTTTACACCATAATTCTAAGTTAAACATAAAGCAAAGACTACTGGAGAGTACATTTTAGTATGAGTTTGTACTTGTCATTTTGTGTGTGTGTGTGTGTGTGTGTGTGTGTGTGTGTGTGTGTGTGTGTGTGTGTGTGTGTGTGTGTGTGTGTGTGTGTGTATATATATATATATATAATTTTGACATTTTCTTGCCATTTCTGTGTGAAAATTGTTTCTACACCATTTTTTCAACAAGCAATGTTTGTTCTGTGTTGTTCTTATAGTAATAATAATCAGCTAAATTACTTAATCAATACATTGACTTTTTATTGTTAAACATCATTTATCCATTTTTACTTTATTTCTAAATAACTATTTGTTAATTTAGTTTGATTGCAAAATATTTTGTACTGTCATGCCAATGCTAAATTGAGATCTCATTCATATTTGAAAGTTTATGTACATATATGTTTGAATGAACACTGAAAGAACAATATAAATGTGTTAAAGAGATAGTTCACCCAAAAATTTTAATTTGATGTTTATCTGCTTACCTCCAGGGCATCCAAGATGTAGGTGTGTTTGTTTCTTCAGTAGAACGCACATGAAGATTTTTAACTCCAACCGTTGCTCGTATAATGCATGTCAGTGGGGTGTAATTCTGTGAGAGTAAAAAAACACACAGACATACGAATCAATATTAAACCCTGTGGCTCATGGCGACACATTGATGTAGATGAATCTAGTATTCCCCAGCGCCATTACTTCCGTCGAAGGTCAAAATACTGGTGCAATCATAGATATATTTACGTTGATGCCTTATTCGACCGATCCACGCAGGCACTAATGAGGCATTTATATATAAATACTGTATTTGTTCACGTTTTTTTGACCTTCTTCGATGGAAGTAATGTCGCTGGGGAATACTAGATGAGATTCGTCTGATATAAGGTAAAAATGTAACATAAATACTGCTCGGTTTCTCGCAGAATCTGATCGTTTCGTGTCGTAAGTCATCAATGTGTCGCAACGAGCCACAGGGTTTAATATGGGTTTGTATGTCTGTGTGTTTTTTACTCTCTTTTTACTCTCAGAAATATACCCTATTGATACGTATTATACGAGCAACGGTTGGAGTTAATCTTCATTTGTGTTCTACTGAAGAAACAAACACACCTACATGTTGGATGCACTAGGGGTAGGCAGATAAACATCTAATATTTTATTTTTGGGTGAATTATCCCTTTAACAGCATTTTAAATGTGATTAATTGTTTTGCTTGTACAACTTTGTACAAATATTTAGAAATATGAGACTTTTCTAATGACAAATTTAACAAAGGGAACAATACAACTTTTATACACATATATTATAACATTAAAAGGTCAAACATTATTAGACATTAATAAACATAATTAGTACATTATTAGGCACATATTATGTAATAACATTAAATACTTGATGGTGCTCAACCGAACTTGCAATGTGAACACAAAAAAAATATTGGACATGATTTGAAAATGTCCTGAACATTTTTTTCAAACTTGTGCTACTCAAGGTAAAAGATGACGGCATTGGAAATTAATTTCATCTCGTGGAAATGCAGTTTGGTAATGCGCACAAACCAAATCTTACTGAAAGCACATTTTCTGAGATATCAACCTCAAAGTTGGAACAAAACTCGTTCAGCTTTATGGCTTTGATATCCTCACAGTTTAGATTAAAACATGTTTTCTGTGCATTATTCATAACAATAAACTTAAAGGGAACTTTAAGCAGATCTCGTCCTATGACTATTATGGTATATGGGCGAGATTTGCTTGGTTAAAAACATTCTGAAATCTTTCTAAATATCTTTCTTTTTGTACAGCAGAACAAAGAATTTTATAAGGGTTTGGAACAACTTGAAGGTGAGTAAATGATGACAGAATTTTCATTTTTGGTTGAACAATCCCTTTAAACTTCCATGACTTTTTTAAAGTTTACTTTTATCCCCCTTATTCATTTTCAGCAATAATCTGCAAAGTGTCTTTTTTAAAAAGAGACCTAATTACTTAACAGCAGTTTAAGTTGGAAACTTCATTTTCTGGTTCATGCTCAAACAGTGATAACAGGTAATGAATGGATTATAAATCATAAATATAATTTAGTACCATACAAAATGTGGAAAAAAAAAAACATTATCAAACTAAAATATAGTACATTAATTTAATTAAAATTAAGAAACGGTCATTTTTGCCTGCCACGCAAGCAGCAGCAGATGGTTTATTATAAATAGAATGCAATGAATTCAATATTTTTTAAAGTTCTATGGGGTATTTATAATGATTTGTATATGTCTTAGGTTGTATTTAAGTAAAAAAAAAAAAAAAAAGAGAAGCTTTAATAAAAACTGATCAATGTTTAAAAAAACAACAACAAAAAAACAGAGGTACTCCGAACTTGATTTGGTTATGAATATTGAAAGCCATCCGAAGTGTATGCATGTATTCAGAGAGCTGGAGCTCCTTCACTGCTGTGTGTGATGCAAAAAAAGCAGTGGCTCTTGTGAATAGACCACCGTACAATTAATACAGGGTCCCATCTGTCCCGACCTGCGTCTCAATCTGATTGTAGCCCGCTCTCCATTGTGCCTTTTTATCTTTAAGTGTTTCTACTGCTCTCTGCCGCTGTATCTCGGCATTCTTTGAATATAGAGGAGAGGTGGCGTGCATTCATACGTGTGTGGCGGTCAGGCTCGACTCTTAGAGACCTGGAGTACTACTATAGCTCTTTGATTTCAGAGGGAGTGTTTGAGAGACTCCGGGCTGGAGAGAGGGGCTAAATCTAGGGGGTGGAGAGCACGGGGCCAGCGTGGCGATGGACGTCGAGTGAGAGGGCGTCTGAAATAGGAGTGTGGGCGCTCTGCTATGAAGTGCATTAGCATGACAATGGCTTTCATCTAGCAGGAGACTTTTGGATACAAACACACACACACACACGCACAGCCAGTAACCCTGCTGTAGGGTGTTTACCTCTGACCACGAAATGCATAAAAGTACCCTCTGCCTGTATCTGTATCTGCATATAAAGATCAAATAAAAATACATCTGCATCATGATTATCAAACAGCATCTAACATAGACGATGCTCTGATCAGCGTTCATAATCAAGATTATTAATGCTCATCTGAGTGTATCGTTCATTTTTATTTGCTTGCACTCAAAAAACACTAAAAAAACAAGAACAAAAAAAAATAGTTTGGTTAATTAAATGAGTTAATGTAACATAATTCTTGAACATTTTGTGCCAATTACATTTACATTTAAATTTGTAAAATGGTTCTTTGCTTATTCCAATTGATTATAGGACAGAGCAATATATTTGCAATGCATCTGTGCAACTTTAATGGTGAAAACCAAGCACACATAATATTTGTGTTAATGCTTTTTTTGTGATTAATTTAACATTTAAAATCAAAAATCCTTTCTTCTGATTAGCAATTGAAGAAAGAGACTAAAAGAAAAAAAAACAGCTTTTAAGTCGTTCCATTCATTTCCATAAATTTCGTTCATTTTTAAACTGATTCTGATTTGTTAGTCATCACTCAAATATGTTCATTTAAGTCTTTGCAATTTTCATGTATACAAAATATTCAAATGTTGTAGAGATAGCTGTTTATTACTATTGTTATACGTATGTAATACGTATGTACTATTGTACATTCTAAAATATACATTTTTATATTAATAATTACATTTTAGTTCTTTAAATATATCAAATACATTGAATTAATTTGGCAACAATGTCTGTTTTTTTATGTTCTTCTGCAAAAAAAAAAAATAGTCAGATATTTCAGAACATAGAAATAAATATATATTGAGTATTGTCAAAGACAAAATATTACCCAGCTGTAACTTGGACCACATAAGCATTTTTTATTGGATTTACATCCCTATTGTTCACCAGAAGAAAAAACTAACAAATAATAAATAATAATAACTAATAAATAACCAGTGTTTGAAAAAAAATGGTAAAAATATTCAAATGTTTATGGCGTTATGAAAAAAAATTATAAAATAAACACATTTAATACAATGATTGAATTACTTTTTTATGGTCGTGCCGAAAATCAAATTCAGATGAATCTTTATTCTTTTTTATTGTATCTGGTAGACCTGAACAAATGATTTATTTCTTGTAGAAATCAGCATTGAAAAGTATATTCCTGTTTGCTTACACAAACAGGATTTTTTTTTCTTTTTTTTTGAGCATGCACTTAAGCATTGCACTAAAACGAGGCTGATCAAATAAAATGTAAAATATGCAATGCATTTTGTCAATGGTCATGACCACATCTGTTTCTGGTGCTTTCATATTCAAGTTGTGATGACGTGAAAATGAAAGTTGCTTGTGAAAGGTGCATGGCTTACAAGGCAAATGGCATTTTTGATTGTGCCATCTGCTTTGTGTCTGGCTACATCAATGAATATGCGCTTACTGTTTTTGCATATGTAAAGTTGGGCTGCTCATTCAATCACCCCCCCCCCCCCCCCCAAAAAAAAAAATGGGGGGGGGGGTCTTTTTTTCCCTTGACAAGCCAGAGACATTGTACAATGAGGCACGTGAAAACATGTCCCTAGTATTTGAATGTGATTCATTGGACAGCTTCTTCAAATTAATTCCGAGAGTCGGGCCAGATTGCTTTACAGCTATGTCATATTCCTTTGAATGGCAAAGCCTATTGACGGAAATGGAGGGTGACAGCCACCCAGAAAGCCCATTGCGTGATGTGGCGGGACAAAATGATAGGGGTCATAGCAAGTGTTATTACACCGGGCCCACACAATATCTCCCAAAAGCACCACACTGTGTTTTTATCCATAATTTAGATTGCCGGCTTATAGTCGGCTCTCTGCGTTAGATGAGGAAATAGATCTGTCCCGCCATGCATGGAGATTTCTCTAATCATATGTTGGCGGGAAGCAGAAAACAGCAACATGGGGCAAAATACACACCAGAAGGTGGTTACCACCGAAAGCACTTTTGCCAAACCGTCAAACGGAAAACAAGCTATACTGAAAATAAACAGAAGACGTTGCATGGCCTAGAAAAGCCAATATAGGGCCTATAGGTTTTATAAACCCGACATTTAGTTTAAAAGGTCATCGTAATGCATAGTGATGTGCAAGAATTACCCACTTAGACTGAAAAAGAACATGTCAAATGCATAATCTTGCTTTTATTTGCCAACAAAGGCTTGGCGAATATGAAATCCTTGACACCACGATTATAAAACAGCCCAAAAATGGCAGAATAGTTTTGTTTGCATTTACCAAGTGCCTTAAACCAAACTCAGAGCATCTTTCAAAGATTGGGTTTCACAAAACCATCAAACCGGATCCACATCTTTGTTGATCCTGGAACAACATTCCAATCAACCAATCAGATTTGAGGGACAAGTTTACAGTTTATGTTAAGTTTAGGTTCACAATTAGGGTTTGGTCCTTCTGCATCAGTGTTATTCCCCTCTCATTTCCCTCTGATTTTAAGTATAATTTATAGGGTTAATTCGATTAAGTTCACATTTTGTAAAGCGGTTTTATCATTTAAATAGACAAAATGGTAACAGTCTGATAGGTACAATCTAAACCAAATGAATGCCTGTCCCTGAATACCAGTGTAATTTTGTTTTCTAGTATTTTAGACATAAATGGAAGATTTTAAATGGATCTGTAATTTACTAATTCATTTGAATCTAATTGTGGTTAATAAACTAATTAATAACTGCCAGCTTGAATGGTCTTGGGACATGACCTAGAGAAAAAGACGAGTTAATAATCTTGAGAAGAGGCTCTTCTGCTACAGGTAACAACACTTTTAGTAGATATTGGATCTAATAAACATGTGGTTGGTTTAAATGCAATGATACGATTATTTAGCTCGTCCTGTCCTATAGTTGTAAAGTACTGCAATTGTTCTTGAGGGGCAATAATTGATGCTGAATCATAAAAGTCATTACTATATACTAAACTGTAATGAAATATGTAGTAATTTTTATTTGTTAATCTAGCCATTACTAAACAAGAACATTGGATTGTTTTGGTTATTGTATATGAGTTTGCGGAGATGCTCAGCCCTGGCAAATGCTGTCTTTTCACACAATTCTAAAGACCTCTAAATTAGTCTGTTTCCATTTTCAGTCAGATTATGAGTTTCTCTCTTGATAGGGTGCGTAATACTGTACCACGGTGCAGTACTTTTCTCTATAACCTTTTTTAATCTGATGAGTGCAACAGTTTCTAAAGTTCTAGAAAAATGGTGCCCATACTGTTAGTCATTTCCTCAACTGCAGCTGAGATAGATCAGGCAGGTTATTTGTGACTCTATCTACACCGATCAGGCATGACATTATGACATTGTACCATATAAGTTCCTAATACTGTTTGGTCTCCCTTTTGCTGCCAAAACAGCCCTGACCCGTTGAGGCATGAACTCCACAAGACTCCTGGTGGTGTGCTGTGGTATCTGGCACCAAGATGTTAGCAGCAGATCCTTTAAGTCCGGTAAGTTGCGAGGTGGGGCCTCCATGGATCGGACTTGTTTGTTCAGCACAGATGCTCGATTAGATTGAGATCTGGGGAATTTAAAGGCCAAGTCGACACCTCAAACTCATTGTGCTCCTTAAACCATTCCTGAACCATTTTTGCTTTGTGGCAGGGCACATTATCCTGCTGAAAGAGGTCACAGCCACCAGGGAATACCTTTCCATGAAAGGGTGGGCAAAAATGCTTCAGTATGTGGTACGGGTCAAAGTAATATCCACATGGAAGGCAGGACCCAAGGTTTCCCAGCAGAAAATTGCCCAAAGCATCGCACTGCCTCCACCGGCTTGCCTTCTTCCCATAGTGCATCCTGGTGCCATGTGTTCCCCAGGTAAGCCAAGCACATGCACCCCACTGTTGGCTCTTTCAGCAGTGGACAAGGGTCAGCATGGGCCAGGGTGCTGGTCTGCATCTATGCAGCCCCATACGCAACAAACTACGGTGCACTGTGTATTCTGACACCTTTCCATCAGAACCAGCATTAACTTCTTGAGCAATTTAAGTAGCTTGTCTGTTTGATCGGACCACACTGGCTATCTGGCAATAATGCATTAGGTTTAGGGATAGGATTCAATTTTCAGACAGGAATGTTGGTCCATGATCAACAAAATATGTTGATCCAGGCAAAATCAAGGCATGACACTGTATCAGCCCCAAAATATTGGTATAAATTCCAGCAATCTTATTGGTGCTTGCGGTTTTATTCATCAGACGGTCAATGAGTGAATTGTTGGTGAGACTCAAGAAGCTGTAGCCACTAGTCAGTCAACTGAGAATCTCATGGAACAAGCTCTGGTGCACAAAAGGTTTATATGACTCCCCGTATCAGTCAATTTCCTGTGATTCAATCAAAGTCGTTCAACACAGCAGTCTAGGAGGAAATAATTCAGTCATCATGTCAGTTTGGAGAGTTGTGGCCGCTGTGAGCTGGTAAACAGACCTTGAGTACAGTTGGGGCTGCAGTCTGACTTCCTGAGAATCCAGAGAGGCCTACTGTTCCACACCGCTCGCATGGATCATCATGACGGATGTAGGCGATGCTCTGAGCTCCTCGAGTCAATACAACGCAGTAGTTAATACACTTAGCATATGGGAGCATGTCAGTTATCTACAGGCTTCTGCATTGATGAGTGGGAAGGAGAACTTCACTCTGTGTCTCCCACGCTGCAAAAATAATTCAATGAAAACCTAAAATCATTATCGTCAATTATCATAAAGCAACTTAGAACACTTCTATGATAAACAACACAAAAAGTGCTTAGTTTTATAAAATAGCAGTTCTTTGTGCAAAATTATGAGGGGTTGAAACTTTACTAATCTTTTAATTAAAAAGTTTACACATGTAAACAAGCAAAAGAATAATGATAAAACGATAATGAGGATTACGTCTCATACACTTAAAGGTGTAAAACAATCATCAAGTGAAGACATTGTAGCATTAATTGAGCTGTCCTCGCCAGACAAAGGCTGCAACTGGGTGTTTGAAGGCCAACAACACACAGTGGGGGAAAAAAGTATTCAGCCAGCCACCAATTGCGCAAGTTCTCCCACATAAAAAGATGAGAGAGGTCTGTAATTTTCATCACAGTCACACTTTAACTATGAGAGAGAGAAGGAGAGAAAAAAAATCCAGAAACTCACTGTCTGATAAAGAACTGTAAAGATTTTATTTGCAAATTATGGAGGAAAATAAGTATTTGGTCACCTACAAAAACAAAAAAATCTGCTATAACAGACCTGTAACTTCTTCTTAAAGAGGCTCCTCTGTCCTCCACTCGTTTCCTGTATTAATGGCACCTGTTTGAACTTGTTATCAGTATAAAAGACACCTGTCTACAACCTCAAACAGTCAGACTCCAAAATCCACTATGTCCAAGACCAAAGAGCTGTCAAAGAACACCAGAAACAAAATTGTAGACTTGCACCAGGCTGGGAAGACTGAATCTGCAATAGGTAAGCAGATTGGTGTGAAAAAATCAACTGTAGGAGCAATTATTAGAAAATGGTAGTATAAAAATTATAAAATAGTAGGGGTGTAACCCCGGCATCCTGGCCAAATTTGCCCATTGGCCCCTATCCATCATGGCCTCCTAATAATCCCCATATCCTGATTGGCTTCATCACTCTGTCTCCTCTCCACCAATCAGCTGGTGTGTGGTGAGCGTTCTGGCGCAATATGGCTGCCGTCGCATCATCCAGGTGGATGCTGCACATTGGTGGTGGTTGAGGAGATTCCCCCCTTCTATGTAAAGCGCTTTGAGTGCCTTGAAAAGCGCTATATAAATCGAACGCATTATTATTATTATTATATCTATGTGATTTTCTGGATATTTTTTCTCATTCTGTCTCTCATAGTTGAAGTATACCTATGATGAAAATTACAGGCCTCTCTCATCTTTTAAGTTGGGGAACTTGAACAATTGGTGGCTAATTAAACACTTTTTTGCCCCACTGTATGTGATAGCATCTTCTATTAAAATCCTGACATGGTCTTAGAAAATGTTTTATAAAATTTGTAGGTTTGGACATAGCCTCAGATTTGAAATGAAGCATGACCACACTCGTGGCTTCACTTTAGTTGTGGTTATAAGTTGTTATACTACATTCACATAATATGCTTTTACAGAATATACATTCTTAATATTTTTATATATTTTAAATAGATAGTTGACCCAAAAATGAATATTATCCCATATTCAAGCCATCCTAGATGTATATGACTTTAAAGTTATATAAAAATATATCTATCTATCTATCTATCTATCTATCTATCTATCTATCTATCTATCTATCTATCTATCTATCTATCTATCTATCTATCTATCTATCTATCTATCTGTCTATCTGTCGGTCTGTCGGTCTGTCGGTCTGTCTGTCTGTCTGTCTGTCTGTCGGTCGGTCGGTCGGTCGGTCGTTTGGTCGGTCGGTCGGTCGGTCGGTCTGTCTGTCTGTCTGTCTGTCTGTCTGTCTCTGTCTGTCAGTCAGTCAGTCAGTCAGTCAGTCCGTCCGTCCGTCCGTCAGTCAGTCCGGCCGGCCGTCCGTCCGTCAGTCAGTCAGTCCGTCCGTCCGTCCGTCAGTCAGTCCATCCATCCGTCAGTCAGTCCGTCAGTCCGTCAGTCCGTCCGTCCGTCAGTCCATCCGTCAGTCAGTCAGTCAGTCAGTCAGTCCGTCCGTCCGTCAGTCCGTCAGTCCGTCAGTCCGTCAGTCCATCAGTCAGTCCATCCTCAAAAGTTTGAGCAAATTTAATACATTGCAATACAAGCAAGTTCATTCAAGTTTAATACAAACAAGTTCTTTTGAACTTGATCTATCCATCAAAGAAAAATGTCCTAAAAGAAAATATATCATGTTTTCCACAAAAATATAAAGCTACCCCTGTTTTTAACATTCATAATAATAAATGTTTCTTGAGCAGCAAATCAGCAGGTAAAAAACACAGAGATACACTTTAAGTAAAACAGCCAAAAATTACAAAAGAATTTTCTTTCTTTCACTCTCACTTAAGAACCGATGCCTCTCAGTCAATAAAAAAAAAGCTTTGACACAAACACTGCAGATGGTGAATATCAAATATCCCTCTTCTGCTTCCTTTACAAGCCAATGCCTTACAAATGGTTTCCAGAACAATAACTACAACAGGAATGGAAAGTAGAGTCACTTTAGCGACACGTTATGTGTGCAATGAAACCGCATCATTTCTCTGAGTGTCAGTATCCTGCTTTTGACATTCAGCATCTGCTTCTCACAAACTCCATCCATCTGCGCTCCCTCTTTCTCAAAACATGGTGTTTATATACTTAGAAAACAGATTGACTCCTTCAGTACATCAGGATCTGGAGCTTAATTGAACCAAGCTGCCATAAACATGCCGTGTAACTGCTAAAGCGTCACATGAGCACAAAGGCATTGTTCAAAGAGGTAAAACCTTTTTTGTCAAAATAAAACAGTTGAAGTGACAAACAGGATGCAATCTAGCAGTGAAAGTATTTGATATCATTTCTCTCATGTACTATTTAGCTTTAAATTATATTATTATTAAATCATTTTTATGTATGTTGTTTTATATTAAGTTACAGCAAAGGCATGTCACCGCTAGAATTTAGTTTAACTCCATTTAACGCTCAGCCCATTTATTTTGTTTTATGTTTTTGTTATTTGTAATGCATTTATTCTAAAACATTGAATTAATTTTGCAATTTTTTTAAGTAAATAAAACTTTATGTCAAAACAAGTCTTTAAGCCAAAAAAAGCAGTGTAATTGGAGTATTATTTAAATAATGTTATGGTATGTATTCCTATTTTTTAATTAGCTTTAATTTCTATATTTCATTTTAGTTTTAGTAATATTATTATGAGACATCTAATATGTCTATTTAGCTTTAATTATTTATTTATTTTTGTCCAACTTTTTTGTTTTTCAGAAGTTTTTCATCTAATTTCTATATTTAATTTAGTTTTATTTTAGCTTTATTTCAATTAACAATTAGTTTTAGTCAACAATAACATCCCTGGCCACAAGTAACACATTGCTATACAATTTATAACTTTAGTCATTACTTTTAGTTCTGTGTTTTATCTTTCCTTTTGATATGATATATTGGGGGGGGGGGGCAATGTTATGTAAATTGCAGTCAATTTTGAACCAGTTGCATAACTAATCATAATCATAATATAAAGAAATATTAAAAAGCTACCAAAAAAAACAAAAAACAAAGGCCATTTATGAAACACTTCTTATTGAAATTGACTTCACAAGTTTATAACAAGAGCACTGTGCTTAAAATACTGGCTTTGACTCCGTCAGTGCTGACTTCACCGATGTATTTGGCAGGGTTGCAATGAAGTGTTGTAAAATTAATTTAAATCTTATCTGCTCAGAGCTTTTGTGTTCAGTGGTGGGGTAGAGAGGGACACAAACTTGCAGAGAGTTTCCCCTCATGGCCACAGAGTTGAGAAAATGAACAGGCAGAAATGTAATGGAATTCTTCATCTGACAAGCAAGCAATCTTCAAAACTACACTTCCATTTGCTCACCGCAAATGTTAACATTGAAATGAAGGCCTCCGCGGACCGAATCTCCCTCCTGAGATGCAGCGATAGAGACGGGGGCCGGATGCACGTATGCAAATTCTCCATGACTTGCGAGGAAAATCTACGCTAAAATGAACGCTCAATTTGGAGAGCTTAAATCAAGAATCACTTCTGAGGCTGGAGATTTTACTGAGCCGTGGACCCAACAAATATAAACTGGTTCCCATGGTAGACCTTTCCTGTCGGAGCAGTAGCAAATCCCAGTGCCGCGCTGGAATACTGTTGATTATTTTTGCTGCTGAAAGCATAGTGCAAATTGGTTACAAGTGAATTCATGGTTTGTTGAACAAGAACAATACAAAAGTTCGGCCCAACAGACCAAACAGAACAAGTTTTTATGCAAATTATACATTTAATAGACTGCACATCCATTCATTTTGCAGTATTCTATTCTGGTTGCTAGTATATAACTAGTTGGGAGATAGAGACGGCTTATTCAATTCAGTTACTTCAGAAGTTCACAAGTTGAGTCTGCATGGTAATGTTATGTGAAACTGTCCAAGTTAAACCAAGAAATATTTCTGTTTGATTGTAAGATGCATACTTTTAAGGGTGCAGTGTTCACACTTGGCAGGTTTAATTAAAACACACTCTGCAATTGCGAACGCTGCCATCCGAACCCTGGCGAGCACCATACAAGCGGGCCGAGACCTCTGAAAACACACTCTGGTGTGGTTAGAATGAAACATGAACGCAACATGGACCAAAGACATGTAAACAAACCAAAAACAGGACGTTATATCACAAGACTGAAGGTGAAAAAAAAACTGCATATGTTGGTTAGGTATGTTTTGAAGCATGAGAGCTGGTTTGAGCTAGTTTAAGCTGGTGCTCAGCAGGTCATGAGCTGGTCTAAGCTGGTCCTAAAAACTAGCTCCAGCTCAGGACCAGCTTAAACCAGCTCATGACCAACTTAAACCAGCTCAAACCAGCTGCCATGCTTCAAAACATACCTAACTAGCATATGCTAGTTTTTTCAATAGGGGATGCAACCCTAAAAAAGGCAGAATGTGCTCTTGACTTCAAGACCAGAAATAGAAGGGGTAGATAAGGGAGACATCCAAATAGTACACTTTTGGTGTGCCTCCATGAAAAGGGTTGGGAAACACTGCTCTAGCGTATCTGTTTTTTCTGATCATAGTCACGATGTTGCCCATCACAGTTTGGTACAGGCGTCAGAACCACATCTCCTCGCAGCAGATCTTCGTTTGTGTGTGACGCAGTGGCATAGGGCCCATATGCAAAATAAATTGTATGGGCCCCCCTAACCAAAAATGTTGGTTTTATGTATATTCCAGCCTCCGTACTAGCCATTATTTTTTAATCAAAGGAGACTAGACATGTTATTCAAGCATTGTGAAGTGTTTGAATTTGCATGGTGGTAACTCAGTTTTTGTTTTTTGTTTTTTACCATTTCTTTATTTTGGCTTGGAATTTAGTTTGTTATAAAATATGAACTGAATTTAGAAATGCTTTTGAAATTAAAAACTTTGCGTTTAAAAGTTTTTGTTATTGTGAGTGTACACAAATAAAAGTTGACAGTTTATAGTTTATAATTATGTCTTGTATGTAATAATATAATAGATAGTAACTTATTTATATGGCTAAAAATGGTCCATCAGAAGTGCCGGTGGCTTCGTCACCATAGATGTGGTGACCATAGTTGTGGTGACTTCATCAACATTTAGTTTCATAGTTGGCTATGTTTAATATTAGCCTGTGATATCTTTTTTGATATTTCATACGTTGATTATGAATAGTGAGCAGCATGAGCAAGATATATGCCATAAGAGACTATAATATCCGTATATGTCTGGAGACATGAAGTGGGGTCCGACATATACCTATATTTAATAAATAAGAAGCAAACCAAGAACGTCTGGAATGGATTGACGTGCTTAACGAATCCTTGTCTGTTATCGCGGCCTTTGAGTAAGACTGAAACTATAGTGTCTTTCTGTTTTTAATACATTTCTTGAACATATGTCTTAATTACAGTAGGGTAATTATATATGGGGATCTTTGCGAAATTGATGCGGGGTGCAAAAATAATAAAGGCGAATACAAGAAATGAGTTATTACGGAGAAACAAGAAATTACCACACATGCCATGCATACAAATATATATTTATTGTGGCCACAAATTAAAAATGAATTCCTTCGTTTTAATTAAAAGTTCCCTATTGGCCCGGGCCCATTTGCACGTGCATACCTTGCATGCCCAGACGCTATGCCACAGTGTGACGTAGGGATTTCTGCTGCTGTTTTGACTTCTTTACACATTTTATAAGCTCTTCACAAGATCTTAGCTGGTCAAAATACCATCATACACTCATACAACGAGTGCATTTATCTCAGCACACAGCATTGTTTGGAATGTTTCATCTCAAAATACAACATAAAAGCTTTTTTATTACTTTAGGTTCTGTGTAAAAAAAAATGTAAGTGCTAAACCAACCAGGACTTAGGGTGTGTTCACACATGTATTACGGTTCACTTGGTCAGTTTTGAACCTAAAAAAAAAACTTTAGTCCTGGTCAACTTAGAATACACATTGGCATTTTTAACACTGAACCTAAAGATAACGAAACTAAAGGCATAGGGAAACGTTCACAACCTGATTGGTTGGCTTTAATAACTTATATTTTGAGACGGAACTTACTGAACATCCAAAACAATGCTGTGTTCTGGGCTAAATTCATGTAGTATGTGCGTAGTCTACATATGAGGGTATTTTGACCAGCTGAGAACTCATGAAGAGGTTTTAAAATGTGTAAAGATGTCAAAACAGCAACAGGAGTCCCTCCATTACACACACAAACAAAGATCTGCTGCGAGGAGACGTGGTTCTGATGCCTGTACTGAACTGTGATGGGCAACATTGGGACTATGGATAGAAAAAAATCAGGTATGCTTGTGCATTCTGCCCTTTTTAGGCTCACATCTTGTGACATCATGTTGTGTTTTTGATTCGTTTACATGTCTTTGGTCCGTGTTGCGTCTATATATCATTCGAAGTGCAAAATTTGTTTGGAAGCGGATTGATTTTCAGTGGTCTCGGCCCGCTTGTTTGGTTCGCACCAGGGTCCAGACGCCAGCGTTCACACTTATTCGAATAAACCGCATCAACAGAGAAATCGCACCAGAGTTCTTTTTAAACAAACCAAACATGACAGGTGTGAACACACCCTAACTTTTTCATCTTTTTTTTGTTTTTGGTCTGGACCAAAGAGAACGGTACTACAAGTGTTAACTAATCTAATTTGACATTTTCTGAAGTGTTCAGGATGGTTGCTAGGGCATTGTTATGTGATTACTAAGGTATGCTGAGTGTGTTGCTAAGGTGTTCTAGGTGGTTTCTAGGTTTTTGCTTAATGTCTCTAGATATGACTTGGGTCCCTATTTCTAATGTAAGTCAATAATGTATTTAAACAAGTTCTATTTTGTCGCCTGTTTTATTATCCACCAGAATCACAAATATGATCACTTAGAAAATGTTCTTTCCTAGCTATGAGCAATAGTAATAGTGATGCTGGCCTCAGCAGAGATGTTTTTATTTCTGATTTGATTTAATGTTTAATTAAACAATAGGCTAAACCTTTAAATTTACACACTGCACTAGGTGTAACTCATATCTATGATATGTAAGACCTGTTAATACACTTGCGATACTTATTCCAGGCATGGAACGTCTGTGTCAATACCGTCTGGATCATATCTTTATCATAAAAATGGTGCAAACAACAGGGTCGATGGGATGCTTTTCTATCTCCCATAGCCTTGCAACATAAAACTTCCCGGCCACTAGAAAATAGCTTCTCATCCAGAAAGAGAGAGACTGCTCCACTCAATAAAAATACATAATACCCACAATGCCTCACTCTCAGTCTCACTTACACCGAATGCCCACACGCATTAGCTCGTAAAAGTTACTTATGGCCGCTTTTAATTCGCCACAGAAAAGACGCCCCTGCCAATTCAGTTAACTAAGAAAATAAAGCAACAGTTCAAAGATTAAACGGGCAGAGAAGCAACAATAAAGTATAAAAACCAGCGCAGAGTTTAAGGTTTATGATTCATGATATTAAAACAAACTTATCTTGTAGTAATATAACAAAATAAAGGGGATCCATATGTTTTTATTTGACTCCTATATAAACTGAACTAGTATTTTTGCTTCTGATCAGGAGAAATCATTTATATTATATGCAGTTTATTAGAGAAAAAAATGTGCAGGGGGTTTCTACATAGAATACTAGCCCAGATAGCAAGCGGATGTGGGCCACTTCAGGCAATGATGCGGCACTGCAGGCCTTCTTATGGCCCGGATAAAATGTATGTGAGCCTCATGTGGCCCACAAGTAAAATGGCAAATATGGCCCAAATATTTTAAATCACATGTGGGCCTTTTTAGGCAAAGATGCGGCACTCATGGCAATGTGTAATCTGAATATGAGCCTAAAGTGGCCCATATGATAATTAATGAATATGGCCCAAATATCACAAACCAAATGTGGGCCACCTATGGGAAAAATCTGGCAAAACCGACAATGACTAATCTGGGTGTAAACCAAATATGGCCCGCATATGTTGCAGCAAATGTGGCCCAGTTATGTTATAACATATCTGGGCCAGTTTTGGCACATATGAGGGACAGTAATCACTGGCAAATCTGAATGTGAACCTAAAGTGGCCCACACTTGGCAAAGAAAATAAGGCCCGGATACTTTACATCAAATTTGGGCCACATTTGGCAAATATATGGCAAAGTCAGCACTCGCTAACCAGGGTGTGAGCCTAAACTGGCCCACACATAGTGCAGCAAATAAGGCCCAATTATGTTAAAACATATCTGGGCCATTTTTGGCAAAGGTGAGGGACAGTAATCACTAGCGAATCTGAATATGAACCTAAAGTGGGCCACACATGGAATTTGCAAATATGGCCTGGATACATTATACAAAATTTGGGCCACATTTGGCAAATGTATGGCAAAGTCAGCACTGGCTAACCAGGGTGTAAACCTAAACTGGCCCACATATAATGCAGCAAATGCGGCCCAATTAAGTAAAAAACACCTGGCCCAGTTTTGGCAAAGATGAGGGACATTGATCACTGACGAATCTGAATGTGAACCTACTGTGGCCCACACATGGCAGAGCAAATATGGGCCGAATACATCACAGCAAATTTGGGCCACATTTGGAAAATGTATGGCAAAGTCAGCACTGGCTAACCAGGGAGTGAACCTAAACTGGCCCACATTAAGTGCAGCAAATGAGGCCCAATTATGTTAAAACATATCTGGGCCAGTTTTGGCAAAGGTGAGGGACAGTAATCACGAACAAATCTGAATGTGAACCTAAGGTGGCCCACACATGGTATAGCAAATATGGCCCGAATACATTACATCAAATTTGGGCCACATTTGGCAAATATATGGCAAAGCCAGCACTGGCTAACCAGGGTGTACACCTAAACTGGCCCACATTGAGTGCAGCAGATGAGGCCCGATTATGGTAAAACCTATCTGGGCCAGTTTTGGCAAAGGTGAGGGATAGTAATCACTTTCAAATCTGAATGTGAACCTAAAGTGGGCCACATATGGCATAGCAAATATGGCTCGAACACATTACACCAAATTTGAGCCACATTTGGCAAATTTATGGCAAAGTCAGCACTGGCTAACCAGGGTGTGAACCTAAACTGGCCCACATATAATGCAACAAATGTGGACCAGTTTTCTTAAAAAATATCTGGGCCAGTTTTGGCAAAGATTAGGGACAGTAATCACTAACCAATCTGAATGTGAACCTAAATTGGGCCACACATGGCATAGCAAATATGGCCTGAATACATTACATCAAATTTGGGCCACATTTGGCAAATATATGGCAAAGTCAATACTGGCTAACCAGAATGTGAGCCTAAACTGGCCCACATATAATGCAGCAAATGTGGCCCAGTTTTCTTAAAAACATATCTAGGCCAGTTTTGGCAAAGGTGAGGGATAGAAATCACTCGCAAATCTGAATATGAACCTAAAGTAGGCTACACATGGCATAGCAAATATGGGCCGAATACATTACACCAAATTTGGGCCACATTTGGCAAAAGTACAGCAAAGTCAGCACTGGCTAACCAGGATGTGAGCCTAAACTGGCCCACATATAATGCAGCAAATGTGGCCCAGTTTTCTTAAAAACATATCTGGGCCAGTTTTGGAGAAGGTGAGGGACAGTAATCACTAACAAATCTGAATGTGAACCTATGGTGGCCCAGACATGGCATAGCAAATATGGGCCGAATATATTACACCAAATTTGGGCCACATTTGGAAAATATATGGCAAAGTCAACACTGGCTAACCAGGGTGTAAACTTAAACTGGCCCACATTAAGTGCTGCAAATGTGGCCCAATTATGTTAAAACATATCTGGGCCAATTTTGGCAAAGGTGAGGGACAGTAATTACTGGTGAATCTGAATTTGAACCTAAAGTGGCCCAGACATGGCATAGCAAATATGGCCCAAATACATTACACCAAATTTGGGCCACATTTGGAAAATATATGGCAAAGTCAACACTGGCCAACCAGGGCTTGAACCTAAACTGGCCCACATTAAGTGCTGCAAATGTGGCCCAATTATGTTAAAACATATCTGGGCCAGTTTTGGCAAAGGTGAGGGATAGAAATCACTCGCAAATCTGAATTTGAACCTAAAGTGGCCCAGACATGGCATAGCAAATATGGCCCGAATACATTACACCCAATTTGGGCCACATTTGGAAAATATATGGCAAAGTCAACACTGGCCAACCAGGGCTTGAACCTAAACTGGCCCACATTAAGTGCTGCAAATGTGGCCCAATTATGTTAAAACATATCTGGGCCAGTTTTGGCAAAGGTGAGGGATAGCAATCACTCGCAAATCTGAATATGAACCTAAAGTGGGCCACACATGGCATAGCAAATATGGCCCGAATACATTACATCAAATTTGGGCCACATTTGGCAAAAGTACAGCAAAGTCAGCACTGGCTAACCAGGATGTGAGCCTAAACTGGCCCACATTAAGTGCTGCAAATGTGGCCCAATTATGTTAAAACATATCTGGGCCAGTTTTGGTAAAGGTGAGGGATAGAAATCCCTCGCAAATCTGAATATGAACCTAAAGTGGGCCACACATGGCATAGCAAATATGGCCCGAATACATTACACCAAATTTGGGCCACATTTGGCAAAAGCACAGCAAAGTCAGCACTGGCTAACCAGGATGTGAGCCTAAACTGGCCCACATATAATGCAGCAAATGTGGCCCAGTTTTCTTAAAACAATATCTGGGCCAGTTTTGGCAAAGGTGAGGGATAGAAATCACTCGCAAATCTGAATATGAACCTAAAGTGGGCCACACATGGCATAGCAAATATGGCCCGAATACATTACACCAAATTTGGGCCACATTTGGCAAAAGCACAGCAAAGTCAGCACTGGCTAACCAGGATGTGAGCCTAAACTGGCCCACATATAATGCAGCAAATGTGGCCCAGTTTTCTTAAAACAATATCTGGGCCAGTTTTGGCAAAGGTGAGGGATAGAAATCACTCGCAAATCTGAATATGAACCTAAAGTGGGCCACACATGGCATAGCAAATATGGCCCGAATACATTACATCAAATTTGGGCCACATTTGGCAAAAGTACAGCAAAGTCAGCACTGGCTAACCAGGATGTGAGCCTAAACTGGCCCACATTAAGTGCTGCAAATGTGGCCCAATTATGTTAAAACATATCTGGGCCAGTTTTGGTAAAGGTGAGGGATAGAAATCCCTCGCAAATCTGAATATGAACCTAAAGTGGGCCACACATGGCATAGCAAATATGGCCCGAATACATTACACCAAATTTGGGCCACATTTGGCAAAAGCACAGCAAAGTCAGCACTGGCTAACCAGGATGTGAGCCTAAACTGGCCCACATTAAGTGCTGCAAATGTGGCCCAATTATGTTAAAACATAACTGGGCCAGTTTTGGCAAAGGTGAGGGACAGTAATTAATGGTGAATCTGAATTTGAACCTATGGTGGCCCAGACATGGCATAGCAAATATGGCCCGAATACATAACACCAAATTTGGGCCACATTTGGAAAATATATGGCAAAGTCAACACTGGCCAACCAGGGCTTGAACCTAAACTGGCCCACATTAAGTGCTGCAAATGTGGCCCAATTATGTTAAAACATATCTGGGCCAGTTTTGGCAAAGGTGAGGGATAGAAATCACTCGCAAATCTAAATATGAACCTAAAGCGGGCCACACATGGCATAGCAAATATGGCCCGAATACATTACACCAAATTTGGGCCACATTTGGCAAAAGTACAGCAAAGTCAGCACTGGCTAACCAGAATGTGAGCCTAAACTGGCCCACATTAAGTGCTGCAAATGTGGCCCAATTATGTTAAAACATAACTGGGCCAGTTTTGGCAAAGGTGAGGGACAGTAATTAATGGTGAATCTGAATTTGAACCTATGGTGGCCCAGACATGGCATAGCAAATATGGCCCGAATACATAACACCAAATTTGGGCCACATTTGGAAAATATATGGCAAAGTCAACACTGGCCAACCAGGGCTTGAACCTAAACTGGCCCACATTAAGTGCTGCAAATGTGGCCCAATTATGTTAAAACATATCTGGGCCAGTTTTGGCAAAGGTGAGGGATAGAAATCACTAGCAAATCTGAATATGAACCTAAAGCGGGCCACACATGGCATAGCAAATATGGCCCGAATACATTACACCAAATTTGGGCCACATTTGGCAAAAGTACAGCAAAGTCAGCACTGGCTAACCAGAGCGTGAGCCTAAACTGGCCCACATATTATGCAGCAAATGTGGCCCAGTTTTATTAAAAAAATATCTGGGCCAGTTTTGGCCAATAGGGACAGTAAATCTGATTGTGACCCTAAAGTGGCCCAGACATGGCATAGCCAATATGGCCAGAATACATTACACCAAATGTAGGCCACATTTGGCAAATATATGGCAAAGTCAGCACTGGCTAACCAGGCTGTAAACCTAAACTGGCCCATAAATAGTACAGCAAATGAGGCCCAATTATGTTAAAACATATCTGGGGCAGTTTTGGCAAAGGTGAGGGACAGTAATCACTGGCAAATCTGAATGTGAACCTAAAGTGGCCCAGACATGGCATAGCAAATATGGCCCGAATACATTACACCAAATTTGGGCCACATTTGGTAAATGTACAGCAAAGTCAGCACTGGCTAACCAGGGTGTAAGCCTGTTAATAGTTAATAACATTTACAGCCATGTTTGCCAAATATACAGTACAGTTGACATGTAGCCTGACAAGCCAGACCCACATCAAGATGTTTGGTCTGGAAACTCATCATTGACGGCTCAATCTGAGGGCCGGATAACTGGCTGTCTGTCAAACTCCCTCTGCACGCAATAGGATAGCGCTACACCAACCAGAGCAACGAAGGTGAAGCAGAGCTCGTTGATAGATTAAACATTCGCCGTATCCGATCGGCTAAACTCCGAACACATCATCCCTTCTTCAGAATGACTTCAGTGCTGTTCTTTGTTCTTTTCTCAGAGAAAAGCTTAACTCCAAGTCTTCCAGAGTCGCGGTCAAAGCTGATCCGAAAGACCGCCGCCGTTCGCCAGTTTCTGTGTTTACTAGAAGCACGCAAGCGCAACTCTGGCGGCATTATTTTAAGCCCCGCACACCAACTCTATACACGATGTGATTGGCCTGACCAGAGTTTGGCGTTTACAGCTCAGAAGGGTATTGAGAGTTGCTAGACGACACTCGCGGCAGATTAGATTTGCTGCCGCTAGGGTGTGTCTAGATTTCTAGGCTAGTTGACATGGAAAATATGCCATAAATATAATTACAGTTAATTTAGATGTATAGCTAAAAATGCCCACATTTGAAAATATGGCATAATACTTAGTAACGAAATTGGGCTATGTTTGATAGGATGCAACTCTTAATTGTACAGTTTAATCTGGACAAAAAGACTATATCAGTTGTGGATTGGCCTGCCTTGTGATAAAAAAAGTACATAACTTTAATTGTGTGTGTGTGTGTGTGTGTGTGTGTGTGTGTGTGTGTGTGTGAGGTGTGTGTGTGTGGGCATGTTTTTGTTAAATATCAGGACACTGATTAAATGTGTATTATGACATGGGTATGACACATGTGGGAGAGGGTGAAATATGAGGACATTACCCATGACCCTATTTTTCAAAATGCTTATAAATCATACAGGATGAGTTTTTTTTTTGTTGAGAAAATAAAAATGCAGAATGTTTCCTGTGATGGGTAGGTTTAGGGGCAATATGTGTGTGTGTGTGTGTGTGTGTGTGTGTGTGTGTGTGTGTGTGTGTGTGTGTGTGTGTGTGTGTGTGTGTGTGTGTGTGTGTGTGTGTGTGTGTGTGTGTGTGTACTTGTTTATATTATATTGTAGGGACCAAACAATGTAATATAAACCTGAGATCACCAGCCAGCGGTCCCCACAATGTAAACGGATTCATAAACATACTATGTTTTTTGAAAATGTAAAACTGCAGCATGTTTCCTGTGATTAGGGGTAGGGGCAGTGTAGGGGGATAGAATGTACAGTGTAAAATCCATTACGCTTATGGAAAGTCCCCACAATTCACACAAAAAACAATGTGTGTGTGTGTGTGTGTGTGTGGTCTAGGTAAACCCTATGTTATGGGGACACAAAAATGGCAATATTTGAAATCCTTGTCCATGTGGGGATGTTTTTGGTCTCTATGAAGAAAACTAAATTAAAAATTATGCTTTTTGAAATTTAAAAAAAAAGTTTAGATTTCTCTGTGAAGGGTAGAAGTTTTAGGGGTAGGTTTAGTGTAGGGTGATACAATATACAGTTTTTACAGTATAAAAATCATGTTTGTGTGTATACTGTGTACACACAGACAGCTACAGTAGGTTGAAAATATGTGTGTGTGTGTGTGTGCGTGTGTGTGTGTGTGTGTGTGTGTGTGTGTGTGTGTGTGTGTGTGTGCGTGCGTGTGTGTGTGTGTGTCTGATTATGAATTGTTTGCAACAGGTCAAATTTGTGAACTGTTTTTAATGGTCCTGACTTGAATATTTGGCTGAGATACATTTTGAGTTGCTGTATGTGAAAATCTTTGTCATGATTTTAAGTAGGACATATTCCTGGGTCAACATATGTATATATTTATCCTGGAACACAATTCCTGTCATGAAACATAGTCCTAACCCCCTAACCCTAACCTAACCCAGAGGGAAATGATAGGTAAATAACTAGCACCAAACCCTGCATTTAAACATAAACTTGACATAAACTTTAAGCTTGTCACTGAAATATGATTTGTTGATTGGAATGCAGGATGAACAATGTTATAAATATCCAGAAACAGTCTTGTTGAAATCACATTCACCTGTAAATGTATGGAACTGTAAGGCAGTGTCATCTTATAAACCGCTTCAAGTGACCCTGATATTCTAAATTATTATAAATAAAATACTCAATTTGTCTTTCATTTTTGCTAAATATTGACTTAAATATTGAATATTATCTGTATCATATATGTCCTGTCCTTTAACCTGTCAGTATATTAATTGAGATATGCATTTAAGAGTAAGCTAAATGAATGACAAATCAGCAAAACCTGCTATGAGAACATTTTATTGTTATTTTGAAGCCAACTTTTTTCAACCCTTTTTTTTTGTTATGCTTTCATTACAAAAAACATTTTTTATCCCTTGCTAGAATATATATATATATATATATATATATATATATATATATATATATATATATATATATATATATATATATATATATATATATATATATATATATATATATATATATATATATATATATATATATATATATATATATATATATATGTGTAAAATCAACTGGTTCGAGTTCCTATTTCCGGCCCTTTAAATTTAAAAAATAGCCGCGGAAAAGGCGCCCAAAAGACGGAGCTGCAGAGGAGGATTATTGTTTGGAGATTTGACGGTGGAAAACGGCAAAGAAAGTTAAGGTAAGATTTAATAAAAAAAATATTGCTTCGTTTTGGGGATTGCTTCGTTATATTCAGTTGGAGTAACTTACTGCATGTTATGTGATATTAAAACGTTAGCTAATGAAAGCTACAATTGTTAGCTATCAAACATTAGTTATTTTGTCAATTCAAAACTTTTTCCATTGCCTGAAGGATTTTGTAAGTGACATAACGTTAGCAATTCAAGTTGATTATCGTTAGTTCACCTCTCTTTCATACATTTGTCACGTGATTTTTGATAATTACTAATTGCTAAATAAATGGTGATAAAATATTAATATCTGTCTGTTTCATTGCTGTACTAACGTTAGTCTATGCGGCTCTCACGTGACAAAAGTATGAACAAGGCCTAACGTTACCAGAATAACCTAAATGAATCATCTGTTTCTCATAATTTGTTATTTTGCCTGCAATATGTATAGTTTTTATTATCATTATTTTATTATTTATTTTAAATATGAAGTTGTTATCAAAGTTTGCGCTACTTGAGGTGATTGCTAAATGATTTAAAGATCCAAGTCAGTAAAATGATCTGATCTTCCCATCACTAACGTTACAAAGAAGTCCTTCGAACTGAAAATCACATTGTCTTCTGCTGAAAAAAAAGCTTGGACCAGCATGATTTCACTTTCACTCACTGTATACCAACCTGCAGTCAGTTCTGTATGGTCAACGTATTTTCCCAATTATAATGTTATAATTATAATGTATAATTTGAAATTCATCTATGTATAAATTTGACATTAAACTGCACTAACTAGTTGTATTACTTGTATTACAGAAACAACAGGATCACAGAGCAAGCGAGTAAGCTGTAGAATCCCACTTCAACAGATGGCTTCAAATTGCAAGTGAGACAGAGGGAGAAGAGAAAAGGAGTAACGAAAATGGACACGCAAGTAATTTACACGGTCTATTTTACTAATTTTTGTAATCATTTGGAGTAAATCCGGGACTACACTTCACTTCACTTGTTAGGTCTATCTCATCTATTTCATCTTTGTTAATAAAAATTAGAAGAAATATGCAATAAAAAACAGTAATAGAAACTGTATATATATATATATATATATATATATATATATATATATATATATATATATATATATATATATATATATATATATATATTTAGGGATGCAACAATACATTTAGTCCATGGTTCAATACATAACCTTACTTTGGTTTTTAACCACGGATTTCCGGTTCGGTTCGGTTTTTTTTTTGCTCTTCTATTCTTAGGTGACAGGAACAGAAAAAGGTTAAGGAGAAAATGGTTTTTATTGCAATACTCTTTCTTTATTTTACTTAAAAGACTTGAAAACCCTTACTTAAACTTAAAACTTTACATAAAAAAATATATACACATTCCCAGTGTATTGTATTAACTAAAATAAATATATATAAAGATTTACAGTGGCAGCTCAGAGATGTACAGTAGCATTTAAGTATGAAATTGAATGAATAAATGTAGAGTATAAACGTAAATGCGGGTAAACACCCTTAACTTTAGTGCATATGATTGGATATTTGCTCAAATCAGCGCATAGACTCAGGCAAACCATTAAAAAAAGAGCAGAATAAATAAAGAGGAATATTCAAGGGGGTAATCTAGCGCTCGGAAAGCGTTCCACCCATAGGGTGTTTAAATATTTTCTCCCGTTGCTTTTGGCTCACTATGGGCTTCTCCCCATTCTTCTCCCTTGACTTGATCAGACCATTGCTAACCAAGCCATCACCTGCTGTTAGCATCCCATTGACTCCCATTCATTTTTGAGTCACTTTGACGGTGAATAACTTTACATCAGAGGCGTTTAAAGACTCCATTTGTCCATTGTTTATTTCTAAAGAAACACGACAATGCATAAAAGGCTCCGTTACCTTGTATCTTACACTATCGCCCCGCAGAAGCTGTTTTTGTAAAAATAGGCTAACTATTGCGTCATAACCAACGCGACTCTGTCGCACAGTTGAGAAATTACCATATAGACCTGAGGAGACACTCGCAGGCAATCTTTTACTGTCTATGAGGCCGTCGGGGGGACGTGGAGACATAAAGTCTGATAAAGTCAAGGGAGAAGAATGGGGAGAAGCCCATAGAGAACCAAAAGCAATGGGAGAAAATATTTAAACAATGTGATTCAGATTTCACTTTCCACAACTACTAGAAGACTCACAGCTGTCAGACAGGAGGCTCACGTCACATCTACGTCCTCAATCTCAGTCTGAGCCTGCACAGTTCGCTCAGCCATCAGGAAGTGAGTGCTCCTTTACTGATCTCACTTAACGCCGTAGAAGTCAATGGGATAGCTCTGTCCATTTCTTTTACTGTCTATGGGAATATTTCAAACGGGGGGAAATGGAAATAAATAATTAAATGCAAAACCGAAAAAAAACACAATTCACCAGCGCATATTGAACCATGAATGCCGTACCTAACGGTTCAATATTATATTGAGTATTGTGGCATCCCTAATATATATATATATATATATATATATATATATATATATATATATATATATATATATATATATATATATATATATATATATATATACAGCTCTGAAAAAAATTAAAAGACCACTGCAAAAAAACTAGTCCTCAGAGTTGGGGAACATTGTCAGAGCAGAAGGAAGCATGTTTTCTTCTACACTCTAAACACGCTGGGTTAATAACAATCCAAGTTGGGTTGAAAATGGACAAACCCAGAAATTGGGTTGTTTGAACCCAGTGAATGGACCTTTTCAAACAACTCAATGTGTGGGTTTGTCCATTTTCAACCCAACTTGGGTTGTTATTAACCCAGCATTTTTTAGACTGTAGGACAACCTTGTACGTGGTTTAATTCATGCGTCCTTCACAAAGACAAGTCTGGCCAATTCAAGCATTGCTGAAGCACTCCCAGATCATCACCGATCCTCCACCAAGTTTCACAGTGGGTGTGAGACACTGTGGCTTGTAGGCCTCTCCAGGTCTCCGTCTAACCATCAGAAGACCATGTGTTGGACAAAGCTGAAAATTGGACTCATCAGAGAAGATGACCATACTCCAGTCCTCTACAGTCCAATCCTTATGGTCTCTTGCAAACCTCAGCATGGCTCTTCTTTGCTTCTCATTGATGAAGGGCTTTTTTCTAGCTTTCCACAACTTCAGCCCTGTCCACTGGGAGCCTGTTTCGAACTGTCCTCGCCGTGAACTTCACCCCAGCTGCCTTTTGCCATTCTTTTTGTAGGTCACCTGAGGTCATCCTATGGTTGTTGAGTGACATTCGAATGAGTTGGTGGTCATTCCAGTCAGTGTAGAGTTATTTTCGCCCTCTGCCAGTCTGTAACTTTGTTGTCCCCAATGTCTGCTGCTTGACCTTGTTCTTATGAACCGCCGTCTTTAAAATTTTAAGGATGGAAGCAACCCGACACTCACTGTATCCCTATGCCAGTAAAGCCAGAATATACTTGTAGGCTTCCATACTTGTAGAGATGCTGATTTAAGAAAAAAATTGCAGTGGTCTCTTAATTTTTTCCCCCCAGAGCTGTATAGATATTGTAGTGTTTTACTTATCTAAACTTTTTAGGGAAGAAAAACAAATAATCAAATAAAATAAAAATCAATGTTTAGTCTTTAGTGTGTTTGTTACAAATTAATTGATCATTATTAAAGCTACAAATGTAGTTCAGTTAAGAACAGTGAGTGATTACCTTTTTTCTTTTATTGTTTCATTAACATAAATATAAAGACCTAATTCACAGATCTAATATAATGTTAGACATCATTTCCCCAACTGCTCCCCAAATGTTCACTTAAAACTGCATTAAGTTAGCCTGACAAGCCAGAGCCACATCAGGAAGTTAGCTCTGGGAACTCACCATTGACAGGGCTCAGTCCGAGGGGCGGGATAAACGGTTGTCTTTCAAACTACCTCTGCACACGATAGGATAGCGCTAAAACCAACCTTCTCGGAACCTTCTCTGCCGTCATTATGTTAAGCCCCGCCCACTGGCTCTACACACAATGTGTTTGGCCTGACCAGAGTTTGGTTTTTACAGCTCAGAAGTGTATTTAACAGGGTTCCCGCGGGGTCTTAAAAAGTCTTAAAAAGTCTTAAATTCAGAAAGTTACATTTAAGGCCTTAAAAAGTCTTAAAAACGCCCAGATTTTCATCCTAGGTCTTAAATTTAATTTACCAAAGTCTTAAAACTTTTACTTCCGTTCAGAAACAAAACCTTTTAGTTTTCTTTACCCGACTGCTTCATGCATTTTTACTCCTTACACTTTTCCTTCAGCTTTTCAGAAAGCTGCGATTGGCAAACGGAAAGCAAGAAATTACCGTAATAAACCATATTTTGGCAAAAAGCTCTATTTGTCTTTAAGGATTTTTTTTAAGCGCGCCAAATGTTGAGGATTTACGGTCAAATAGCGCTTTAATATGCTGGCGCCAACACTCGCATTCTAATAGGGTTGAGCGTAATGTATTCTGATGTATTTGATCTGACTGGGTGGGCAGCTGTCAATCTCAGGCCCAACCATAGATCCGCCCCTATCATAGGTTGGTTGTTTTGTCTGGTCTGCACTTGTGTCTACGCGCGTTTTCAAAGAACATGGGTCTTTGCACACTGAGTCCGATATTTTCGCATGCGTTTTTTCATATTCGTGATCCGAAAAACTCGTCACGCACAGAGATCTTGCACACTGAGTCCGATGCTTATTAATGAATGTGTTACATTCATGCAAAACAAGACAAAGTGACGTCTAGTGAGGATGATTTGTTTGTCCTGAGGAGATAATTGGTTCATCTAACATTACTCCTGTGATCGCGTAGAGAGGAGAGTTTCCCTATCAAGCGGGATTATCCAGATCGACCGATTCAAAGTTGCAGTTTCAGTGGCTCAGTTTGAGCTTTGCTAGCGATACTGGAGACATATTTAAAAGAAGACCACTAATTTCTGTGAATCAATTGATCCCGAACACCTGGCAGTATGTCTATGGATCCGATCACACACACACACACATACACACACAGACAGACAGACAGACAGAGCTTTACAGACCCTTACGAAACAAAAATATATTGCAATACATTTGAAAATATCATGCAATATATTCACATATAACGTTATGGGATTTAATATTTATATTTTCCAATATATTGCATGAATATATAATATATTTTATAATGCCATCAATATATTATTCCATATATTAAAATATATTTCAAGAAAATATATTGGTAAATATATTTTCCTTTCGTAAGGGGAGACTTGATGTGCTATAATTATAGCTGTGATATAATAATATTTGTAGTATTTTTGCTAGAATAATATGTATGGTGGCTCTGAGTTGTCAAAACGTCTCAAAATGCGTTTTTACGGATGCGAAAACACAGAAAATCGAACCTGTTCCAAATTTTTTTTTGACGGACGAAAGTTTCGGAGGCAGTGTGCAAGCGTGATTGACATAACGTGAGGTCGAATTTATTTTTGGAAGTGCGTAAATTATTATTCTAGCAAAAATACCACAAATAATATTATTATATCACAGCTATAATTATAGCACATCAAGTCTCTGTAAAGCTCTCTCTCTGTGTGTGTGTGTGTGTGTGTGTGTGTGTGTGTGTGTGTGTGTGTGTGTGTGTGTGTGTGTGTGTGTGTGTGTGTGTGTGTGTGTGTGTGTGTGTGTGTGTGTGTGTGTGTGTGTGTGTGTGTGTGTGTGTGTGTGTGATCGGATCCATAGACATACTGCCAGGTGTTCGGGATCAATTGATTCACGGAAATTAGTGTTCTTCTTTTTAATATGTGTCTCCAGTATCGCCAGCAAAGCATCAAACTGACACTTTTAATCGGTCGGTCTTGATCCCGCTTGATAAGGAGGGGAAACTCTACGCGATCACAGGAGTCTCTCCACATCTCCTCAGGACAAACAAATTATCCTCACTAGACGTCACTTTGTCTTGTTTTGCGTTTTTATCCCCGTAACGCATTCATTAATACGCATCGGACTCAGTGTGCAAGATCTCTGTGCGTAACGAATTTTTCGGAATACGAAAAACCGCATGTGAAAATATCGGACTCAGTATTTTGATATCAGTTTCTGAGTTTATTTAATGTTTCTATAACTGAATCAATAAAAATAGAATGTTTGAGAGTTTCTGAGATCATTTATAATGCCTTTAGTAATGCGTCGTGTTGGTCTTAAATTTCACTCATAATGGTCTTAAAAGGTCTTAAAAAGGTCTTAAATTTAACTTACTGAAACCTGCAAGAACCCTGATTTAGAGTTGCTAGACTAAACTCATGGCAAATTTGATTTGCTGCCGCTAGGGTGCGTCTAGATTTGTAAAATAGCATTATGTAACATTTGCAGTAAGATATCCCAAAACCACTAGGCCAATACTACATATTTTGTTCAGTTGAGAACCTTCAATATCCCAAATGTTTCCATCAATTTGTAAATCGTGAGAAAATTGCTATTTTAACCAAGGAACCGGGACGTGTGAGGGCGTCGCCTAACGATGTCATCATATCTCTTAATCCTCGGTTTCTGGTTTTATTCTGCTGATGCGCTTTACTCCGACTGTAGTGTTAACAAGTGTCACAGTAGCCACTGAGTGAACGCACAGAGTAACGTCATAACATAATTTAAAACTCACTCAAATGTGTTATATGATAAACAGAGCTGCGTTACCTCATACTCATTACCAGAAAAGCAGAAATAGTGCCGGCGACTATGGCATAATCAAAGTTTTTCGCGCTGCTCGTGAGGCTTGTGTTGTTCATCTCATTAACAATCACTCCAGCAGCCTTGCTCAGCTCCACAACACTCGCTCCTGCTCTGCTTCACACTGCAGTAACGTTAATAGGGATGTAATGATAAATTGTTATATCGCATTAATAAAATGTGACTATATGTATCGTTGATGGAAACGATATGATTTGCAATATAGTTGTTTTATCCAAGGCTCAACTTGCTGTAGTAAGCTTATTTATAAGGTACAATTTACCCAGACACAAATTTACAAATGTACCTCAAATGTAAATTCTGTCATAATTCTCACCATAATGTCGTTTTTCGTTTAACTTCCAAACACAAATGAAGATATTCTTTATGAAACCCATTTTAAAGTCCATTACTCTCAAACTTAAACGATGCAAAAAATAAAGTAATCAAGTGGTCTAATCCAAATCTTCTGAAATCTTCAAGTCTTCTGAATAGACACAATGGCTTTATGTGGTGAAAATATTTAAAGCTACACTGTGTGATAATTTCCCCCATCTAGTGGTGAAAAGGTATTTGACCAACCAGTGATTATTAGTTTCTGTTCCTCTCAATTCCGATTTTGTTTTAACTCCTACAGTGGCCAATTTAGTCCAAGATTAACATGGCATCCAGTTCAACCTCGTCCATGAGTGCCATCGAGTGTTAAAACGCGAAAGGCGAAGCTTGAATTTACGGGTATGTCCCTCTTTGGCTAATGTACTTTCAAGATGGAGGGGCAACATGGCGACCGGCATTCGAACCCCTCACCCGTATGTATTTTCAATGGTATATTATAAACTTACGAGAATACTTTATTACTTGAAAGAAGTGCATTACATCACATTACATACATTAATTAGCACATATTTTTGAAAGAACTAAGTGTTTTTAGCTAAGAATAAACTAAAAAAGTTACACAGTGTAGCTTTAACACAGTGAACATTCTGTAGTAAACACAGACGTTCAAATGATTGCGTGACATGCGAAAACAACATGAGAGTGAGTTAAAATTCTTGGATGAGCTAAACATTTACAGTTTGAGAGCGGCCATTTTGACACACTTTCTTGCGATTAGAACTGTGATTGATTGCATTGATCATCTGAAATGCATGCACTGCTGGAATGACCCTCTTCAAAGTGAGAGCGCAAACATTATTTAAAGTGGCACTCCTCCAAAGTCAAAGTGCAAACACCATTTAAAGCGGCAATCCTTAGTGAAAGCGCAAACATAATTTAAATCACCAGATCACATTTAGTTTTACAGGGTTCCCGCGGGGTCTTAAAAAGTCTTAAATTCAGAAAGTTACATTTAAGGCCTTAAAAAGTCTTAAAAACGCCCAGATTTTCATCCTAGGTCTTAAATTTAATTTACCAAAGTCTTAACTTTTACTTCCGTTCAGAAACAAAACCTTTTAGTTTTCTTTACCCGACTGCTTCATGCATTTTTACTCCTTACACTTTTCCTTCAGCTTTTCAGAAAGCTGCGATTGGCAAACGGAAAGCAAGAAATTACCGTAATAAACCATATTTTGGCAAAAAGCTCTATTTGTCTTTAAGGATTTTTTTTAAGCGCGCCAAATGTTGAGGATTTACGGTCAAATAGCGCTTTAATATGCTGGCGCCAACACTCGCATTCTAATAGGGTTGAGCGTAATGTATTCTGATGTATTTGATCTGACTGGGTGGGCAGCTGTCAATCTCAGGCCCAACCATAGATCCGCCCCTATCATAGGTTGGTTGTTTTGTCTGGTCTGCACTTGTGTCTACGCGCGTTTTCAAAGAACATGGGTCTTTGCACACTGAGTCCGATATTTTCGCATGCGTTTTTTCATATTCGTGATCCGAAAAACTCGTCACACACAGAGACCTTGCACACTGAGTCCGATGCTTATTAATGAATGTGTTACGGGGAAAAACGCAAAACAAGACAAAGTGACGTCTAGTGAGGATGATTTGTTTGTCCTGAGGAGATATTGGGTTCATTTAACGTTACTCCTGTGATCGCGTAGAGAGGAGAGTTTCCCTATCAAGCGGGATTATCCAGATCGACCGATTCAAAGTTGCAGTTTCAGTGGCTCAGTTTGATGCTTTGCTAGCAATACTGGAGACATATTTAAAAGAAGACCACTAATTTCTGTGAATCAATTGATCCCGAACACCTGGCAGTATGTCTATGGATCCAATCTCACACACACACACACACACACACACACACACACACACACACACAGACAGAGCTTTACAGACCCTTACGAAACAAAAATATATTGCAATATATTTGAAAATATCATGCAATATATTCACATATAACGTTATGGGATTTAATATTTATATTTTCCAATATATTGCAATATATTGAAAGCGGCCATCATTTGTATATTTTCCAATATATTGCATGAATATATAATATATTTTATAATGCCATCAATATATTATTCCATATATTAAAATATATTTCAAGAAAATATTTTGGTAAATATATTTTCCTTTTGTAAGGGGAGACTTGATGTGCTATAATTATAGCTGTGATATAATAATATTTGTAGCATTTTTGCTAGAATAATATGTATGGTGGCTCTGAGTTGTCAAAACGTCTCAAAATGCGTTTTTACGGATGCGAAAACGCAGAAAATCGAACCTGTTCCAAATTTCTTTTTGACGGACGAAAGTTTCGGAGGCAGTGTGCAAGCGTGATTGACATAACGTGAGGTCGAATTTATTTTTGGAAGTGCGTAAATTATTATTCTAGCAAAAATACCACAAATAATATTATTATATCACAGCTATAATTATAGCACATCAAGTCTCTGTTAAGCTCTGTGTGTGTGTGTGTGTGTGTGTGTGTGTGTGTGTGTGTGTGTGTGTGTGTGTGTGTGTGTGTGTGTGTGTGTGTGTGTGTGTGTGTGTGTGTGTGTGTGTGTGTGTGTGTGTGTGTGTGTGTGTGTGTGTGTGTGATCGGATCCATAGACATACTGCCAGGTGTTGGGGGATCAATTGATTCACGGAAATTAGTGTTCTTCTTTTTAATATGTGTCTCCAGTATCGCCAGCAAAGCACCAATTTGACACTTTTAATCGGTCGGTCTTGATCCCGCTTGATAAGGAGGGGAAACTCTACGCGATCACAGGAGTCTCTCCACATCTCCTCAGGACAAACAAATTATCCTCACTAGACGTCACTTTGTCTTGTTTTGCGTTTTTATCCCCGTAACGCATTCATTAATACGCATCGGACTCAGTGTGCAAGATCTCTGTGCGTAACGAATTTTTCAGAATACGAAAAACCGCATGCGAAAATATCGGACTCAGTATTTTGATATCAGTTTCTGAGTTTATTTAATGTTTCTATAACTGAATCAATAAAAATAGAATGTTTGAGAGTTTCTGAGATCATTTATAATGCTTTTAGTAATGCGTCGTGTTGGTCTTAAATTTCACTCATAATGGTCTTAAAAGGTCTTAAAAAGGTCTTAAATTTAACTTACTGAAACCTGCAAGAACCCTGTTTTAGTAGTATGATTATTCAAAGCAGTTTAGATGGTTCATTCTTATACTGCATTAATAGCAGGAACAGCAGGACATAGCGAGCATGAGCAATGCTGCCTGCATTTAAAGTGCGAGTAATTCGTGAGGGATTTTTGTTTTTTAATTTACAGAGTTTCAGTGACACTATTACATTAATAATCTCATTACATAGAATCATACAATGACAAAACATAATGTTAAATATAATTAATAATAATGCAATGGGGGAATATTTGTGGGTCCTGATAATAATACACAAATAATAATATAATAACAATAAATTATAGTGTTTAGGATGTTATAATCTATATACATAAAAGTGACATACACATTTTTATATAAATATGGCAGCGATAAGGTACAGTAATGGTTTTATTTGGTGTATTCTTTGCTAACAATCTTTCATTCTTATCCCGAGGTTACCATTGTCAGCTGGATCTGCTCCAAATCCAGATCAGATGGTGGACCTGCACCTAGACATCAACGCAGCCCTAAATGTCAACAGATAACATGTCAACTAGACAACTCCTAGAGACGGATCCCCTGTGAGGAACTTGCTAACAGCCATCAACACAGATCCTCTGTCCTCTGCACAGACCCCTAAGGCCAGCTTCAACTCCATGTCGGCATGTTGTATCCTGATCTTCAAGCTGGTGGATCTAGATGAAATATTCTGAATTATTGCAATCCATAGTCTGACTTGTAATGCAGCCTGAATCATATTCACACCATGTTCGTTGGCCAGAGACAACTGGTCCCCCAACTCAGCCTGGTTTCTACCAAGCGTTTTTTCTTCTCCATTTCTGGCACCTGATGGATTTTGGGTTCCTTGCCACTGTCGCCTTTGGCTTGTTTAGTTTGGGACGCTTAATATTCTACAATAGGGGTGGGCTATATACTGGTAGATATGATTAACTGGTAGAAATGTATCAACTGCTACTGATTTTGGACCATCATCTCTATCGTAGTTACGTTGCTGTTCTGCTTGTGTGGTAATGAAATCTTATCATCTGCCTGCATTTTTAAGCATTATGGTTAAAAAACAAGGGATTTTAAACTGCTAAAGTGCAGTAAGCAGTGAAAGACACCTCGTTTGACGACATGTGCACGCTGTCAGAGAGACTGTTTCTAAGCACAATTTTTTTGTATCATTGGCAGCAAGAATTACAAAATGTCTATGGTATTTCTAATGTCTATATAATATTGATTTAATTGCACTGATGCTATTGGAGGAGAACTGAACTGCGCTGGATCATGTTTTCTGCAAAGCTGCTTTATAGCAAATTGAACTGATTTCATAATTGATGAACCTTACACAGTTATTGAACAGAACTGAATCAACACTGACCTGACTTCAGCTGTGACACTATTTTCTTTTTAGGGCTGCTTTACTGCAGAATTTAACTCTGTTTGAATAATTAAATAATTATTTTCATGTTTATTCCTGTAAATCTGCTTTGAAACTTTATAAAGCATTAACAAAGAAAGGTAACTTGAATTGTGCAATGGCCTGATTGTGGACCAGATTTGGCAAACAGCATGTGGGCCACATGAGGATTGTGTAAAAGACCAACTGTGGCCCACATTAGGGTCAGTTCTGGTTTATATCGACCAAAGCAAGGTATTAGATCTGGGCCGGACCTGGGCCAGAATTAAATTTAACTGTGAGCCATATGTGGGCCATATGTGTTTTGTTCATGGCTGACATGTGGCATTGCTATTGCTTGATTGTGGCCCAAATCTGGGAAACAAAAGTGGACCACTCAAGTGCCATCATTTCACACGGTATGTGGGCCAGAGCAAGGTATTAGATATGGGCCAGACCTGGGCCAGAATTAAATTTAACTGTTAGCCAGATGTGGGCCATTTCTGTTTCATGTGTTTTGTTCATGGTTGACATGTGGCATTGCTATGGCTTGATTGTGGCCCAAATCTGGCAAACAAGAGCGGACCGCCCAAGTGCTATTATTCCATGTGGTATGTGGGCCAGAGCAAGGTATTAGATCTGGGCCGGATCTAATACATACACATGAAGCAGAACTGGCCCACATCTGGGCAACAGTTGTGGGCCAGTTCTGCTTCATGCGTTTTGTTCATAGCTGATATGTGGCATTGCTATGGCTTGATTGTGGCCCAAATCTGGCAAACAGGAGCGAACCGCCCAAGTGCCATCATTTCACACAGTATGTGGGCCAAAGCAAGATATTACATCTGGGCCGGATCTGGGCCAGAATTCAAATAAACTGTTGCCCAGATGTGGGCCATTTCTGCTTCATGCGTTTAGTTTATAGCTGACATGTGGCATTGCTATGGCTTGATTGTGGCCCAAATCTGGAAAACAGGAGCGGACCGCCCAAGTGCCATCATTTCACACAGTATGTGGGCCAAAGCAAGGTATTACATCTGGGCCGGATCTGGGCCAGAATTAAAATAAACTGTTGCCCAGATGTGGGCCATTTCTTCTTTCATGCGTTTTGTTCATGGCTGACATATGGCGTTGCTATGGCTTGATTGTGGCCTAGATCTGGCAAACAGGAGTGGACCACCCAAGTGCCATCATTCCACGTGGTATGTGGGCCAAAGCAAGGTATTAAATCTGGGCCAGAATTCAAATGAACTGTTGCCCAGATGTGGGCCAGTTCTGCTTCATGCGTTTTGTTCATGGCTGACATGCGGCGTTGCTATGGCTTGATTGTGGCCTAAATATGACAAACGGGAGTGGACCGCCCAAGTGCCATCATTCCACGCGGGTAGTGGGCCAGATGAAAGTGTCAAGTGTGGGCCGTATCTGGGCCAGAGCAATTTTGCTATCTGGGCCAGATGTGGGCCAGTTCTGCTTCATGTGTTTTGTTCATGGCTGACATGCGGCGTTGCTATGGCTTGATTGTGGCCTAAATCTGACAAACGGGAGTGGACCGCCCAAGTGCCATCATTCCACGCGGGTAGTGGGCCAGATGAAAGTGTCAAGTGTGGCCCGGATCTGGGCCAGAGCAATTTTGCTATATGGGCCAGATGTGGGCCAGTTCTGCTTCATGCGTTTTGTTCATGGCTGACATGCGGCGTTGCTATGGCTTGATTGTGGCCTAAATCTGACAAACGGGAGTGGACCGCCCAAGTGCCATCATTCCACGCGGGTAGTGGGCCAGATGAAAGTGTCAAGTGTGGCCCGGATCTGGGCCAGAGCAATTTTGCTATCTGGGCCAGATGTGGGCCAGTTCTGCTTCATGTGTTTTGTTCATGGCTGACATGCGGCGTTGCTATGGCTTGATTGCGGCCTAAATCTGGCAAACGGGAGCGGACCGCCCAAGTGCCATCATTCCACGCGGGTAGTGGGCCAGATGAAAGTGTAAAGTGTGGGCCGGATCTGGGCCAGAGCAATTTTGCTATCTGGGAGGGTTCTTGTTTGCATACGTTCATGTTTAATGGGTTATTTCAGCCTTTTCTACTGATAAAGTAAGTTTACGAGCTGTTTAATTCAACCTTTTAAGCTTCTATAGACTTGTACAAGATTAGACTTGTGTCCGTGTTTGCGCTTGCGCTTGCGCGTGTGTATGTGTATGTGTGTATTAATGCCCCATTATGTTTGTGGTGTGGGTGAACAGAGCTCGCTGCCTGCATACAGAACTTTGTTTCTCAGCACATTGAATCTGTCTGCGACACCACAGGGGGCTCATCGCCTTCAGTGTGTGTTTGTATATGTGAGTTTTTTTCTGAGACGATATTGGTAATGCTTGAGGGTTTTAATGTATGTGCCTGCTAGTCTTACAAACATATGGAACAAATTCGTTGACATTTGTCAGTGTTTTTAAGTTTTCTTTGCATTTCTGCAATACACAAAGTATGGTTTCATAATTAATTGTGTGTATATTGAAACTGAATTGTTAATGATATCTATTAAAATGTTCAAGTTAACGCCAAAGGTTAATACAGCTCATACCGACATGCCTATAAGTAGCTGTTCATATTGACTGACAGCCCTGCAGATTGACATTCTACAAATGTTACAAATTATTGGGAATATTGTTTTGCTTTATGATAACTTTATTTATGCTGTTATTGTTTTTGTAATTACTGTTACCTAAATGTTGTGTGGTGAATTTATGCTTGTCTGGTCTAGATATATTGATTTAAATCTATCTGTCTATTTGTAAGTAATCTATGAATACATAAAAATGAAATTTAATGTCAATGTCAATAGGTTTTTTAAGACACATTTTAAATATAGTTAGTAGATATTAAATGTTATTAAATGTGATATTATATGTTAAATTTTATGACTTAAAAAATGGAAATATGTTGGAAAGATGCTCTGAGAAATATACCTGCAAAGCCAAGTAAAAGGTTTTTAATGCTGTGACGGATGTGAAGGATGTTTTCAAACAATAATGTCATAAATAGATGTTAATTATCAATGAAAATTATCAAATATGATATTTGGTGAGACATGATGATGGTGAGATCTTATAAGATGTTGGATTCCTTGTGCATGCACATATCTCACTGGATTCTCAATCTCACAAACTTTTCACTGAGAGAAAGGGAGGTAAGAGGGAATTATGCCAGATCTTTTTGATGAAAACACTAAAGCAGCGGCCACATTTACCTTCGTTTTTAAAGGTCGCGATGCCATCTTTCAAACTTTAGTTAGTGTGTAATGTTGTTGTTAGAGCATAAATAATACCTGTAAAATTATAAAGCTCAAAGTTCAATGCCAAGCGAGATATTTTATTTAACAGAAGTTCCCTTTCAAAGCCTACAGCGAACGGCCCGTTTGGACTACAGCAGGAAGTGCAGGGAAGTAATGACGTCACTAGAACCGTTTGTTGACTAACCCTCCGCCCACAAGAACACGCATAATAGGGGGCGTGGTCTTGTTGCTCTCTCACGTGGAAAAGAGCGCGCATTCAGCGCTTGCATCTCCCCGTTATGGTAAGAGGCGGGACCTTTCCGGGCAAAGTGCGCTAAGCTGCTGTCCAATCACAACACGGGAAGCGCTGGCCCAATCAGAACTTGTTACGTGTTTCTGAAGGAGGGACTTCATAGAACAAGGGAATCATCAGGCCGTTTTTAGGACAGAGGAAACAGCGCTGTACAGATAAGTAAATTGTGTGAAAAATACTGTTTTTTTACACACGAAACATGAACTCATGATATATTGCACACTGTAAACATAATCAAAGCTTCGAAAACCCTCGAAGAATGGGACCTTTAAAATTTTCCTTAACAAAATTCAGTCATTTCAATAGGAATTAACACGAATGGAAATTCTGCGTGAATTGCACAGGTTTCGCAACAGGTTGAAATCAGTCACTTTGCTGCAATGACCAACAGGAAGCTGCTCGGTGAATATCAATGCAAAAAAAAGCTGCTCGGTGAATATCCAAAGCAATGACATAATTCGCATTTAGAAGATATAACCATTCAAAAATGACAGTCTCTCACTTCCGCCAATACGGATCAATGATTTTGATGACATCACTCCGCACTTCAGCGCCTCAGATTTTCTGTCCAATCAAATGCTTTCTTGAATCTGAAGCGCCCCGCCCCCTACATTATAAATAGACGCTGAAGCTGCGGCTGAAATCAGTTACGGCGAAATAGTTGGATGGCACATAGTGCACTATATAGGGGATAGGAAATGATGTGCTTTAATATGCTTTTCATTAGGACGAATGAAATCTGGTTTCACATTAGTTTCACGTAGGGCTGGGTGATAAAATGATAACGATAATTATCACGATATCATTTTCCTTGATAATGATTGAACGACAACAACAGTTAGATAAATTCTTGGTATAATGTTTACGCGCTGTGCGGAAAGCTGCGCATCCGTATTGCAGACCGGGCTTCTGGGTGCGGCACGCACTGTTGTTTACAGTCACAGACAGTGATTGACAGGATTGGAGGATCGGAGTGAAGTGGAGCGAGAATAATGAGAGAATAAAAAAAATTAAGCGCTCACGACCAGCTCGGAGGACGCAGATATCGTTGATAATTTCGTTCGCTCAACTTCAGTGATTTGGAGATATTTTAGCGAACCCATCCGACATAAAAGAGCGACGTGCGTGTACTGCTTATCATAGGTTCACCACACGGAATTGAATTATTAAATTATCTTGCTTCTTCGAAGTTCTTCCATATAACATTGAGGCCAACACAGCAGTAAATCTACATTAGATTAATATCAGTTCACGCACAGGCTTATCAACTTGTTAGTTGTAGTGGGTGACTTACAAGCTAACGTTACCAAACTATAATCACTCAAACACCGGACTTGTACATCGCTATCATAATTGGGTTTTTTTTGCCCGTTTGCATTTTTTGTGTTTTACTACTTGCACAATTAGTAGTGTAGAGTAAAAAATGCTGACCACAGTTAAGATTTTAATAAATAAATCTACCTCAGTTGTAATAAATTGTTCACCTGTTTGGGAAGTGAAACCCATGTTTTGACAATAAAGGATAGTTTAAAACCACCATTAACTCTTTCCCCGCCAGCGTTTAAAAAAAGTTACCAGCCACCGCCAGGGTTTTTGACAATTTTCACAAAAATTTAATAGCCCATAGAATATTTTGTTTATTGAATATCTGAGCATGCATTATATCAAAATAAAGAACTGACCCTCTTCTTTTAAACAAAAAACAATACTTGAATATAGGTAGGTGTCATTAAAAAAAGCAAAATTTTGAGCCAAAAGCTGAGAAAATCACGTATTTGTGAAAGACTGTTTCCAGATCAGATTCAGAGTGATGATCAAACACAGATGGAGGAGATCGAGTCCATCAACAGCTCTAATGCATGCACAGTCCTGTAGCTCGTCCTGGGTTCACATCTCATTCAGTAACATTAGGCAGTTTTGATTCATATGCTGTTTATTGACGATGATCACGTTATTTTTCATATGCATATGATGACATGTGATCGCTCGTTTCACTGCGTCTTACTCGCGTGTGTTTTGATCAGGAGATTCAGTACTTTCGTTCGGAAGATGCGCAATAGCGCCCCCTAGCGTCCGACAGTGAAAACACGAAAAGACAGAAAATTCCATTATTGGCCTGGAAGCGTGTTCTCACAAATAACGAAAATTTCTGTGTTTGGCGGGGAAAGAGTTAACTGTCTGTTTTCTACATCTTTCACTCAGGAGCAAAAATATGCCTTTAAACTTTAAAGAAATAAAAAAATACATTTATCGCCATATTTATCGATATCGACTGATATGTTAAATTATATTGTGATCATTTTTTTGGGCCATATCGCTCAGCCCTAGTTTCACATGAACAGCCACAGCGATCCGGTCCAGAGACATGATAGCACAGAGCGGATCATACACGTACTAAGGCACAGACCACAAAGCGTATAAGACCCATTTGAATTCAACACAGAATGCTTTATTTTAAAGCGATATGGAGGAGATCTGGAGGAGAAACAATAAGAGATTAGGAGGAAACTGCGGCTTTACCGAGCTCAAGGACTCTGGCTGAGCTATGATATGTTACCAAAATGCTTGGCTATTTTAAAAAGGGGAGGGGCTGTTTGTCCCGCCCAGTCTTCCTGTTTCAGTGGAAACTATGTCAACACATTGAATAATGCTGCATGTTTTAAGGCACTTCAGTGGGCCTTTAATACATTGGAAATTAACTAGCGCTGTCAAAACAATCAAACCATTAACTTTTATGTTAGATGCAATTAATCGATTTGACAGCATTACAAATTTCACTAATGTGATCATATCGTAAACAATTTTTTGGGCATATCTTTTTTGTGTTCTACCAAAGAAAGACAGCCATGCAGGTTTTTAATTATATGAGGGTGATTAAATTACATAAATGATGACATCATTTCCATTTTTGGGTGAACTATATTCCCTAATCCTAACTACAATAAACCCACAAATATGTATGCTTATGTGGGAATAATTTTGTGTAAAAAAGCAGTAATTGTTCGATGTACATCAACCTTTTTTTGTCAAAGCTCTGTCAAATGTTTGTCGAGCCCTTTCTGTCAGGCAAGGCTATGAAGCAGCTATTGATTTATGCTGATGTGACACCACTGTGGCCCAACAAAAAGTTTCACACCTTTGAGCGATAGTTTACCACCAACTAGCTGTGGTCCCTTCCTGTATGCATGGAGAGAGAGATGTCCTGTCAAAATGCTGCCACTGTATTTCTCTTCCAGTAAGGAGAGCAAATTCATTTTTTTTTCCTTTCGCCTCCTGTTCTTGTACACAGGCCAAGTAATGCTGGTCACTCCATCAAACATTTAGTGCAGGTAGGTTGATTGTTCCCTGGTAGATACAGTGGGTGTATAACTTGCAGCTCTTTTTGTCATGTTAACTGCAGTCGATCAATGACTGGAGGTCAGGGGCTCCTGATGTAGGTGCGAGCTTAAGCGCGAAAGAGGCAGAGAGAGAAAAAAAGTGTCCGAGATCCATTTTTTTTCATCTCATAACACACGGGTCAGTTATTTTTCTCCGTTTAGCACTCACCGCTCTAAGTGGATATTGATCAGGTACCTTAATGCAAACCTGTCAAATTAATTTTGTTGGTAGAAAGCTATGACTGCTCTAAAATTGCCTCTGCAATCGCTGTTAGCCGCTAGCCTATGAATTTTAATCATTATCTGAATGGGAAGCTGGCATTGAAATCTCTCTCTCTCTCTCTCTCTCCCTCCCTTTATACAAAAGCAATCTAGTCAGAAAGTGAAAAGAAAGAATGCTTAAAGCTGCGTTTGCATAGTCTGAGCACAGAGTATCTGATCCGTAGCCATGGCTGTCATTTGTTCTATGAAAGTAGTAATTATGAACTTTATGGATTTGGTTTTATTCAGTGTAGCTTTATATTTCAACAAGAGTTTCAGTTGATTGACACATGATTTCACTCTTTCAGTATGCAGTTCTGACAATGAATATGGCAGTTCTGCGAGCAATGTAGCGAAACGTACTTGAGTCCATCACAACATCAAGGGCATAGAATCCCATGAAAACCATAAAAAAATAAAAGACACTCCTACAAATATTCTGAAAATATGGATGGACATGAAAAGGTAAATAGCAGAGTTTGCAAATATCATATTGGGTGTTACTGATTTGAACAAACCATCTTTGGATGTGAATGTATCCTAAAATAGTGTAACTTGTTTAGTAGAGGTATGTTATTTCTTTTCTAAGCATTTCACCTAATGGCCATCCCCAAACTATTGCCAAGTTGGGAGCATGAAATTGTCCAAAATGTCTTGGCATGCTGAAGCATTAAGAGTTAATTTCACTGGCACTAAGGGGCCACGCCCAACCCCTGAAAAACAACACCACACCAGAATCCCCCCTCCACCAAATTGTACACTTGGCACAATGCAGTCAGGCAAGTACCGTTCTCCTGGCAACTGCCAAACCCAGATTCGCCCATCGGATTCCCAGAAAGAGAAGCATGATTCTCACTCCAGAGAACACATCTCCACTGCTCCAGTGGTGGCGTGCTTTACACCACTGCATCCGACGCTTTGCATTACACTGATGATGTAAGACTCGGATGCAGCTGCCAAACACACAAAGTTTGGAGGTCTGTAGCTATTTACTTGGGGACTTCTGCGCACTGTGCGCCTCAGCATGTGCAGACCCCCGCTCTGTGATTTTTTTTTAATGTGGCCTACCACTTTGTGGCTGAGTTGCTGTTGTTCCCAGTTGCTTCCACTTTTTATTATAATACCACTAACAGTTGACTAATATTTAGTAGTGAAGAAATTTCACGAATTGCACAGGTGGCAACCTATGGCACAGGTGGTACCACGCTTAAATTCTCCTGAGAGGGACCCATTCTTTCACAACTGTTTGTAGAAGCATCTGCATGCCTAGGTGCTTGATTTTATACAAGCTGTGGAAGTTAGGTGTTCCAAACACCTGGATTTAATTATTTGGATGGGTGACACAATACTTTTCGCAATATAATGTATATTCACAGTCCTAGCTTTTCTGGTTTTCTTTTTGAATGATGGAAATAGACTACTGCCACCTGTTAGTATGGAGAGTAATTTCCTCTCACGTATGTGGTATTTTGGCCCAGACACAGGAGAAATTAGGTGCTTGTTCTTTGATGTCGGTTTGCTGTGTCTGGGCCTTAACAATCACCCAGAATACCCTAGTAACCACACAACAAAATAATCCAGAGCACACTGGCTACTGTATAACACATGACAACATAGAAATTTCCTAGCAACCACTCAGAACACCCTAACAATTATGTTACAACCCTAACAACCTAATGTTGCAATTATTCATTGAACTGTACCTGGTTGTTCTTACAGACTATCCATTGCTTTACCTGTTCTCACACATTACTTATTCATTCTCTGTTCAATTCCGCTTCACTCTCATTCCAAACACATTTTCTATTTATTCAAAACCCATTTTCCCCTCAATTCTGGATCCGAAGGATTGGATTGGGTTAATGTGAGCAGGTCTGGTCCATTCATCTCTGCCTCACCTGAGGGCCTGTTGTATCTGTGTTAATGCACTGAGCACTATCTGACTCCAACCTTGACTCCCATCCAAGAACAAAGAACGAGAATGAAGAAATAAGCAAATTGACAAAGTTACTATAACTTTTGACAAATACCAATAGTAGAGCATTCAGAACAATACAGAAACGTAGATGCTACGTGATTGTATGCCCAGACAAAATAAGGTATTACACAAATACAGCAGTAAATTTAACAATCTTTTTCAATAAGTGTCAAATTTGAACTGGGCTCATTCTTAAAACACCGGCAAATCACCCATTTAAGGAGTTTTAACATGGACAGAAATGTTCCATACAAGCCATAATATCATCTGTTTGAGGGTAGGAATTTTGTAGGGGTTTTTACATTGAATATTGTATATTTTTAAAGTATATAAATAATATAATTCTATTTAGCTTTATTTTTACTTAAATTTTAGTCATTTCATTATATTAACTTAGGGTACGTTTACACAACAAAAATGTACTAAAAATGTAACTGTCATCTGTACATGAAAAATGCATTGTGTATAAATGTGAAAAATACAAAGGAAAAACAAAGTTGTCAAAAAGATCCCAGATCCGCATAAACGACGGAAAACGCTGTATTCTGCTGCCAGGCCAGCAGTAGTGGTGATGCCACTTTTTAAAAGAAATGCTATGCACCTATAGACTGAACATGTATGCGCATGATGTCACTGTTTTCCCAAATTCACGTTTTTGTAGTTTACACAGAGACGATAACACTTTCGTTTAAAAAAAATAAAAATGTACACTGTGAATCACGTTTTCCTAAGTTTGTGTTTTCAGGTTCCCAAAATGCAGCAGTCGTGTAAATAAATGTAAATGGCCCCTCAAACCAAACGGCAACCTCCCGCGATCTCTCTTTTAGCCAATACGGATGTAATGTAAACTGCAATTCGTCGACTGGTCACTAGGGACAGGCTCCAGAAGGGAGCAAAATCTCTTTGAGCCCCATGTTAAAATTCCCAACTTTACAGCAGAAAAAAAACATGTTTACAACCTGGTACAAATTGTGGTTTTGGTCTATATGGCTATTTTGCCCTTCATGACAATTGTGAGGCAGGTGAATTTTTTTATAACTCATTCTTTTACATTATATAAAGCCTTAAAGGTCTGCATAATTAAGGGCGTTGTTACTTTGAGTGACATGTGGATAGCCATTTATCCGCCGTCTATAGTCATTGCGTCACCTAAGCTCCGCCCACGTCCTGCCTCTTTACCCATTTTCTGTTATCCGGGAGTGACGCGCTTGCAAGATATTTTACGCTTCAGAGTGGCTTATCGGAATCTTATGGGTGACGTCATGAACACTACGTCAATATTTTTTTACAGTTTAAGCCTCAAACGTATTAATTTTCAGTTTTTTTTTGGTTTAGTTATTTATACTTTATTTCACCTATCAAACGTGATTTTAATATTTCACAGTAATAACAACAGGCTAAGTGGTTAGCTTGCTGAAATAGGAAATGCATGACGGAACAGTAGATTAGCATCATTTTAAACGTTTATTAACTGTAATACAAAGAACCCCTTAAAAGGTACATAACACACACTATTTCTGCCAATCTCATGTTAATATTGAGTGCCTATAGAGTATTGTATCCTTCATATCTCAGAAGATTTTTACAAAAAACAGAAAAGCTGTAATTCTTTCTGAAAACAGCCAAGCTTGTGGAGCCATGCAGTGGGCGGAGCTAAAGATTCACAAGCACGCACGATACATCATCGCATAATCCCTGGATAACTTTCGAGTCACTATACGTTCATGTTGTTTACATTATATGCACTAATTTATTGCCAAAAAACACATAAGATGCTGGTTCACTCACCGCCTGCGGTTTCGACTCATGACCGGGAACAAAAAAACACACACACACACTTGCAGAACTCTGTTGCTACTCCGGAAAAATTAACTGCGTCTAATGTTTCCTTAACGATGGGTAATTTGGGAAGCTGAACAAGATTATCTTTCACTCACAACCTGAAACACACTTTTTTTAGTCTTATTGTTAATTTTATGGTCTAAAAATGGGCTACTGGCTGCTATCATAACCTTGTTACGCAAGGTTGCAAGCTTGTTGATGGTCGCGCTGTTGCTCTCACTCTGAGGTGCGTTTTCCATACAACAACATAACTCACTGCTTAACTACCATAATACGATGCATCGTTGAAGAAATCAACTAGCTAATCACGATTATTTCCCCGAAACCGTATTGTTGCAAATCAGCCATTCAACCACGTTGGTTAATGATGCCATGCAGGTGGTGGAGTAATAGCTGCTTTTAATTAATTATTTTGAGATTGAATTCATGCTAGATTTTTTGCTATATGGACATAGCACTTGAGGACTAATACTTATTTTTCTCAGTTATTTAGCTTTATTTCCAGATTTACTTGAGCCAGCTGCACATGCGCACTCTTAAAAAAAGTTGCTTTAAATCTCTTTACAAACTTAATGCTGCTGTCTGTAACTTTTTGGGGTTCAAAATTATACATTTTTGAGCAAGTACATAACCAACCAGTGTTCAAAACTATCTGCTTACCATGGCTCGATTTTCAACAGTTAGCTTGTAATGTTTTTAATTCCAGTGGTTCTGGTGGATTTCCGCGGGAATTTCAAGCATATCTTTGCGTTATTGCGTCACATCTGTACACATAAAGAAAGAGTCCCGGTTAGCAGGTTATATTGCTCTATTTCCGATTCATCCGTTGTAAAATGCAAAAGTCATCAGACTTGGAGAGGCTACAGAAAAAAGAGACTTCAACTGGGCCAATGCAAAAACAAGGATTAAAGCTACACTGTGTAACTTTTTTAGTTTATTCTTAGCTAAAAACACTTTATAACAAATATATGTGCTCATTAATGTATATTTACTTCTTTCAAGTAATAAAGTATTCTCTTAAGTTTATAATATGCCATTGAAAATACATACGGGTGAGGGGTTCGAATGCCGGTCGCCATGTTGCCCCTCCATCTTGTAAGTACATTAGCCAAAGAGGGACATACCCTTAAATTCAAGCTTCGTTTTTTGCGTTTTAACACTCGATGGCAGTAATGAACGAGGTCGAACTGGAAGCCATGTTAATCTTGGACTAAATTGGCCACCGTAGGAGTTAAAACGAAATCAGAATTGAGAGGAACAGAAACTAATATTCACTGGATGGTCCTATACCTTTACACCGCTAGATGGGGGAAAATATCACACAGTGTAGCTTTAAAAGGGCTCTTAAAAGTGGCGTGAACTCCGTGTTTTGAAGGGGTTTTTCAGCTTTTTTACTGCTGGACAGGTAAGACATTTCAATGGTTGATTAGGCTATGTAACAGTAGCACACTTTTTCGCATAATTCATTCCGTTACAGAGTTTTCTTTGTTCTGCCTTTCTCGTTTCGCTATGTGCGTTATGGCAAACATCAATTATTTTGTGCTAGCTCTGAGAGGAAGCAGTTCACCTCTAACATTTCTCCACATTGCACAGAAATGGAAACTGAACTACTGGTAGCCCTACATTAAATGTAGTCACGCATTGCTGATGTTAACATTAACATTTTGAAAAAGTATAATTTGCAAGGTTTGACGGGATATGATTCACGATGATTAAATCTGAATCACGACGATCGTTTTTTTATTGCGATGCTTTTCCACCCTTAGTTGGTCAGAACAAAAGTGGATGTTAGCTACTTACGTGTTCAGCATTATTATGTCGGTCTTACTTTCAAAAAGTAGAGTCTGTGTTTCTGAATGACGGTATCCACACCGGCGCAGTGACTGACAGCCGCACATTCTCCTCTAAACATCGGATTCCTTCGCGCTGTGCCATCCGAGGCACAAGTCACCTAAAGTTGATACTTCTGCGAATAACTGCAATTGCAGTTTTCGAACAGAGATGGTGACAAAAAGGAAAAACTATGGACTGCAGCTTTAAAAGACATAAATTACATTTGTATGTACTTGAAATAAAAGATATAGATTGTACTAAATGTCAGCTTGCTTATTTTGTTTTTTTAGGATTTATTTAGTCCACATGTCATGCAAACAAGAAACTCTGCTTTACCACAGGTCAAGAGCTGACGTTGCAACCACACAATTTTGCGATGCTGTATGCGAATGTTCGATGGAACGATGGTTTCGAGAAACACTGACTTGTTGAACTATGTTGATAACGATGGAACTTATAGTTGGCTAACGATGCTTTTGGGAAACGCTCCCCTGTTTGATGTGTGCTCGTGCTCATCCAGGAGAAGTGCCCATATGAAAGTCCGCCCTTTATAACATCATACAGGGCCATACTGTGAAAAAAAGCCTTTCCAAAACGTATTCGAATCCTAAAGGAGTGTATTTGCCGCCGAAAGACTCTGTCATACGTCCAACTCGTTTCTTTGGCCATGTTTAGCTTGAGAATCTCTGTAAACTCTCTGTAAATATATAAGTCAGAATGCATGAAATAGAATCACTACTTCAAAACAAAAAACTACTTGCACTGTGTCTTCTCCTCATCAACTCAAATCAATATTTCATGTCCATTTATTTATTTGGTAAGTAGCTGTGTAATAAGCAGGATAATGTGCAGTTAGACAGTACATTAGCCCTTACTTAATTGACATAATTGACATATTTCTTGCTCTCTTAACCACTGGAATCCAAGTGGGGCTGTCAACTGTTTCCCGGCAGATGATTTCGGTGGTGGTTTGTTTCTGGTAGCAGTACATAAAGTATAAAACATGAAAAACCATAGCTTGTGTGAACAACAATAGTTTTAAGATGACTACTATACCATGCCTAACTTTTTTTCTGAGAGTTTTATACGTATTTCTCCTTTCTTTTGGGACTAAACAAACTGGCAAGTAACATTTGTGCCTCAATGCAATTTTCCCGTCTCTGGCCTATCAGCTCACACATCCCTTCCCACAGAGTCCATTACAGGAGCGGCTGAACGGATGCTCATGGCAAACAGGTTCCTCCAGGCGCCGCGGCCACGTTCTCAAGGTAGAATGTAGATTGAAGCAGACATCAATAAATAATTACGAGTCTTGAGACTTTTAAATAGGAATCTATGCAGTGTGAAGCGGCGTTTAATCGAGTAACTTCTGACACTGTATCCATCATTGGAAAAGCAGCAGACATCAGCAGAAAACGAACAAGCCTGCTTCTGAGATTTGCCTTCATTTGCTTTGTCTCTGAAAAGAGGCGCTTGGTGATATTTAAATTCATCAATTGACTTGAATTTGCACTGGTCTCTGGGTGCACTGCAGAGCTAAGAGTGAAAAATCAAACAGAGACTATAATCATAGCAAAGTAATAAAGAGAAGATACGAAGAAAATAACATAAAATTGGTACCTTCGACTCTAATTTAATGAGTCTAGCTATACAGAGAAGTTTGGCTGGCCCATTTGCATTTAGCTGTAATCATATCATTGGTGATATGTATTATTTGTAGAAGTGTACCCAAAATGCAAATTCATGGATTTGATTTTCTTCGCTCCATGTTATGAGTGCATTTCATTGAAATTAAAAGGATTTCATATTCTGTTGTATCATCAAGAGTCAACAAGCAAAGCTCACATTCCCTATATTATCAGGACAGATATGATTATGCTGTACAATACAGTGCTTTCTCCGTTAGAAAACAAGCAATAATTTACATTTTAAAATGCTTGCTGAAGGAGTCTAAATTATACTGGTGTAGTTAGATTCTGTTGTCAATTTGCTAACTTCCAACCTTTGATTACTCATTTTGCATAGCTGAGGAACCAAACACGAGGGACTCGCTACCTGGTTCAGTCATTTAACAAAATATACAGCAATTCTCATGCCGCGGCCCATTTTAAATGGAATTTTTTTGATGTGCTTGTGGCTGGGCTTATTGATTTTTACATTTCTCTGAACTGAGAGTTGGCGAGTAGGTTTATGGAGACCGTGTAAAAGTGTCTCCTGAATAGAGAAGCTCAGCTCCTCCTGGTTATGAATAAACTATCTTTATAAGATGTCATTTGGCCGGCAATAGACAGTAAATAAAAGCCAATGGCTAGTTGCAGTTAAATCAAACTTGTTCGGGATTTTCCAGAGATTTACAAATGACTTCAGGGATTTGACTGCGACAAATGCATTTACGCATCGAGGTGCATGAGAACATGGATAGAGCACTACTATTCACTTTCATTCATTATAGCTAATGTCCTCTGCAATGCAGTTTCATTGTGGGTTTCAGCATGGTGGGAGTTCTTAAATAATAAACCACTGAAAGTTTTGTATAACATTTGTGGGATGTTGCTTAAGTACAGATGGCTGTTAATTTAATGCAATAAAGGAATCAGATATATTTAAAACAGACCAGGAGAATCTATCATAAGTCAGGGCAGTGTCATTTAAAAAAGCAAATATCAGGGAACTTGACCTAAGCATGAAACAAGTCATTCTATGAGCATACTGAGCACAAAAATCTAAGTGAAATTAAACCCGATTAAAATCATAAAATGTAGGTTTGACAAACTTCAATTATATATATCTTATTGCTTATATAAGCTTTTTTAAAAAGTTTATTAAACTTTTTCCTCACACAATTCTTTTCTCAATTGGTGAATTGCGAGTACATTTATTTTTGGACTTTATAACTCTCAATTCACCAAATGAGAAAAAAAGTCACAATTGTGCTCTTAATTTTTAAAAAATTCTTACTTTATAACTCACAACTGCGAGTTTATATAACCAGATGTACAAGAGTTTTCTTGCAATTGCGAGACAAAAAGTTGCCACTACCTTTTTAATTTTTTATTCCATACTATATTCAGTCATACAAATTATATTAAAAATTGTGGAGCAACACTTAACCAAAAACATGGTGCACAATGCAATTTTACTACGATTTAAAGACATTCTTTAAATATTTCAGAAGTTTACTAAAAAACGAATGGAAAAGGCCCCTGGTTTCATAGACTGACATGAATATTGAAAGTCCTGTCAATGCAGAAGCTCATTTCCATATGCGACGCTTTTGCTTAATACTCACCTTAAACCGAGATCATGCATCAATGGCAATTAGATTATTATACTGTATTTGACTGAAATAATAAGACTAAAATAATCATAACTCACTGAGATTGCTTATAGATCGGCCCAGCTTGCACCTCCCTGGCTTCAGCTGCCCAAAAGCAAGGTGCTCTAGAAATCATTTCTGATTGAATCAAAAGTATTGGCAGCTTTCACATTACGGCTCTTCAAATGCATTGTTGTTGGAGCGGGTGGGGGTTCGCTTTGCGTCTGCAAACCAATCAATCTAGGTGAGAATCACATTGGCCTTCTAAGCAAAAGCGCTTGGAGAGATTTCTAGGCCATGGTGTCACCAATCCGATTTCCACCAGTGACCTCTGATCTGCGGTGTCATGGGCCCAGCTGACACACAGTAGTCAACAGGAATCAATAGCCACTGCTGGGGTCACTTCACCTTGTATAAAAAAAGACATTATATATTTATTTGTATTAAAGCTTGACACGTTCAACTTCCACTCGAAATGAACTGCCGAACTAATGAAACGTCAATCTAAAGGAAACTATGAAGAGGGGGAGAAAGAGAGTTTTTGGATGGAAGGAGGAGGTGAAGGAGGTTACATTTAAAAGTTCTGAATTCAGGAAATGTTGCATAATCAATGTGAGTATGTAGCTATATTTAAAAATGATGGAAACATCAGCAAATTACATATACATGTGTACAAAAGGGAACCAAGTACACATTTACTTGCATTGCACATAAAAAATGCGATGATCTTTTTATTTCAAATGTTTTTAATAAAACAAGCATCAATTTACAAATTTACAAATGTGGTGCATATGCATCACAAGGGTAATTGTGAGAACATTTTAACGTGTTGCTATGCAGTTACTAGGGTGATCTTTTTGTTGGAAGTGGTTTGAGTTAGGTGCTGTAGTGGGTTGATAAAGTGGAAGTTACTATGGTGTTTCTAAGGGGGTTGGAGTTGTGGTTTGGGTGTTGCTATGGTGTTGTTAGCGCATTGCTCTGTATCACAAGGTGTACTTGGCGGCTGTTTAGACAGAGTTGTGGCTTGTGTGTTGATAAGGTGTTTAGGGTCATCACTGAGGTGTTTTGGGTGATTGATATGGTGTTGCTAAGGTATTTTAAGTGGTCACTAGGGTGTTCTGGGTGGATTATATGGTGTTTGGGGTTGTTGCTTTGGTGTTGCTGTGGTATTCTAGGTGGTTTCCAAAGTGTTGCCAATATAGTGTTCTAAGTTCTTGTTAGCACAACGCTATACATTGTAAGATGTACTTGATAAGTGGTTAGACAGAGTTGTGGCTTTGGTGTTGCTAAGGCATTCTGGTTAGATTACTGAGGTGTTTTGGGTGGTTGATATGGTGTTTGGGGTTGTTGATTTTGTGTTGCTAAGGTATTCTGGGTGTTGCCATGGAGTTCTGAGTGGTTGCCAAGGTGTGGCTATGTGGTAAAGCCACTACAAGAAATGTGAAATGACATCATACTTGATGTCACATGAGTCATTTGTCAAGACATTGCTATGTGTTGCTAAGGTGCTCTGGGTGTTTTCTATGGTGGTTGGGGGTTGTTGTTTGGGAGTTCGATGTTGTACGGCATTGATCTGCATTGCAAGGTGTACTTGGTGGTGAGTTATAACTTGGGTGTTGCTAAGATGTTCAGTGGTCTTGGGCATTGCTGTGGTGTTCTGCGTGGTTTCCAGGGTGTTGCTATGGAGTTCTAAGTTGTCGTTAGTGCATTGCTTTGCATCGCAAGGTGTTGCTGAGGTGTTCTGGTCACTAGGGTGTTCTGGGTGGTTGATATGATGTTTGAGGTTGTTGCTTGGATGTTGCTATGGTGTTCTGGGTTGTTTCCAGGTTGTTGCTATGGTGTTCTAAGTTGTCATTAGCACATTGTTCTGCATCATAATGTGTACTTGGTTGGTTGAAACAAGTTGTGTCTTGGGTATTGCAAATGTGTGGGGTTGCCAAGGTGTGGCTATGTGGTAAAGCCACTGAAATGAATGTGAAAGGACATCATACTTCTGAGTCATTTATCAAGACATTGCTATGTGTTTCTAAGTTGTTCTGTGTGGCTTGTTCTGGGGGTTGTTGCTTGGGTGTTGCTAGGATGTTCTGGGTGGTTGAGTGTTGCTATGGTGTTTAAAGTGGTTGTTTGTTTGTGCATCTCTTCGCATCATATGTATGTAAGATTATGGCCAAAACTGGTACTGCAGGTGTATCCCCTCTCCCCCTCCTCCCTGACTCACGGTTGCCAGATAAGCTGCAGGATCCAGCAGGAACGTTTGTAGCTGCAGCTGTGGTAACTAGAGCAGATCTGGCAACCCGGGATGCCGAAACACTACTGACTTTGTGATTTGTAAATAGGTGGAGGGTGGAGCTTCACCCCAAAACACAACATTTCAACATCAACATCAGTTGAGGGCTGCAACAACAACTTTTAAATGACAATAACCTGGCCGAACTACTGTTGTCAGTGGTATAAGTATTTGAAATTAACAAATACTTTCTTACTGTTTTTCTTAATGTCTAGTGACATATCATGGCCATTGTATGATTCATTGAAATACATTTCTTACATACAGTTCCTTTAAGTGTTCTGCGTGATTGCCAAGATCGCACTAGCCACACTAGACTTTATGTATGCAAAATTCTACATTTCTTCCGACCCTGCAACTTATGTGTCAATACACTTCAAAGCGATTTGTTAGCACATTGCTATGTGTCATTAAGGTGTTCTGGGTGGCTGCTAGGGTGTTGCTAGAGTGTTCAGGCTAGTTGTTAAAGTTCCAATATTATTGCTATGACGTTTTAAGTGGTTGTTAGCACATTGCATTGCTAATGTGGTTGCTAAGGTGTTCTAGGTGGATGCCAGGGTGTTGCTATGTCTATGTGGTATCTAATCATGCTTTTGAGTGACTTGTTAGTGCATTGCTATTTATTGCTTTAAGGTGTTCTATTAGGTCCCTAGTTGGTTGATTACTGGTCTGCAGTGATGTATCTTTTGAAGAAAAAAAAATGGAATATGCACAATTAATACAGATGCTTAACTTAGACTACAGCCTTAAACCCTTTTATTTTTACTACAACATATGGTGCTCTTATGTAAAGCCAGCCAGTTTATGACAGTATAAGCTCATATATCCATGATGGCTGAATGATGAACTCTCTTAGCCATTAAAGTGAAACATATTTGTCTCATCATTTCTGTTATTACACACATTTGCATCCACCTTAATTAAATTCACACTAATGTATACACACTCGCTTCACAGGCCCATAAAAGTGTATTTCTTGCATTGTGTGGCTGGTTTTATTGTATTCTCAGTGGACTCTAGGGAGGTCAGAGCCCCATCCCCACCCCAGAGTGTGTTGTTTGTGCTGTCAGGGGCCGTTGTTTTGGTAAATGGGGAGTTAAACAGATATATCCAAGCGTAAAATCTGAAAGTGTCCCCGGTGGGAGCCCGAGGGCTAGTGTTTGAAATCAACTACATATCAATTGAGCGGCGTAGAGCAGATCGTATGATAAATTCTATTCCTCAGACGCCTATAAATTACTTTTTCCCTCACTACATCTCCTTCCTTTTTGCGCAGCAGCTCAAATCCCTCTTTTTCTTCGTATCTCTCCCAACCCACCACAAACTACACCTTTAATAGTGTCCCCTGGGGCTCTGGTGCTGCAAACTACAATTTTGTGTGATGTTCAGATGGATATTTTCATAGCGTGAGTGACAATATTAACAGCATGTGTGTGAGTGTGTGTGTGTGTGGCCTATTCTCCAATGGATATTTCCTCCAAATTCTTGGCCTCTCATCCCAGTTCAATCGTCGTGTGTTATCTGGCAGTTCATTATCTCAGTGTTTTCTGTAAGTAAGTAAGCTTAGATTGAATTACTAGGGGCTCTATTGTCTATTTGGAATTCTCCTTCCATGTCGCCCTCGTAATGAATGGGCAATTTGCTCCGTCTTTGTGAAGGCTGCTTGTGTGTATCAGTCACTTAATTACTCTCAGACTGTTGGCGGAGGTTTTATTGGCGATACAGGGCAGTAAAGGCCCAGTGAGCAGAGAGGAGACGGGAAATTCTCAAGTCAAGAGAACCGCACAGCAATGCCGAACAAAGTTTTAGTTTAGCAGTGAAAAAAAAGAATGCATTATATTTATGTTAAGGTGATTCACTTTATTGTTAAGGTTAAAGAAGTTAAAGTTTTGAAATAAAAATATTTTCGAATGATAGCTGGGTTCCATTACCCTTCAAATTGCACAAACTGAAATCGTATTGAAAATACACCGAATGGAAACATAAAAATGTCCATATTTCAAACAAAACAAAAAAATGAAAAATTGAAAAACTTTAATGAAAACAGGTCACCTGGTATTTGAAAAGTCGATCATTCTTTTAAGATGGTATGTTCTTTATTAAACTCATAAAAGACAATACGGGAATACAGGATTCTAAATAACAAAGAAATGCCGCTATTAATCAAGACCTCGAAGCGGATAGGAGGGAGAAACACTCAGAAACATTTCATATGTGGCCACTCCCAAGTATAAAAGGCTTTACTTGCCATTAAATGTGCAATTTGCACTAAATTTTAGCGGCATCTAGTGGTGAGGTTGCAAATTGCAACCACCCACCACTCGCCCCTTCCTTTCTAAGCACATAGAGAAGCTATGGTGGCCGACACAGGATAGCTACCGCAAAAGTTTGTCTGTTTTGGGCTGTAAAAACACGGCTCGCAAAATGGCGACCTCATTGTAAGGGGACCCGCGGTGTATGCAGATGGAAATGGTTCATTCTAAGGTAATAAAAACATTACGGTTCATTATGTAAGGTATTTATGCACCACTGAAAACCACTGCATTTATGTCAATACATCCTCATAAATATTAAACACTGTACACACTTTTAATGTTTGGGTAACACGCCTACGTCTCTTTCGGTTAAAAATAATGGCTAGTGCGGTGGCTGCGATATATGTAAGCTTACCAACGTCCATTGCCATTATTTTTGGAATGACTTGCAAGAGGAAAAAAAAATGTTTTAGTTGCATAACATCTGTTAATGGAAACAGCATCATTTGGCGATACTTTTTTAAAATCAACATCAAATCAAAATAACGCAATCTGTAACGGAAACCTGTCTATTGAGTGTGTACATTAGCATTCTTTTGTGTGCAAGTACAATTTTTTGTACTTGCACACAAATGGTTACACTTTATTTTAAGGTGTCCTTGTTATAGTGTAATTCTACATTTAAAAACTGAGTAATAATAATTGGCTACATGTGTTTACTATAGGGTTAGGGTTAGTATTAGGGTGGGTTTATCTTAAGTAACTACATTTAACACATGTAACATTTATAAATATAATAAAAATAATAACAAACAGTTTAAATTTAATTTATAGTGTTGTGAGAAACTGTAGTTTAAATAGTATATTTTAACACTTTATTTATTCAAATTATTTATTCAAAACAAAAGTCATGGAGCCATATTTGCTGTATAGGGTTCAAAACAACTTTACATGCTTAAAATTTGGTATGGCCTTTCTTGGTCAAAAATATGGATGATGATTATAAAGGAGCAAATGAGCAAATTATACAGCTACCATATAACAATCCTTATTAAAATTGTTTTATAATAAATCTTACATAGTAACCAGTTTAACTAGTATTTAAAGTAAGACCTGTGCACATAACTGGGTTTCTTTTAAAATTCTAATACACATTACAAAAGAAGAGCTAACTACAATGGATCTAATTCAAATTCATTGGATTCTTATATTCATATAATAAACGTAATTATATTTTCTGACAAAACACTGTATTTGGAGTTACTCTAGTAAAACTGTGTTAGATTTTCTAAGGCTTAACCAAAGTATTTAGAAGAATAATAAGAACAATGACATGTTTGTTCAACCCATTAGTCCAAAGATACTCCACATAATAACTTTTAGTATTGAACTTGTTTTTATTGACTGATGTTCTCCATCTGATGTAACAATATCAAAAACCGTGCTGCTAACAAGGCCAAAAGTGCGGCAATGCAAAAGACACAATTGAGACGAATGCTAATTCAACCAAGCCATGGTTCAAAAACCTGTCCTCCTTCCCAGAGCAGAGACAATGCCACTCCACAGTCTCCCCCCATTTAGTACTCAGACCTCAGCCTGATGGCGCTCAGCAGGATAGCCTGCAAATGGGGGATAGAGGGGGGGAGAGAGAGAGAGGAGAGAGAGAGAGAGAGAGAGAGAGAGAGAGAGAGAGAGAGAGAGAGAGAGAGAGAGAGAGAGAGAGAGAGAGAGAGAGAGAGAGAGAGAGAGAGAGAGAGAGAGAGAGAGAGAGAGAGAGAGAGAGAGCGCCGCGGGCCAAACGGTTCTCAACCCCCTCAGAGCTGCCCTGTGCTTCCAGCGGCTGTACCTGAATGAGGAGCGGGACATGGGCCTGCTTCCTCCTCTATGCACCAACAGCCAAGGGATTTGGAAATCTGGCAGGTTAACTGGAAAATCTCCATATGATCCAAATGTGATTCAAGACCCCCATCCAAATAGTGGTGAACAGCCCCCCCAATAATTTCCACAGGGGTTTCAATGGCCACTAAATGAGAGTGAGATTGTTAACAAATTGTGTTTTCTTTATAGGATTAAATAAGGTTTTAAGGATAATTCTGCATTGTGCAAATAAATGCATTGTGAAAATATTTAATATGCATTGTAAGCAAATCACACTAATGCAGTTCTGGGGTTTAATTTTGAATGTTGGGGTCATTCATTAAAAAAAATTATACGATTCGGCATAAATGAATGCATATCATTATTTATAAAAAAATGTATGTATAAATATAAACCAAAGTATTTTAAAATTATCATTTGATTACTTATCTAATTATGGCATTACATTAAAAAAATATGTAAATAATTGTATTTTTGTATCTTTACAGTAAGGATAATTGGGGGCAATCACAATGAAAGAAAAGGTACATCTTAATGACCCTAAATTATTTATTTTATTTTTAATTTAATTTAATTAAAAAAACATGTTTTAGAAATATGACTTGGACTAGTATTACATGGCATTTTATGTCCTACTCCGTTACAAAATTGTACCATGATTACTAGCGTTCCTGCCGAAATACCATAGTTAACTAAGAAAAATTAAACTGTCAAACTTTAATTAAGCCGTGGTAACCATAACTGTCATAAAAACAAGAAATTACAGAAAGAATTTGAAATCTCATATTAATCTGTGGATTTCTACCAAATGTGGAACTCTCTACCCCGATCACTCCGTTTTGTTAACACTATCCCTGAATTCAAATCCATGCCCAAAACACACCTCTTTTCTGAATGTTATAGGTCTTAGAATTAATTCCCCCCTCCCCCCTTATAAGTATTGTACTTGCACTCTAAATTGACTACTGTTGTTCTGTCTGTTCTTTTTGTCAATTTCCTATTATTTGTTTGTTTATTGTAAAGTGTCCTTGAGCTCTGGAAAGGCGCTATATAAAACGTATTATTATTATTAATAATAATCTGTTATTATTATTTTACAGTTACAATAATTGGTATTTTCCAGAGACTATGGTAACCCCAGTAATTACTTGTGTTTTCGTTACAACAAATCCAAACTATTTTTGGATAGTAGCTATTCTTGACCTCTTCAAGCAGTTAAAATATTGACTGAGCTCAAGCAGCCAGGATAAAGTGAGTCAGCTAAACCTGCTAAGTAGCAATTAGTAAGCGTTAAATACAGGTTTAGCGATCATCAGTTTCCACTGTGCGGAGATTAGCCGTGACAGCTAGCACTACAGATGACTGATGACGAGGAAGGGACAGGCTCTCACAGACGCAGCGTCAAGACAAATAGCAGCATAACGACATGAACATCTCAAATATAGCAAGTACATAATGTTTTCTTTACAAGCGTCTTCAAGTAAAAGGTACTCTGAAACAGAAAAGGTAACATTTTTGTTACAGAGTTAAAATGTATTGAAGCTTGTTTCCTTTGCGGAATAATGATGTTTAGATATTCAAACTTTTTTATTAGAGGGTTAGATATAAATATACAGTTCTGAGAAAGAAAGTCTAAACTGTGAGATAAAAAGTCACAATTACCTTATTTATTTATTTACTCCTTGTGATGGTGACTATGAATTTTTGGGACCGTGGTATAGTCCGTTTACAGCATACCTTTAGCTTTTTACTTCTGGTGATTGCATTTAAGCTTCAAGATTCATAAAAGTTATGTTCATCTGTGATAATTATCTTGATGGACAAAATGTGTAAGTATCAATCTTTTGTCCCTCACAGAGCTTGTTTTTAGCGATTCAAAAGCCTATGGGAAAATCCGATTTGGATTTTCTGGAGGGAACCAGGGCAATGCAACTGCCGGTTGGCCTACAAAGTGACGTCATACCTGCTCAACTGGATGGCTGTGCCCATACCACAGGATTGTTGTTATTTGTTTTATGTAAAATTCAGCACAAATACTTCTTCTAAAGACACTATCTCAGTTTACAATCATTAGCTGAGTATTGTGAAACAAACAAAAGGGGTGTCATGATATTCTGATGATATACCCCTCCAAATCATTGAGGTCATCCAGGTGTTCCAGTCACTTCCATGGCCAGACTGCAACAATTGTGAAAGAATTGGTCGCTCTCAGGAGCTCAGTGGATTCAAGCATGGTATCGTGATAGGTTGCCATCTGTGCAACAAGTCCATTCGCGAAATTTCCTCACTACTAAATATTCTAAAGTTAACTGTTAGTGGTATTATAACTAAAGTGGATGCAATTGGGAACAACAGCAATTCAGCCACAAAGTGGTAGGCCACATAAAATCAAAGACCTCCAAACTTTGTGTCGCCTTATATTAGCTCAAGAAAAGTGCGTAGAGAGCTTCATGGAATGGGTTTCCATGTCCGAGCAGCTACATCCGAGCCTTACATCACCAAGTGCAATGCAAAGTGTTAGGATAAAGAGGTGTAAAGCACACTGCCACTGGACTCTAGAGCAGTGGAGACATGTTCTCTAGAGTGATGAATAACATTTCTCTGTCTGGCAATCCAATGGACGAGTCTGGGTTTGGCCGATGCAGGAGAAAAAGTACTTGCCTGACTGCATTGTGTCAAGTATACATTTTAGTGGAGGGGGGATTCTGGTGTGGTGTTGTTTTTCAGGGGTTGGGCTTGGGCCCTTAGTTCCAGTGAAAGGAACTCTTAATGCTTCAGCATGCCACGACATTTTGGACAATTTCAAGTTCCCAATTTTGCCCCTTCCTGTTCCAACATGACTGCGCACCATTGTACAAAGCAGGGTTCATAAAGACATGGATGAGCGAGTTTAGTGTGGAGGAATTTGACTGGCCTGCACAGAGTCCTGACCGCAACCTGACTGAACATCTTTGGGATGAATTAAGCCGGGTGCACACTGTGCGATTTTGGCCACGATTTGGCCGTCTGAGACAAATTTAGCAAATCCTAAAAGATTCCTCTGATCCTAGGCTAAAATCTGACGTCTTTGGTCGTTAGTTTGACATGTTCACCGGCAGCCGATTAATGACCGCTGCGATCAAATTTTACCTCAGACGAAATTCTGGCAGTGTCAGAAGATTTGGTGCACAATCCTGCAGTGTGACTTCTCCTACGACGACAGTCAAATATCTCGGTTTTTCAAGACAAACTATGACCAAAGCGAGAGCTAGAGATTTCTTTGTAGCCAGCATTTCAGTCCTGCGTGTAATGCAGCTCACTGTCACCGAAGGCATCATTCATTGATGATATAAAACACCACACGAGTTTTCTTGCGCTCGTCCGTTTTTAGCGTGCCTTCACTATCGTGCAGTCTGACATTAATGCCAGCTGAGATCTCACAGTGTGACATGGCTTACATCGGGGATCATGTTCGTACAGTCTGACAAGGGACATTCGCAAATGATTTTGAAAAATCGCACAGTGCAGGACCCATTAGAGTGGAGACTGCGAGCCAGGCCTTCTTGTCCAACATTAGTACCTGACGTCCAAAATGTGCTTAAAAAAGAATGGTCAAAAAACCCCATAAAGACACTACTAAACCTTGTGGAAAGCGTTTCCAGAAGAGTTGAAGCCGTTATAGCTGTAAAGGGTGGGCCAACTCAATATTAAACACTACGGATTAAGAATGGGATGTCATTAAAGTTCATATGCGTGTAAAGGCAGGTGTCCCAAAACTTTTGGCAATATAGTGTACATAAGAGCAATTCAAATCTTGCCCTTAAGGGCCAATGCGCTGCAGAGTTTAGCGCTAACCCTAATCAAACACACCTGAACATGCTAATCAGAGCTAAACTCTGCAGCGCATTGGCCCTCCAGGGCAAGATTTGAATAGCCCTGGTGCACATGGTATAGTATTGTGTAAGTCTAAATTAAAAGTTTAAAATATTGATTAATATTGTTAATTTCCTTCTTAAAACTGGCCTCTTACTACTGCAGAGCAAGGACTTGCTACTATTAATAGATACACAGACTCTGCTATGAGCATGTAAGACATGCTGTTGCTGCATAAAGAGACGCATAAAATAAATCCTGATGCAGAACTAGGCCGGTGGAGATGGGGGAGGTGGAGGAGTTCAGAGGAACTTTGATAGTGTGTTGCAGGACTAGCTCAAGGGCTCTCGGCGCGTCCTGCTTCATACTACCATAATATTAATAAAACTAATACATTTGTTTATTCATGAACACAGTTTCTGAGTCCATCAGATTCCTTTCAATCGGCAGTGGAGGTAAAGATTCAAGACTACAACCCCCATGATTTCATGCTCATTCATGGGCCATCAAGCTACGCACTTTGTTTTGAATAAGCGGCCTCTAGTTGCAAAACTTACATACCGTGCCTTTAAGGTGGTTGTCAGTGTATTAAACAGATTTTAGTATTTCAGTAGATTGGTGTATGTATATATATATATATATATATATATATATATATATATATATATATATATATATATATATATATATATATATATATATAAATATATATATATATATATATATATATATATATAAATATATATATATATATTATATATATATATATATATATATATATATATATATATATATATATATATATATAATTATTTGTTTATTTTTTACGGTAAAGTTCTAACAAACTTATTTTGCAAGTTTACTGCACAAATCCCATGCCATGTTGACTGTGAAATTCCTATTTTTAAAAATCATGGGTGTTTCTGTTCTGTCCTGATTTAGACTGCGTTCTGTAATATATTGTTACCTGCCCTGAAAAAAAAAAAATCATTATTGCAAGCTCATAATGTACGGCATTGAACATCTCTCGTAGTTTCTGTCCAGGTTGGCGTCATAGGTTGTCCTTGTGCCACATGTTTAAAATGGAGTAATTTGGGGGTAAATTGTAACTTGGCAGGACTCATCATCTGTAAAACCATAGTTCCACAGGGACGTGTGTGATGTACGTGTGCCTCATGGATTCGTACAAAGCAGAGCGTGGCCCCTTAAACCCAGCCTGAGACTCCAGCAAATTGTCTAAGCCAAACTGCCAATTAACCTCATGTCCCTCACCGGTGGAGAGGGGAGCGTCGGGCGGAGGCTCGCTGGTAGGTTAATTGCTTCATGTTGAAACATCGGAACGTGAGTGTAGCACTCAGAGTCAAGGGACTCAAGATAGACTGTACGACAGATACATACTTGTGTTTGTGCGTGTTAATTGTAACTGTAATAAATTACAATTTTACACATTTAGAGACTGGAGAACCCTGGTAACACATGTACTAGATTGTCTATTTAAAGCATTAGTTCAATCAACAACAAAAAAATGTCATCATTTACTCACTCTGATATCATTTCAAACCCGTAAGACTTTTATTCATCTTCAGAACACAAATTAATAAATGTTCTAATGAAATCTGAAAGATTTATGTCCCTCTGTTAAAAATCTATTCACCCTAAACTCTGAAGAGTTCGTAAAATCACTCAGATATGGTATCAGATACCAATGAGGTTGACGCATTCTCGTGTAGCATGCCAAAATGTTTGTATGGAAGGTAGTTGCGACTTTTTATCTTGGAAATTCGACTTTTTTCTTGCAATTGCGAGATTATATCATAATGTAATGTTTGCTAGTGGGTGTTCTCGGCTTTAAAGGTCCCGTTCTTCGCGTGTTTTCGAAGCTTTGATTATGTTTACAGTGTGCAATATAACATGAGTTCATGTTTCCCGTGTAAAAAAACACAGTATTTTTCACACAATTTACTTATCTGTACAGCGCTGTTTCCTCTGTCCTAAAAACGGCCTGATGATTTCCTTGTTCTATGAAGTCCCTCCTTCAGAAACACGTAACGAGTTCTAATTGGGCCAGCGCTTCCCGTGTTGTGATTGGACAGCAGCTTAGCGCACTTTGCCCGGAAAGGTCCCGCCTCTTACAAAACCGGGGAGATGCAAGCGCTGAATGCGCGCTCTTCTCCTCGTGAGAGAGCAACAAGACCACGCCCCCTATTATGCGTGTTCTTGTGGGCGGAGGGTTAGTCAACAAACGGTTCTAGTGACGTCATTCAAGCAAGGAAGTGCAGGGCTGTAGTCCAAACCGGCCGTTCGCTGTAGGCTTTGAAAGGGAACTTCTGTTAAATAAAATATCTCGCTCTGCATTTTTTTCTCAGATATAATTTTTAAGAGCTATAAACCAATTGTGATTTATAAAGTCAGAATCGAGAGCTGATTTTTCTCCTTCAGACTTTATGATTCTGAGTTTGTCACAAATCTAAGAAAAAAATAAATCTAAATTGTGAGTTAAAAAGTCTCAATTAGCTGTTTGAGCTTCTGCAAGAGCCAATGAGGTTTGTTCTCACGCGTCAAGCAAGTACAATTGAGCTTCTGTTTACCATTTTGCTGTGCTCTATGTATGATAAAGGTTTATATTTTAATAAAAGTCTAAATTAAATCTGTTCATTATATAATGCGATCGTGCCTCATCAGAAGACTATTAAACCACTGGATTCATATGGATTTAGTTTTGTCGTGTCCGTTTTGGGTAAATAATAGACTTTCAAAAGAGGGATGGATATATCTCAGATTTCTTTAAAAAATATATCTTGATTGTGTTTTAAAGATTAATCAAAAAGTGTTATTGTTTGGAACATGAGGGTGTGTAAATGACGACAGAATTTTCATTTTTGGCAGAACTATCCCTTTAATGCGTTTATGTCTAAAATAGATACATTTATAGTGTTACAGTAAGATATCGCACTAATATATTTTCTGTCAGAAGATAAAATTATACACATTAGGTGTGGTCTTTTGGTAACACTACTTTAAGGTGAAGTAATTCTACATGTACTTACTATAGTATTAACAGCAAATTATGCATAATTCCAAGTAACTAACCCTAAACTAAACCATAACTCTATATAATAAGTGTATAATGTGGTTAATTCATATTCCTTAGTACTTATTTGAGTAATTACAATGTAATTATATAAGCTTAAAATAAAGTGTTTATGATGTTTATGATGTCTTGCTCTTTTTAAGATGTTTTTTTGGATGTTTGTACATGAAGAGAAATGTCAGATCCACTGAAAGTGTAAATGTTTTTATTTTGACGAAATGTGCGTTAATCGAAGGTTTGTTCACTAGATCGTAACCACATCTAAAACGGTGGCACTTATGTTAAATGCCTCAAAGCTGTGTGTCTTATCTTTGAGCTCTTTATCTTGAGGCCTGCTTACACTGATCAGACGGTATCTTCTCATTGACTCCTTCCATGTGTTTTTTGAGACGGATCTTATAGCTAATTCATGATGTGAGAAAGTGATATTTAGGGAAAGGTGGCGCTGTAATTACACTCCAGACACATTAGCTAAACTCGTTCTCCATTTGGTTCCCTCTCGCATTATTACACTTTGACGTGACGACTCGAAAGAAGATCCGGCTTTGCAGATGAGCACTTTGTTTTATAAAGTTTTATAAAAACAGCCTGTTAAAATTATAGGAAAAGTAAGTTGTTGTTTTTTTACTTCATATTTCATGTACACAGCAAAAAACATGTTGGGAGATTTATCACCACGGGTGTTAAAATTATCACTTTCCGGGTGAACATACAGGTCCGTCTTTGCTAGTGTTAAAACAACACTGACGAAAGTGTTCGTTATACAAACACTGTGTTAGTGTTTCTTTTTAGTCACTCAAGGTGTTGAGAAATGTATTACTCATAAGTGTACATTTAACACTTTATGGTGATTAATCTCACACACCCAGTGTATTTAATGTTTATTTAATGTAAATACTTAAGTACTAAAATGGCACTGTGAATGAAATTTAAAACAATTTATATATATTATTTTATTTTTTCCCCAAAAAAATCAAGTGACTACAAATTTATTTGAATATTTATTGAAATTGTAATATATCAATTCCATTACATTTATGTATTTGGAAGACACTTTTATCCAATGCGACTTACACTGCATTCAATACCATTTTTAATAAATAAAAAAAAAACATTTTTGTCAGTTCTTGCTTTCGCCGGGAATCGCTACAGTAAAGCCATTGTTGTCACACATACAATTGAATAAAACAATTTCTTGTTATACTCCAATGCTATATCTTACCATGATAAATCTCTACTGCGTTTCAAACAAGATTAAACAAAGAAACATTCCTCAAGTAATGTTTTAATTGAAAATACAAAAATTCAACATTGTATATATTAAATCAACCTTAATGTTAAAAAACTGTCTGGTTTGTAATTCATTCTGATAAAAAATACTATTCCTTTATAAATTAATACATTTACATTTGGCAGATGATTTTATCCAAAGCGACTTACATTGCATTCAATGTACGCATTTTTACATTTTGTCAGTTCTTGCTTTCCCAATTCATCGATCCCACGATCTTGGCGTTGATAGCGCTCCTCAAAATGATCCAAACACATAGTATCGTTCCTGTTAAAGAGACACATTTGGTTAAAACAAACACATTAAAAAAATCTAAGATATAAAGTTTCAAACATCTTCAATCAACAGCAGAGATACTTACATAGCCTGTCTTCCTTTCAGGATCGTTTAGGTTTGTAGAGTAATAATGCCAAGGGCATACATAGATTGTGGCCTTAAGTGGTTTCCTTCTGCAATAATAAACAATATTCCATGAAACAAAAATCCTCCAAAGCAGAAAGCAAACTAAAAGACTCAAAATAATCAGGTCACTTTGTGTTTTACTTCAGGTTATCTTTATACCAACACAAAGCAAGAAAATGTTATATTCAAAACATAAGCACTACTGTTACAGATTTACAATACTACAACTAGAAAAGGCTAGAACTAAGTTGTACAGAAAAAATCGCGCATGGAAGGGCACTAATGCATGTCTGCTCAACTAATACAAAATAAGACAAAAAATGTCAAATAGTATGAGTGTGCAATTTCGGCTTGCATATGATACGCACTTTATGGCGTATATATGACACGCTCTCTTGGGTAGGTTTAGGGTAGTGGGGTGGGGGGTTCGTATGTATAATACGCCATAAATTGCGTATCATATGCACACAAAAAACAGCGTATCATATGCACGCCAAAATGAGTTTTGGCGTATACATTCCACGACATTGCACACTCGTACTCGATCTTGAGTTTCTATATGACTGAAGCAGTTCATGAAGAAAAGCGTGTCCTACGATGTTTTCGACATTTTGGAGCGCTGTACAGAATGGTCGGCGTATGTTATCAAAGTACCACGAGAAGATTGCTAGAACACAGAGAGCATTTCACTCGCAAAATGTTGCAGGCCGATCAGTATGCGCAGCGCCGACAATGATGGACCGTGCTATCCGTGGGTGCTCGGCAAGGGATCGAGCCCCGGCGTCACACAAGAAAAAAAAATAAGAGCAATTAATTCATTCGATTAACGTCTGCTTTCTCATTTGAATGACATTTCAAAACACCAGAATTAACTCGTAGTTACGGGGTGAAAGATATAAACGGTCTTATAAAGGTTGGAAGCCCTAAAGATACTTAACGTTATGCCAAATGAGAAGAAATAACTATCCAAGTCCAGTGAGTTAAAAAATGACACATAATGTTAATGCTGCTACATTATTACAAAATTAATACAACGAAATTAAGTCACTTACGTAAATCTCGTCCTCCATTAACGAATTTAGTGTGTTAGTGGGGGTTATTCAGTTATGTTAAACTGAATGGCGGATCAAAAGCGCGCTAAATTTAAACTGAGGTAAAAAAAAACAAAAAAAAACGCTAAGAGTTAAGTCATCCACATCGGCTACGTTACTCATTATACAAGCTCATTAATAAATCACAAGTTGATAAGATAATAATACTATACTATACCTTGTCCTTGTAACCGTTGTGTGTGCAGGGAAATCCATAAAGATGGAGAGACCGAAGGATGAGCTGGGAAATTTAAAATGCTCTGCACATGCGCAGATGTTGATTGTTAACACCCAAAGGAAACACTGTGCTTTATCACCCAAAGGAAACACTGTGCTTTAACACTAAACAAGTGATAAAGCATATAATATTTGTAAATTAACACCAGATTTTATCACTAGATGCCCAACACCAGGTTTTTATCCCTCAGTAATTTGCTGTGTACAGTAGTCATTACAGCTTAAGCATTTTAATAATAAAAGACAAACAAAAGTAAGTTTTAGCAGAGTATAATGCATCCTTTTAATTGCGACTTATATATCGCTATGTGACAATATGTCACAATTCCATCTTTTTTCTTGTAATTGTGACTTCAACTCACAGTATCTCGTAATGTACCTTTATAACTTATGTGACTATTTGTTATTGTAACATTAATTATTGTAAGTACAACTTTATATCACACAATGTGACCCATTTCTCATAACTGTGATTTTATTTCTTGTAATTGCAACCTTATATCTCACAGTGTGACTTTATTTCTCATAACTACAATACAAAAAATTGTAATTGCGACTTAATCTTGCACTGTAACTTTATAAGTAATGTGATGTTATTTCTCATCATTGTGACCCTATATTTCTTGTAATTGCACATTTTATCTATTGTATTGTGACTTTATTATCTCACAATGTAACTTCTCATAATTGTGACTTTATTTCTCATATTTGCAATTCAATTTCTTGTAATTGCGAATTTATCATCTCACAAGGGTTTATTTCTTACAATTGCTAATTTTTACTCATAATTGTGGCTAAATATCTCCCACTGTAACATTGTAAGTAGTAATGTGCTTTTATTTCTCATAATTGTGATATTATTTCTCATAATTGTAATTTAATTTCTTGTAATTGCGACTGTATCATCTCACAATGGGTTCATTTCTTACCATTGTGACTTTATTCTAAAAATTGTGACAATAATTCTCATAATTGCGAATTTATATCTCACAATGTGACTTTATAACTAGTAATGCTCTGGTAATTGACTTTATTTCTCATAATATTTGACACTATTTCTTGTAATTGTGACTTAATATCTCTCACTTTAAAATTAGTAATGTGATTTTATTTCTCATCATTGAAACCTAATTTCTTGTAAATGTTGTATTTCATTTCTTTTAATTGTGACTTTAACATCTCACAATGTAACTTCTCATAATTGTGACATATCTCAGAATGTGACTATTTCTTGCAATTGCATCTTTCTTACAATGTAACTTTAAAACTACCAATGTAGCTAATTGTGACTATTTCTCATAATTGTGACTTTACATCTTACAATGTGACTTTATTAAACAATCTCACAATAACCTTAAAAATAAATAAATTAAACATTAAAGATGTCATGAACTGGCTTTTTTGTTGTCTAAAATCAACTAATGACTTTTGTGTTGTTTTTACATTCAAAAACATCATAACTAATAAGTAACAGGCTATTTTCGACACTGATTTTGAGGCTCTCTCCTGAATGCTGGGTTTTGATTGGCGTGCCGCACTAGAGAATTGGAAGTAAACGCCCACGGCTAGGATTGGATAATATTTGCATATTTAATGAGCTTTAGCTTCCCTGTCAGTTCAGTTCGCATGAGGGATTGATTTGAAAGCAGAAACTTGGGAGATTATCTCACAGGGCTCGTAATCGTCTTTACTAAACAAACACAAATAATGATTTATTTCTCAGGAATATTATTCCTGTATTACATGGCCCGCATGATCGGTGGATATAAGTGTGAACACGCGCATGCGCGTGCCCAGATCAAGAAAGGACTACTACTACATATAAAAAAGACCTTTTGCTCACATAAGTGTGTTGCACCATTCCTGTCGGATTCAATATAGAAGGCAACGCATTGTGTCTGCAAATCCAGAACTTGAGGCTTGTTTACAAATGATTCCGCAGTGAAATGAAGCAAACACACAAACAGTCTTCCCCATGTGAGTTGGAACTTCATTAAAAATAAATGAAGTGTCACACATTCCTAATATAATCCAAAGGAAACTTATGCAGCGACTGTTCTTCCACAATATCTTGTTATCTTCTTTGACGTGTTTATTGCTGCTGGTGCTGGCTAGCGTGACCCGATGAGTCAGAATTACATGTGCTTATTATTCTGTAGAGGCATGTTTCGTCACTCGATGACGTCAAGATGAAGCTCACGATCGTTTTCTGGGCCTGGTGTCTATAAAAGCTTTTTTTTTTACTAACAAGGACGTTTTCAGCTCAGAAAATTACAGGATAATCTTATATTACCATGATATATTTTATATATTTAAATATCAAAATCTCAAAGGAAAGTTGATTTCTCAATTCATCGCCCCTTTAATTTAAGGTATAGAAAATGGCAGATTTTTGAATCACTTGACTAAATGCATCGCTCCATTGTGGCAGCGTTCTGAATGATGACAGATAAAGTGTATTAAGGAGACACATTTGGATGAGGGATTCTGGTATAGCTGTAGTTCTCTGTGCTGAAGCAAAGACTGGGGCAGACAGTGTTTACTGCGGCCTTGCTAACTGAGTGTCGGCCTGTAACGTGAACGCCAATCTGACCTGAAGTCTAGCCGATAAATAAGTAAAGATGGGATCTCTCAGGTTGCCTGCCAGACTGCTTGAGGAGAGGCCCCTCCGCATACACGTCACCCATGTGCCAATCTAACCAGGCTAACGAACAATATTGACAGCTTGCGATATGCTGATCTGTATAAACTACATGTAAGCAACAGCACTTTTAGCTAATAGAGTTGAGTTGGATTTACTATATTAATACTACATTTATCAAATAAATATACCAAACCAGCATTTAAATTCAGTGCGAATAATAGCTAAATAATGTAAAACGGTGTGTGACAGGGAAAGTGAGAGTATATGTGTGCATCACTGTCAGTAACTTGACTTAACGTCTACAACAAGTCTAACTCAAGGTCAATGCATGGAGATAAAATTTCCATTTGAACGAGAGGCGGACAGGGTGCAGAGTATCATGCATTGCAATACTCCATCTATTGGAATTAATGGAATTTCATCCGATGCACATCCATTATGAAGAAACAGTTAATCCACAAGCCATATGTTACTAACATATGTTACTCACTTTAAAGTCAACATAAAATTTAAACTGACCCTGTGACTTTTATAATCCATATTTCCCCTCATTGTTTACTGAAGGATCATTGTTTCAAAGAAAAAAATATATCTGCGTAATCTTTCATCAAAATACAATAACTTGTTTGTTGAAGGACGTCACAAATTTTCTTTCAGCCCCTCCCGTTCATCAGGCTTCTTTTGTGTGATGCAATATTTTTCATGATAAATCATCATCAACACTTTCTTACCTTTTTCTTATTATCAAATTGTGTTGCGTTTGGAAATGTATCATGTTACTGAAGCAAAATGAGTAATTTATAACTCAAACTTAAAGCATAAATAGCTAAATGTCTATATTTATACAAAATAAGTATCAATGAGAAGCAAGTGTGTTTAATGACTGACCCTAATAACTGAGTCTAAATTCCTCTTTTATCACACAATATAATATGAATATTTGTTTATAATTCAATCATTTTGAGCTAATATGTTATAAGTAAAATCAATACACAAATATCGGAATTATGTTTACTAGCAACTGGTTAAATTGGTTAGATTAACAAAGACCACATTAGTTAATTAAATGACACACATCCTCCTATGGAGAAAGACAGAAGGTCTACAGGTCCCCCTGTAGTCAATCATTTTACCCCTTAAAACTCCTCTTTGATCACCAAAATGATATATTTAAATGTTTTTTTTTTCCTTGTGAAAATGTTTTATTCATGCCTTATAGCTTAAATGTTAATACACCCTTGCTTCATTCATACGTGAAACCATAAATATGCAAATTACCCCACCTCCACTCACTCACTCACAATTTACCCGTTATATTGCTAAATGTACACTGTACGATTTTTCATATCATTAGAAAAATATAACAGGATAACCAGGTTTCTCTTGAGACTCCCCTGCTTCAGAGAATAGTTAATGATATGCTTAAGCCCGCCCACATGTTGACTTCATTGGTTAGTTTGTGATGCAAGAAATACTGCTGGTTTCAAACCATCTTTTTTTTTCACTGCAGTTTTACGAATAAAATACTCAGCAATAGTGTGGACTTATGAAATTGCACATGGTTTGTCTTAAAGCATATTAAATACACCATAAACATAAAAAATTTAAAAAAAACATTAAAAACGTGATTTTCTCCACAGTTCATAACTGAACTAACGATAGCTGTTTCCATTCAAAGTTATGATTTTAACTTATGTATGGCATAAAACATTTGTAAAATAAGGCAGTATTTCCATCCCTTGTGTTCAAGAGAAAAAAATCGTCACTTCCTGGAAAATTGGAGCAAAATATTTGTAATAAAAATGAGAGAGAATTAAACCAAATAATATGTACTTATAGCCTAGAAACCTAGACGCACCCTAGCAGCAGCAAATGTAAATTGCAGCCAGGGTCGTCTAGCAACTCTCCGTTGGCTTGCGAGCTTGAAAAAACAAATGCTAGTCAGGCCAATCACATTGTGTATAGAGTCAGTGTATGGGCTTAACATAATGGTGGCATTGTGATGGTTAAGTGCTACTTGAAAACAAAAAAGCTGGAGAACAGTGTTCTTTCGAACTGATTTTGGCCGTGACTATGGAAGACTTGGAGTTAAGCTTTCCTTTGAGAAAAGAACGGCACTGAAGTCATTCTTAACAAAGGAAGATGTATTCAACCCAATATGGCAAAAGTTTAATCTCTCAACTAGCTCCACTTCACCTTGGTTGAAGCGCTATGTAGGTTGGTTGGTTGAAGCTCAATGCAGAAGAATTTTGAAAGACAACTGTTTATCCCGCTCTTTGAATTGAGCCCTGCCAATGGTGCGTACCCAGATCCAACATCTTGATGTGGGTCTGGTTTGTCAGGCTATGGCACAAATGTATAAGTAAATACTTCACGACCGCTAAAAAAGCATGTAGTACGCCATGTCATTATCATGTGACCTACCAGCGGACGTTATGTCGCTTTACTGCCATTCACAAATCCTCCCCCGTGGCCTCATGGGATAGTAAAGTTTCCAGTATACACACTTTTGCCTACTCAATCTTTTTCATAGATCACAATCTAAGACTTTTCTGTACACAAAAGGCTCATTTCTCTCAAATATTGTTCTCAAATCTGTCTAAATCTGTGTTAGTGAGCACTCCTCCTTTGCCGAGATAATCCATCCACCTCACAGGTGTGGCGTATCAAGATGCTGATTAGAAAGCATGATTACTGCACAGTTGTTCCTTAGGCAGGCCACAATAAAAGGCCACTCTAAAATGTGTAGTTTTATCACATCACAATGCCACAGATGTCGCAAGTTTTGAGGGAGCGTGCAATTGGCATGCTGACTGCAGGAATGTCCACCAAAGCTGTTGCCCGTGAATTGAATCTACCATAAGCCGTCTCCAAAGGCATTTCAGAGAATTTGGCAGCACATCCAACCGGCCTCACAATTTTTGTATTTAGGGATATCAAATACAATAAGCTGATGGAAACGCCTAGATGAGCATGAAATGAGCACAAAATGTATGCACTCAAAATTATGTGCAACACAAAACTAAATTGATTTGGCCTAACCAGAGGATGTGAAGGGATAAAAAAAAAAATCGATATATTCTTACAGTATTAATTTACCTTTGTTAATGTTAATAAAATGTTAATATTCATGTTAGTTCACAGTGCATTAACTAATGTTAACAGAGTAAATGTTAAGATTAACATTAGCTAAGATTAATAAATGCTGTAGAAGTTGTGTTTATTGTTAGTTCATGTTAACTAATGTAGTCACGTGCTATTATCTTGCCTTCTTTTTTAAGTCAACCAGTTCGATTTTGCAGTGCAGCTCAGAATCCATAACGCTACGCAAGACAACAGAAACCGAGAACTGAAGAAACGCCTACAAACACAGGCTGGGCGTCCATGTCACTTCCATTCAGACCGAGCATGTAAGTGTATGTGGGCAACCCGCAAAACATCCTGGCCAGTTATTAAGCATATGTAAACCAATCCGTCACCCCGCTCAGCGGAAAGGCTGGCCGCGTGTCTGCTCGTGTGTTGGGGGTCACAAATAGAGTAATTAATTTCCATGCATCTCATTGCCAGAATTGCTTACTGATCCAGGGAGCAAGATCAGAGATGTCACCGGGTAAATTGAGTCAGAGGCCCTGGCCTTACATCAGGCACTCGCCCAATTTCCACCACACTCTCCTTGACAATGTGACGAGGGGAGAGGAGAAGGGGTCCGCCACCCCTCTCTTGCTGTGACGGACAGGGGGAATTGGCCCAATAAATTGCACCCTGTAAAAGCGGTGTCTTCTTCATTAAAACACAGTGAATCTCCATTGCTATTCATTAGCATGCCGCTGGACTAGACAAGATGTTTAATCTAGCGAGCACGCACCTCGCATCGCCCCGGACGGTCCGGGACACAACGACCGCCCTCCGAAAAAGAGATTCTTATTTATTAACGGGAGGTGACAGGTACTGAATAAGTTGTTGTTGTTCCCATTTCGTCCCACGCTGCTCTTCCTCGGGACAAAATTGCAGGGTTTGCTTATGAAGGGCTCTAATTTGGAAGAAGGTGTCTTCCTAAACCAAAGCTGACAGCACAGTGTTGGGTCAGGTTAGCTGTCCGTAAACATTAGCACGTACAGAACTTTAAAAAAACAAGCCTTTTTGGTCGAAGATGGACTAGAAATGCACCTTCACTGTAAAAAGTGTGCAGTTAAGAAGTAAGAAGCTATTGACTCGGGCAAATGAAATCATTTTCTTGTGTTTTACCACTGGCAAAAATGCTTACATGTAGTGAATATGAAGTTATTTGCAGAAATTAAGATTTAGCCATATATAATTTGTCCACAGAAAAAGAAGATAAGAGAAAGAAAATATTCTAGTTTAAGTTTATTATTTATTTATAATAAAAAGGTAATTATATAATACAAAGTTAGATATTTTGCAATTATTGTCTTGTCTTATATGGAAATGCTTACATATAGTGAATATGAAATTATTTGCAGAAATATAGATTTAGCTTTTCTTTATAACTATTTGGCAACATTATCTAATATATATTTTATATACTGTAAATTTAAACATGATCAGTGTATAGATATATACATATCTAATAAAATGTCATTTTTAATAAGTTTAGGTTAAAAAAATCATTATTTTTTACCTTAAATTAATTTTATTTTACCACAGGAATGACATTTCTGTATTGTTAGCAAAACAATGTTTCTGTACTGTAAATATTTTCAGATTTAACTATTTTTGGGGTTTTTTTGGCCACGTTTAAGAACTTATTTTTAGAATATATATATATATATATATATATATATATATATATATATATATATATATATATATATATATATATATATATATATATATATATATATATATATATATATATATATATATATATATATATATATATATGCTTAAACAATTATTTAAATATATTTATTAGAAAATAAACAGAAATAGTTTATAATAAAAAAGATCTTAAAGTTAAATAAATAACATATACCATTTATGTTATTTATGTTATTAAATAACATTTCACCACACAACTAGATATATTTTGCACAAAAAAATAATAATTAAATTAATAATTAAAAGACAGTTAAAAACATGTTATATATACATATATATATATATATATATATATATATATATATATATATATAATCAATTTGTTTATAAGTAACTTCTAATCAATAATCTAACCAATAACACGCATGCATCATTATAAAATCATCTGGTGTGGGACCCTGCTGTAATACTCAACATGTGTATAGATGATATTTCTGACACTGATGCGTGATGATGATTTGTTGTCGTGGCACGTCGGTTACGTCAAATCTGCAGTACAAAACTGTACAGAGACTTAAATCGGATCAGTCGTTTATCTAATAGTTCAAATAATGATAGATTTGTTTGCTATTAAAAGGAACAGATCAAATGCATTTTTCTTTCAAAGAAAATATTACATGTACTTCTAATTAAATAACAGGCACCTCAATTTATCAGTGATATGAATATACCCAGAGGATATAAAGCTTGTAATGCAGCATGAAAGCATTAAACGAACACATTTACAAGCTCTCCTGCTTAACACAATGACAGCGGCTTCAGCGGTGCCTACGCCTCAAAGAACGACAGCTGGAAATGTCAAAAAGTAGAAAAGAGAGACGTGATATGAAACAAAAAAAGAAAGAAAAGTGCCAACAAGAAAAAAAAAACATATCAAGAACCATTTTTGAAGCATTAATCCCATTGTGCTGGTCTTGGGTTATAGTCAGAAAAATAGAGTTGATTCCCTGGGCCTGGACTCCATCCATTTTCTGCCTCCAATCAATATTTATGAATCCCCAAGGATTTTGCGGAATAAAGCACATAAACAACCAGCGCAGGAGATGGGCCAGAGTTTGTGCCCGGCTGAAGAACACTCAGAAAGCCCAAACCACTGCATTGAGAGCAAGAGGCCTCCATTAGCAGCGCCAAGTCCACGCAGACCAGCTCAATCCACACAGATTACAGTAATATGAGATGATGGGATGGAGTTTGGAAAGCCCTCTTACTGTGAGCAAATGTGCGTGTATACATATATAGATGAAAACTCATATTTTTGTAAGGAGTTAATGACGCAAGAAAAGGCCTAAAAGGATCTTTGGGGGATTTGTATTACTTTGGTTTGGTTTTGTAACACTCCATAGCACATTTGTAATGCACTTAACAAAAATAATGGGACACTTAGATTATATTGAAAATACTCTGAAGTGAAATGCGATTTTGTTTGGTTTTGGTGCCAGTTATTGAACTGTAATATTTAAGAACATGCAGTGTTTTGTCTTTTTTCCTTGTATTTCACTTATGGCACAACACTGTCAAAAAAATCCACTTATTTTAAAAACTTAAATTCAGTTGCTGCCTTTAATTTTTTAGGTATAGTAAAATTGTCTGCAAGTTATATTATATATGTGAAAATATATGTCGGTGACAGTGAAGTTTAATTAGATTTGATTTATTTTTGTTAGCTAAGCCAGAATATGATATGTATTATGTTTAAAATTAAACACGTTTTTGTAAAAATATTAAAATACATGTTTTTCATTAATATGAACATAAATAATAATATAAAAATGAGATAAGATGTCTGCACAATTTCTAGGTCAAATTTGTAACCTTAAATTAATTGATAATTTGAATTTAAAATGTAAAACTATATATTTTATCTAATTTAATAATTAATAATATATGTTATATAATGTTCACCAAATTGATGTATGCACTATATATACATAGTGCATACATCTTTTTTCTGAAATATTTGACTGTTTTATTTTGTGTGTGTGTGTGTGTGTGTGTGTGTGTGTGTGTGTGTGTGTGTGTGTGTGTGTGTGTGTGTGTGTGTGTGTGTGTGTGTGTGTGTATGTATATATATAATATTTTTTTAATATTTTTTTACACACACACATAAAATTATAAAAATAACAATAGCAGAGCCTGGACCAGTTTAAAGCTGAACTGAAGACTTTTCTGTTCAGAAAAGCTTTTGCATGAGATGTGTTGATTGTTTGTATTATTTTATATTTTTACTTTTTATTCATTTTTGTTATTTTTTTCCCTTTTCCATTGTTGCACTTTGAGATTATTCGGAATGAAAAGTGTGTTATAAATAAAATCAATTTTTATTATTATATAAGTCTTAAATAATAAAATGTAATGTGTGTGTGTGTGCGTGTCTGTGTGTGTTACATTAAAATATAAAAGTAAATATTTTAAAATATAATATCTGCACTATTTATGATTAAAAATTGTGACTAAGAATTTGAACGGTTAGAAAATAACTTCTTTACATATTATATTTTTATATAAACAGTCGCATCATTACACGTTAGTATTAAACTGTAAAATGTTTGTTAAAATTGTATATATTTGTGCTTACAGTTGCTTTTATATATAAAGCTATAATTAACTAAATTGTTACTTTTTACGGCTTTATCCCACCATCAGAACATCTCCAATGTGACAGATCCCCCACAATTAATTGATTAATTAACAATTAATTGTGTTTTTATCTCCAAAAATGATATTTGTCTCAGTGCGGCTCCTTTTTGTTTTAGAGTGCACCTATCAGTTGTGCAGGTGCAAACATGGCATGTAATTAACATGTCATAATCAAAATGACTAAGTTTGACACATTGTAATCACTGCATGGAGATTAGCCTGTAGCCAGGGGCCATCCATGCGGCCTGTTTTAATATCATTTGCATAATGAAAGCCCAGCACCAGTAATAGCTTTGGTTTCTCTTATTATCATAATTTCACCCTGGGCAGAGAAGACTGCCACCATGTCTCCTCATTACCTTGGACAAACTAAGAGACAAAGTCACGCTCAACTCGCTCAAACTCACGGCGCTGCGCTGCTGTCCTCTGATGTGAGCTGCTCTCGTAGCGCACCAGCACATAGAACAATGGTGACGCCCTTAACAAGTCACCTTGATAAATTGGGCGAGGGTGAGTGACATTCAAATATGTCATTTTATACATGTAGAAGAATTTGGAATTTTGACATAAGGCTTTCAAGAAATTCCATATAATCATTTCATATATATGTGTACACTCTCAGAAAAAAAGTACAAAAGCTGTCACTAGGAAGCGACCCTTTCAAAAGGTTCTAATAGGCTAATATGTATACTTTGGGTAACAATACCTTTTGAAGGGATTCTGCCCCAGTGACAGCTTTTGTACCTTTTTTTCTGAGAGTGGTATAAAAGAATAAATAGTATTTTTGGTGGTAGATCAACAAGAGTGACTACAAAAGTCACACTAAAAATGTCACTGTTATTACAACATCGGCGACACTTTACAATAAGTGTACCGCTGGTTAACGTTAATACATTAAGCAATACTTTTGTTTATTCATTTATACATTTAATATTTTCAAAACTGTTTTACGATGGATGTTTAACAACCCATAGTGATATACAATGATGCAAACTACTTTCGTAATTTTGCCATTTTGAATTGAAAATATGCAATTATATAAATTATGTCCTTAATGATGAATGTGACGAAACACAGAATTTTTTTTTTACATTTCTGACATTTTAGACATACAAACAAGAGTAAATGGGTGTGTATTTAAAAAAATATGATTTGCAAAGAGTTTAAATGATCAATTCACAACAAAACAGGCTATAATTAGACCTAGAAAAACTCTTACCATTCTTATTTCTTCTTATTCTTTTACATCCATTTGAATAATTTAATTATTAAATGTATTTAAATAAAAAGACCAACCCCCCACAAAAAAAAAACAAAAAAAAAAAAAACAACTTTGTTCCCTCTTGTCCAGTGTGTTGTAGGCAGTGGATAAAGGCTTCAAATAATTGTAAATATCCTTATTAAAACACATGCGAAGAAGATGCAGAAACGAGCGATATCGTGTAACCATATGCATAAAATAACGTGATCATCAACATTAAACAGCATATAAATCAAAACTGTCTTATGTAAGAAAAACATACAAAAAATGCATTTGAAGAAAAAAGTGTTGTGCATAAAGAAAATGAATTAAACCAGAGTTTGTTTGTTTTTTTACTTAAAAGCAGATACTCTGTTCTCTCTTTTGAGATATTGCATGTTCATATATTCATACAACTAAATATTCTGTCGCAGAAAGAGTTAAAGAGTGGACATAGTACAATACAATTTTCAGTGATGAATCTACTATGAGTTTACAATAACTCTTGTGTTAATAACCCTCTGTCAATCTGACTGGTCGTGGGTGGGGATAACAAAATGTGGAAACATAATTTGTAGTTTTCACAAAACGTTTGTGTTTTGTCTTTTACTTACACATTAATTTCTCGGTCCAGGAGAACAAGTAAACATTGTTCATTACCATAGCAACAATGCAAAGTGGGTTGAAAATCAGCAAAGTTACAAAGCACAAATGCACTGTGAAATGACACGAGCATTTTTATTAACTAACATCAACGACAGTTTATTAATACTGTAACAAATGTATTGCTTATTGTTACTTCATGTTAGTTAATGCAGTAACGGTTACCGAAAATAGCGACATTTCGTACAAAAATACTCAAAATCTTATTCAAATAATTGAAACAAAAAGCAAGACACTTAAAAAATAAGACCTGGCAGTGAAAGCTTGATAAGACACTACACTTACTCTCTGTCCCTGGTGTCTTATGTGAAGCTAAATGCACTATAACCTGCTGGGACTCGATGAGATGGGCTGAGTGTTGCCTTCCTATGAGATCAGACAGACACACCCAACTATCACTGATCTGTCATACCGTAAATTCAAATGTATGGACAGGAAGACACGGATCCTTAATCAGTACAAACACCTTGCAGATATGGAAAAGCCAAGCACTACAGTTGAAACATGCGACGACCCCATAGTAACTAGTGGAAACACATTCTATACTAACTATACATCTGTAGTTGTTTGTATAGTTGTGTAGTTGTTTGTGCAAAATTGGCAGCTTTGATTGCTAGAGATTTAATGTAAATACACTGACAGTGTTTCAGGAATTAGGGGAGACATGGCACATTTTATGATTACATTATTTTAATGATCTAAAATCATAAAAAATCTTTTTTGTATAATAGCATATAAATTGGTGTAAACGAGGTGTGAAATGTTTTGCACTTTCGGCCACTTCCATATAATTTATATATAAAATGTAACCACCACAATAATACACCCAGGAGTTAAAATAAAAGACCACGTGATGTATAAAAATTCAACACAACGAATAGTCTAATCACAAACATAAAAAAATGCAATACACAATGTTAAAATAATGCGAAAAATTACATTATAATATTAGACTGTAATAATTTTTCACAGTATTTTAGATTGTCACGTCTACTTTTTTTGAATTACAATTGATAAGCCCCTATAAAGTCATATATATATATATACACACACATATATACACACCGATCAGGCATAACTATGACATATGAGGTGAAGTGAATAACACTGAATATCTCTTCATCACGGCACCTGTTATTGGGTGGGATATATTAGACAGCAAGTGAACATTTTGTCCTCAAAGTTGATGTGTTAGAAGCAGGGAAAATGGGCAAGCGTAAAGACTTGAGCGAGTCTGACAAGGGTCCAAATTGTGATGCTAGACATCTCCAAAACTGCAGCTCTTGTGGGGTGTTCCCGGTCTGCAGTGGTCAGTATCTATCAAAAGTGGTCAGAGGAAGGAACAGTGGTGAACCGGCGACAGGGTCATGGGCGGCCAAGGCTCATTGATGCACATGGGGGTCGAAGGCTGGCCCCTTGTGGCCTGATCAAACAGACATTGCTCAAAATGTTCAAGAAGTTAATGCTGGTTCTGATAGAAAAGTGTCAGAATAGACAGTGGACCATATTTGTTGTGTATGGGGGCTGTATAGATGCAAACCAGTCAGGGTGCCAATGCCCAACAGTGGGCACGTTAGCATCAGAACTGGACCACGGAGCAATAAAAGAAGGTGGCCTGGTCTGATGAATCACGTTTTCTTTTACATCACATGGATGGCTGAGTGCGTTTGCATCACACCTGGGGAACACATGGCACCAGGATGCACAATGGGAAGAAGGCAAGCCGATAGAAGTGTTGACTTAGCCTCCAAATTCTCCAGATCTTAATCCAATCGAGCATCTGTGGGATGTGCTAAACAAACAAGTCCGATCCATGGAGGCCCCACCTCGCAACTTACAGGACCTAAAGGATCTGCTGCTAACATCTTGGTGCCAGATACCACAGCACACCTTTAGGGGTCTAGTGGAGGCCATGCCTCAACGGGTCAGGACTGTTTTGACAGCAAAAGGGGACCAACACAATATTAGGAAGGTGCCATAATGTTATGGCTGATCGGTATATTTTGTGTGTGTGTGTGTGTGTGTGTGTGTGTGTGTGTGTGTGTGTGTGTGTTTGTTCCATAGTATTTATTATATAAAATATATTTTTATTATATTATATCATTATTTCCACCATGTTTGTTTCTACTCTAGTCTCCTTGCATTGCTTTATAAAATGTATAACTTTTGACTCAAAACCACATTGACTAATTTGCCACTTGAAATTGAACACTGCTAAATAAGGTTATATATGATCTTCTTATATCAGTTTCAAAATGGTAACACAAAGAGCAAAAAATCATACAGCATCTTGAAGTTCCAATTTAAAATCAAAGACAGTGTGTGGAGGAAAATGGGCAAAGAAAACTGAGCGAACATAAAAGGACGAAAGATGAAAAAGAAGAGACAGATGATTGTTAAATCTAATGCAATGTTAAATAGACTGTATTCATGAAGTCTAATCTAACACCTGAGGCTGTTGGGGGTGCAGTGGGCCATATCTGATTTAACAAGAAGAAAGACAGCCTTACAATATATTCATTATCAGAATTTACTTAGTCATTCAAATCAACTCGAAAAAACGATGAAAAAGACATCACTTCAGAAAAAAAAACAATATTAAGGTCTAAAGATCTCATATGAATTTCTCCACTGTATAAGGATCACCAGAAATCAAATTAATGTGGCGTTTCGTCTCTGGATCACATTGATTCCCAACCTAAATGAACTATCAGGAAACGTCTCTCTATAAAAGCAGGATCGTGTTTTTGCGCCGTGGAGACGCAGAGGATTCCTCAGACTGATGTAATTCATCGTAACCGTACCGGTCCCACATCTATGAAGTCATAAAGCCCTGATCCAGGCAATAGAGTGGAGGGCCGGACAGAGTGGGATAGGGTGGGCACCCAAAGCCAACAGTATTGACAAAGGCATGCATTTGCTAAAATGATGATGAATATTTCATGTGGACAAGGGTTTCAGAGCTCCTTGAGCGGATGTAAATAAGTCAAGAGCATATGATATTTACCCCAGGATGAAACATTGATGAGAGCTCTGGCTATTTAAGAGGGCTAAACATGACATGGTGTTTACACTAGGGTCAGACAGAAGGGTCAGCCAAAGGCGTATGCTTCCAGCTTTAAAGAGGCGGATAACGTTACAGGGCAAAAAGGCACACAATGCCCCAGAAGTAGTGACAGCCATCAGGCTAATATTCCTCTTTAGATGCTTGTAAGACTGTTCATGTGTCATAGTGTATTATAGAGTGTTGTGTGCAAATGTCTCTTGACCTTTCTGTATTTAAAAGGACAGTTCACACAATTTTGTTTTATTATTTTGTCATCATTTACTCACCCTCATGCTGTTCCAAACCTGTATCACCTGACTCTTCAAACTTATCCAGTTTATCCAAAGTTGTTTTGGGCCTTATTGCCTTTCATTGTAAAGACATTTTTTAAAAAAAACACATACATTTGTCACAAAATCAGCATGAGGGTGAGTAATGGGTGAGTAATTTATGGAAGAATTTGAACTGTTGCTTAAACATAAGCATAACTACATTTTTCCATTTTCATAAGATTAGTCTCCGTCAACAATGTTATCAGTAGTTGTTATCCAGTTGCTAAGGTTTTCTTGGCGGTTCCTTACTGACAAGTCAAAAGAGCGTCTGGTCCCAAGCAGCTCTCCTTCTGGCTCGTATAATTATGCTTATGTAGTCATAATTAGAGCTTTATGTTTATGTTTTTCATAATATTCACAAAGCTCATTCATTAATGGCAGTTTAATCACTGGCTCTTCCCTCTCAGACACTAATGCAGTGCTATCGGTAGATTTAATGATGTTATATGAGAAGTTCAGATTATTCTATTCTCAGTCAATAGACTAACCCAGAGGTTCTCAACCATATTGCTGAAGCTCCCCAACACTGCACATTTTGAATTATGCCTGACATTGTCTTTATGTCTCTACTGACAGACTGATCTCATGAAATGGCAGATGAATGATACGCCAATTCGTATAACATTTTGGAGTGCTATCAAGACGCATAATCGTTTTTTAACGTGTTTATCAACACCCTTTGGCCTCCATTGACTTACATTACCTTGCGATTGTGTGTTAATTTAAGCACACACACACATACACACACCATACTGATCTCATGAAATGGCGTATATATGACACGCCAATTCGTATGACATTTGGCCGTGCTATCAAGACGCATAATCGCTTTTTAGCGTGTTTATCAACGCCGTTTTTCTATCCCCCTACAATGCCCCTACCCCTAAACCTACCCATCACACACACACACACACACACACACACACACACACACACACACACACACACACACACACACACACACTGCCCCTGCCCCTAAACCTGCCCCTCATAAGAAACATTCTGCATTTTTACATTTAAAAAAAAAACATAATTTAGTATGTTTATAAATCCATTTACATTGTAGACACACACACACACACACACACACACACACACACACACACACATAATGGTTTGTTTCGGAGTAGACATTCACACGGCATCACACAGCGCAGACATGCACGCTGAGATGATGGTTCGTTTCGGCGTAGACACACACATACAGACATACATAGACATACACGCGGATAGCTCAAAATGCGTACAGATAACACGCCACTTGGCTTTAGAAAGTGCCTTGTATCTTTACGCAAAGTCAAGATGTCATGTTGCTACTGATGAACCACCTGAATGAGGTGTGTTTAAGGAGACACACCAAATGTGCACTGTTGTGTTGTGGGTTAAATACTTTTAGGGTGCTTTTCACACTTGGCATGTTTGGTTCGATTAAAACATTTCACAAAACATTTGAACATGTGAATGCTGCCATCCGAACCCTGGTGTGCACCAAACAAGCGGACAGAGACCCTTCTTTTTAGCAGTCTTGTTCCGCTTGTTGTTGTTTGCTTCCAAAAGAACTCTGGTGCGGTTCGATTGATATATGAACGCAACACTGACCAAAGACATGTAATCAAACCAAAAAACAGGACGTGATGTCACAAGATGCAACCCTATAAGTCAGCTGATTTGACAATGCAGAAAGATCAATGTATCCAAAATGAGTAGAGGGCATGAGTAGTTTGGTCCGATGAGCATGTTTCGAAAAAGCTAGAAAAAACGCACAAAAAGCATACCTGGTTTCTCTCATCAAATGACCTGTGTTGCCCCTTAAGGTTAGTTAGTACAGATGACGGAACTGTTGTCTCTTTTGTAGCAGATCTTCGTTTCTGCATACAACGGAGGAAATCCTGCTGCTGTTTTGAATTAACATTTTATAAACTCTTCGTGAGTTCTCAGCTGGTAAAAATAAAAACATATGTACACGCATAAAATTATCACGTTGAATCCAGCACACAGCATTGTTTTGAATGTTTGGTAAGCTCTGTTGCGAAATATATGTCATAAAAGCCGGCCAATCAGGTTGTGACCTGTGACGACCAATCAAGTTGCGACCAATCTGGTTTGACCCTATGTCTTTGGTTCTGTAACTTTAGGTTCGCTGTTAAAAATTCCAGTGTGAACGCTAAGTGGACCAGGACTATATGTTTAGATTTTGTTTTTTGGTTCGGACCCAAGTGTGCACCCTTAATGTGGCAAGATACTCTTGTCAAAGCGTAATGTTCTTGTAGTTGCATAACATTCTTGTCACAGTAAACTGGCTGTGGTATTGTGTATTTGGTTGTGAAATACTATCCTCTCTTGTCAATGGATAACATACTGTACCTGTAGTTGCTTTAGATTCTTGTAACAGGGAAACAAGCTCTTAGCATGGCATTATGTTCTTGCTGTGTAATGATGTTCTCGCCATGGCTTGACCTTCTTGCTTGATGTTCTTATTGGATGTGACATTATTTTGCATGTCAGTGTTTTCACCAGTAGCGACTCCTGGTCATAAATGTAGGTAGGGCAGATTGTGGGTCTTAGCCAAGCGGCAACCTCCCCCAGTTTCTGTCTTTAGTGGCTGTTTGAATGCATTCGACCACATTTATGTCTAAACTACGAGAGCATTCCGGTTGAATGTGTTTTCAACTGCCTCTGGAAGTGGTCGAAAGTGGAAAAACCTTAGAACTTGTTTACACATTTAGCATCGTCCAATTGTGGTCCTATCGACCATAATACCAGGTGTAAACAGGACCACTGACAGAAAGTGCAGTTGTAAGAGAGATCAACAGTTTCCGTAAAAAGATAATGTCTTGCCAGATGCACTTCAACTGTTAGGCTACATCTGTCCTTTTGTTTAACAGCAATCCCTCTGCCCATGTTTATTCAGGACACTTAAGTCAGAGAGAGCTTTTTAATGTAAGGTGAATGGAGAAGCGTAAATACTTTGGCAGAGGTCAGAACTGCTGCATTATGTATTTTGCGGGAACTAAACAAGAGGCGCTGCGGTCAGGCCACAGAATAGCCCGAGCACTTCACTCTGATCTGACGCATTACATATTCACCACAGGGAGACTGCCTGTTCGTGTGCATTAGGTCTTCAGTAGCCACAGTTATATGATATAGATGAAGTGGGTGATGTAGAGTGTATGGCTCGTGTGTGCGCGTCCCACAGAATTGACTTACCTCACTAACGCCCCGCTCCAACAACAAGAAGTCAAACTAAAAAAACTAAAAAAGGACTCATGCGTAAAAAAACTCAAAAACGATAGAGTGGCGACGTCAGACTTATCAACAGATCAACAGATGACTGATCATATTGAGTGCCGCCCATCCTTCACAAGCCCATTGTTTGATGACAGAACGGTGAGCTGCCCCTGTGCATCCATTTCCCACAAGCCCCTTTCAATCCCCCTCCTCACTCTCCTCCTCCTCCTTTCCTCCCCCGGGGCAGGAGCATCAATAACACACACACCCGGCCGGTCGAGGGTAGAGAACAGGGCCGCCGTGAACCCCCGAGGCCTCTACCACGCGCCCCCAACATTACAGCCCGGCCATCCGTCATCACCCCGACCCCGCCTGGGGTCAACGCCACCCTCTGACCAGCCAGAGGATGGGACCGTCCAGGGGTCTGGCTACTGGTTCATATCACTCATACATCATATATCATGAGATATGTGTGATTTGTTGTACTCAGTATGTCCGTATGATGCATGTCGGATATGGTGCAAATGACAGAACAGCTGAGCTATGAATAGCGAAATAAAATGTTCAAAAATTTGTCAGGATGACAGCAGGGAAAATGTTGACAAAAAAACAAAAACAAGTATAAGCATAAAGTTTATATTATATATACACACATTCACATATATATATATATATACACACACACAATACAAAACCACACAATGTCCCTACTACCTGACTACCTGAAATAATTTGTATTGATTAATTATTGTTGTTTTGATGATTGCACATTCAATTTTGTTTTGGAGTTTAAATGTCACTACCTGACTTAGGCTACGTTTACACTACAAGCCCAGGGGTGTCCAATCCTGGTCCTGGAGGGTCACTGTTCTGCAGAGTATAGATCCAACCCCAATTATATACACCTGAACCAATTAATCAAGGTCTTATTAGGCATACTGTAAACTTCCAGGCAGGTATGTTGAGGCAATCTGGAGCTAAACTCTGCAGGACAGTGGCCCTCCAGGACCGAGTTTGGAAACCCCTACCTTAGACAATTTTCAAATTGTCAGTCCAAATATGATTATTTGTGTATCCGATTGGAATCTGAACTAAAATTATTGACGTGCACACTTGAATCTCAACTGTTCGGATCCGATTTGTGTGTCCATGCTGCTCTTTAGTTTTCTGGGATATCTGCGTTGGTTTCTATGGCAATGATGTTGTGTTGTTAGGCATAAGCCAAAAACAGCAACAACAATAACCACACCATGGAGGAGTTTGCAATCCAGATGTTGTCTTATTAATTTACAACAGGACATTGTGTAGCCGCCGCCGCACGCCAGCAAAACCGAATGAGTATGAGGCTTTTTTTCTGCCGGTTTCCACCGGTTTCTAAAACATGTTTCAGTTATATTGTCATTTTGTGCTTGAACGACACTTTGCAACAACACAACCTTGTTTCTGAAGCGACTTTCAGCATGTTTTCTATGTGGCATGAGAAAGTCACATAGCACACAAAATCCGATCCGACTAAAATAGATTTTCAGAAATGCGATTTTAATCGGATTTCAAACCACATATGAATGTAGCTCGAAACAGATTTAAAAAAAAAAAATCCCATTTCATAAATCTGATTGGATTTATATCATATATGCTTAAAACTTGGATTTGGACTGAAAGTCTGAACGTAGCCTTAGTGCTCAATTCAGATTTATTGCTCAGATTAAAAAAAATTCTGTATAGCTGTTCACATTGTTTTTTGTTTGTTATGTAAGCTTCGCGTCGGGGTCCTGATCACTCTGTTGGGGTTTATTCTGCGATAACAACCGGCTGGGTGTACATTATCCCGCTTATTACACAGCTACTAGTCAAATAAATAATTATTAGATACAAAATATTGTCTTGAGATTAAATATTTTATTAGCTCTTACGCAAAGCTTCCGCGAAGATAAACAGTTCCAACCTGCTTTAAGCCTTTATCTATTGCTGAAGATTTGCCATATGCCCTTGCTAAATGTTGAAAATGAATGCTGAAAGGGTTAGTTCACCCAAAAATGAAACCAAGCCTATGATTTACTCACCCTCAAGTCATTATAGGTGTATATGACAGTCTCCTTTTAGACAAATACAATCGAAGATGTATTTAAAAAGTCCAGGCTAACGTTAATCCAAGCAGTAGTTGTAGTTGTGTTTGAAGTCCATAAAAAATGCAGCTGTCCGTCAAATTACGTGCTCCACACGACGATGGGTTAATAGAGCCTTCTGATTCGAATCGATGCGTTTGTGAAAGAAAAATATCTATATTAAAAACGTTATAAAGGAAACCCGCCTTGAAGTCTTCCATTGTAACCTTCGGCTGTTTAAGCCACAAGATGGCGCCAGCGTTAAGTATAGAAGTAGTACCGGTCAAGATAACTCGTAGTACCCGTATGAGCGGGTGTTATCTGGAAATAACATACCGCTGGAATGCGCGATTGACCAATCAGAATCAAGTTTTTCACAGAGCCGTGTAATAAATATAGATATATGTGGCCAATATCAGATTCCAGTGCGAACAGATCATGGTCCTGAACTGACCTGCATGAGCAAAAGAACGATAAAATGACCTCACGCAGCACGCTGCCATATGGAGACAAGAACATAAGTGAATATGCATTTATTTATAGCATGATCTGCAATGGCCAGCAAATTTATGCGCAGATTTATGAATTCCAATTTTTCTGTTCAAACTGAGGACGGATAGCGAAACATCTGACCTGAGGGTGGCCAAAATCAGAATCGAAAAGATAAGATTCCATGTGGTTTGTGCTGTTTACACTGTCATGACAAAAACAGATCTGATTCACATATGAGCAACAAAAAAAAGTTAGGGATTTGGCCTATATTTTTACTTGCAGTCTGAATGTAGCCATAAAATGCTGAAATAATGTGTTGGAAGGTTTGCTTTTTGTTTTTAATTAAAATTTTCCTACTACTAAGTTAAGTTTTTTTTTCAGGCTTTTCATTTGTCCATGGCCCATGTGTGAGTTTAAGGCTTTCACTTCCATAGATTGTTTATTTTGTTCCAAAACAGGGACTTCATTTGTTACAATTTGTTACGTTTTCTTTTTTGTTCCCTTTGCTCTCCCAAAGCAACCTTTAAAAGTGTACCAAACTGTGTCCACGCAAGTCACATGCGAGTACAACTGCCTTCTTATTGGTCAGAGTCTTAATTGACAAGTTCGTCCATGAGCTTATTGTGGCTTTATTTATAACTCTCAAAACACACAAACACTATACGAATGTTGCCGTCATTCGCCCTGTTAAATTATATTCTACATTTGTATTTATACTGCAGTAAATTGAAATGTGCTCTCTCTGGATCTTTCAGTGCTCACTAGAGGTTAACTGTGTAAATACCAACACGGTTTCACACCAACTCGTCACATATTGATGCTTGGTCAGGACCCTTTGGCCTCACTTTTTAACACACAGTGTACGCAATTGATTTCAATGAGAAATCTTTGACGTAATATACAGATGCGTTGGGCATGGTTATCGTCATGATGAAATTATATATTGGGATATGATTTTGCCATTATGACATGGAGTGTGATTCTAAATTTAATCAGCAAGCATAATTTTATTTACATTTATTTACTTATTTTATTTACGCTATTCAGACATGTTTGAACATGTAACCCAACCCCATTCCTAAACCTACCCATTTGTAAAAACATGATACAACAGTCAGATACAATTGATTTTTGTGAAAAAATCCTCAAAATCGATCAGCGTCTCCACCCGCTGAAGATCGTAAACACATTAAAAAAAATTGCCGCCCCGAGGAAAAACATTACGTCAGCTTTGATAGTGAAATTGCATTGGCTGTCGTCTGTCTCATGACCAATTGCGTCATTACATCAGCTTTGATTGTAAAATGGCATTGGTTCTCATGTGTCTCGTGACCAAACGCGTCATGCAAAAGAATCGGTGTATCATTTGAAATTTGGAATGAGATATGACTGAGTGGAGTGTGCACGTTCATATTCATAAAATCATGTCTGCTTTTACAAATGCAAAAAAATAAATATATCTTGATCTGTCTTGATGAACATTGGGCAAACAACTGAAATAAAAGGAGATCCCTGCACGTCAGAAAATTATGCCCTGTGCGTTAAAGTGACGCGGAAGGAAACTAGCCAACGTCAATATTAGGGCTGGGCCAAAAAAATCACTTATTAGAGGCACAACACTTATTTTAGCTCTAGGAAAGTGTTTATTACCAACACAATCCAATCAGAATTGTTAGACTGTACCTAACTGTTTATTAAAAACACATATATAGCCTGAGACGGAGTTCAGACTGGCTTTAATGTTGTGTTTGCTCACGTGATAACAGCAACGTCATACGCACATGACGACACGGAGCTTACTGTGGTGCGTAAAGCGAGTTACTCCTCCCACTTTTGCTAGTTTTACTGAGATGTCTTATCCCGTGCGAATTGGTCATTAATATTACAGACATCCTGAGGTAAAATTACTTTACGCCCACATCCCCAGGTTAATCTAATCCCGTCCGAATAGGGCTATAGACTGTAAAAAAAATAATGATCGCGTTTCTTATGTATGAAAAGTAGATGCACACATAACATGACGAGCGGCAAAATCGCAAGAAAAGCTTGTCATGTACTGCGTGTAATTGTAAAAAAATCATCCAATATCATTTTTATGTTTTAGAATAAATATATCAAAACATCCATAAAATACTTCTCACATAATTTTTTTTTGAATAAAGTTGCATCAAAATTGTATTTAACAATTGTATGGATTTGAAATATAGAGATGCGTTCTGTTTTAGTGTACTCAGGTGTACCTAAAATAAAAAGTTTAATATACAGGTTTGTGGCTCTTCATTTCTTTTTAATTACCCATTTATGTTCACTGTTCTTTTTTCTAAATGCCTATAGTATTTGTATTAAATCTTTATTCATTTGAGTTGAATCGAGAATCCAAAATCGAATCGAATCGATTTGAGGGCTTGTGAATCGAAATCGATACCCAGCCCTAGTCAATATGTGACGAGTTGGTGTGAGACCGTGTTGCCAATACACACGCAAGCACTTTACAAATGTTATAATGCAGTAAGAGCAGGAATCAAGGCTTCATCGGGCAGCATTCTCGCACTGAGAAGCGCAATTACACTTAACATTTTAAGAGGTGCTCCTTAGGTTTTTCAACTGATGTGCTCACTCACAGAATCAGACACTACTGCTTTTAATATAGCACATTCCCAATTATGAGTCATAAGAACATTTGGTTCGTTACGTCGGAGTCACACCCCAAGCGAACCATCCCAGAGTTTGATTGCAATCGAGCAATTGTTTTGGTGCGAATGCGAGCAAGATTGCCTTGTTCAAATATGCCTAAACAAACTGAACCAAGGGAGAAGCTCACCGGGTTCCAAAACAAACGCACAGGTGTGAAAGCACCTCAAGTTGGGATTGCTTGATTGTCGAAACCATGGTTGAGGGAGATGTGTTTTAGGAACCTATTTGAAATCTTAATTTGTAATTGTTGCATGTAGTTTACAACAACTTCACAGATTGCGTTAAATTAATTTTGATTTACTAGCAAACACAAATGCCACATGAAAGGAAGCCAAAAGCAAAGCAAGGTTAATGCCCCCTCATTCCACAGTTCTTTATTACGATCTGGGTGTCAATGTCAGGCTTGATGAGCTCGCTGAGTGCTGTACTGCTAATTGAACATAATGAACTTTGGTTGCTTGCCAAAGGCCGCCAACTCCTGGTGGAAAAAAACAGGTCTCTCCCACTTCATTTGAGAGGAAGGACATTAGAGTTTCCCAGGACACATAGACTGGGATTGAGCCACTCTAGTTTAAACCTGATACTGAAAGGTACTGCAACATAAAGTTGCCGAATATCCAGTTTCAGTCGAAATCTTCCCCTACAAGAAAGTCAAGGGTAATCAATACATTTCTAGTTGGTGTCCCAAAATTACTAGTTCACTGCCACATTTAATCAAGATCAATATCACAGATGATCAGCTTAACAGAATGAGACCGCTAACTTATTTTGCACACAATTGTTTGTTTGTGCACTGAAGAACTGAAACGCCATTTTATCCGAGGCTTACCACATGCAAACCTAACGCCTACTGTGTCAAGAATGTTTGCAATTAACAAGAACATGTCTTAAATGAAAGTGTTTTAGGCTTTAATGGACTTGCACAAAAGCCCTTGATAGTGATTCTATTAGCATGCATTACTGCTGTCTTTTCTAAGAAAATTAAGTTAGCCTCAGTCGGTACGTATATTGTCAAGTGTATCTTCTTTATTATGAATAAAAGGCAGAGAATGAAATTGATTAGCAGAACACAGAAGAGTACACTCAAGACAAGAGTAGAAGGGCCAACGCTGTCGCGCAGAATGCGGTTGTTGTTCAAAATGGATAATAAGCTATCTGTACAAAAGGACCATTTCCAAAGACAGCGAGGGCGGGAGGAGGTAAAGCGCGGGTCCGGCTGACAGCAGCCCTGCTCCGAGTGTAATGGGAGGCTCCTTCAACACCTGAGACCGTCGCACACTTTCAAGGCCTCCATTCCTGCCACCAAACCTCTCGCCACACTCGCTTTTCTTTCATCTCTGACAAAGCCCACCCTTTTCCTCCTTTTTTGCTATTTGGTGAGGGGACATCTCTACAACCGACAGAGCGAGGAGGACACAGAATTAAACAAACAAACACAAAGCTCCGTGAAGCAATGCTTAATAGAGTCGCACATGGCTCCCTTTTCATCTTCTCAATAGCTGTTCAGGAAGGATCAACACTCGAGAGCAAGTCCTCTCTCAGGGGCCTTGTATCAGTCGCCACTTCACAAGGGAACTTTCTTTCTTGTTCTGACACACTTTTTAATTAGATTGTCCACCGCACGATCATTTCCACCAGCCCTAGAGAGGTTAGGAGCCTGAGCTTCGCTCTGCATGAAGTTCATAAAACACATGCCATGAATAACACTACTGAACAACTGACAATTCAAAATAGTAGCCAATAATGAAAATTCTGTCATCATTTACTCACCCTCAAGTTAATCCAAAACATTATGACTTTCTTTCTTTAATAGAAAACAGAATTTTGAATAATGTACTTTAATGACAAATTGTTTGTGATTTTCCTCATTTGTGTCAATATGGATAGAAGCATTTGCCAAATTAATAAATGTAATAAATAGATTTTTTTTAATACAGTCTAAAACTGAAATGGTGTTTTCAAATGGTTTTAAAAAACCATAATTTATTATTTAATGACTCTAAAAATGTCACGTGGTGTAACAAACTAAGTAATAACATTTCCCTTACACCTTAAATACATTTGAGGACATATAGTATTCACAAATACATATAAGTATATAAATATTTAAAAAAAATATGGTCACGCAATGAAATTGAACAAACCTTGTAATAAAAAAAACTCAAATAATCAAATACACACACACACACACACTGGCACTTGAATTTCACTGTTCACAAAGGAGACTGTGATTACTGCAGAAAACTTCTCAGATGATCATGCTACTCATTGACTAAATGGCATTTTGACAAACATTACCCTGAAATATCCAAAGGAAATCCATTTGAAATCAATTCCAGATCAAAAACAGGCCTAAAAAATGAGCCAAGCTGACTTTTCGCCTGAGTCACAGATGGATTTTGGAGGGAGGAGGCACCTCTGTATATTTAAGGATTAGCAACTCCCCCTTCCCTTAACTGAGCTCCTTAGTTATTAATTTTACTGTTAAATACCCAAAGAAAAGCACTTTAAAGCAGCTCTCATTAATACGCCTCTCCTCCATATAGCCCAGCTAGGTGAGAACCATCACTGTGGCTAATTATTACCTTCATATGCAAATGCCGTTAGTCATGCTTAAAGTGTACTTTTTCTTATTTAATTAATTAAAACAATCATCTATGAACTTTAAATTAGTCTGGTGTAAAATAATCTCTTTTTATCGTTTAATAATTAGCAGGCAGTAAAGCGGTTGTATTAATTGCATTTAGACTTCCGCCCCAGGAGACGCACGGAGAGGAACGGTTCTCTGCTTCCTGAAATAGCGAATTCCCATGAACTGAGGAGCTAGGAAGGTAAAGAGTGAGAGAGAGGATGAGAGAGAGAGAAAAAAAAGAATAAAAAGAGAATAAACTCTTTTCTGCGTTCTTTCTTTAAATTACCCCTGGGAATCAGAGACAACCCTTAATTAGCCTAGCGCCATGGTAAAATTGATTGAAATGCAGCACATCAATTATTAAGCGTAACAGTTTTTTTTATAACTCTCCCCTGCCTCTCTTTGGGTGGGAGTGGGGTACGGCAAAACGCTTGGGTGTTACCTCTGAAAAACGGCAGCAAATGAGAGGACGTTTCTTCAGATCTTCACAACCCCATGCTGTGGCGTGCACCAAAGTGTCATTGATACTCCTCATGGCTCTTGTCTCCTTTGTTCAGATGCGATGTTTATATAGTAGATTAGGAAACTATGACGCATACTTTTCAACATAGCCATTCATGCACTTAGTGCTTTCAAAGAAGGGGTTCAGCAAGGCTACATATTAGGCCCTTTTCAAAACTGCTAGTTTCTTTTTGGGAATGGGAAGTAAACATCAGAACAGTGTAATTCCATTGGTCTATTTCAGCTTTGAAAAAAAGTTACTATGTCAAAAACATCCTCGCCGAGTTATTGATGCAGCTTGACCCCTAACAGTCAGTTAACTGGGGTGTCACCATGTTTAGGTCGAGACAAGGTCGTAGCGTTCACAGTCTATCTGCTATTGTTAACATAGCCTCTATAAGAATTAACATTTGTCCCCACTCAAAGCCACCTAAACAGCAAGTACTCAGGTAATAAGCAACTGGCACTTAAATTATTTCTGTGATTACCAAAACAGAGCTGTTAGTTAAAGACATTTCACTGGCAAATAAAAGTGTTCATTACTGAAACCGCATCAATCGGTTCAAACTGCAATAAGCTGTATAATTGCTTTAATTACCCTGGCAATAAGAGCAACACAAATTCACAGCTCATGCTTTGGCTGTTGGCCCACACAGATCATTTTCTTTATAACTGCTGCCAGCTGCTGGTAACATCGCGTATAACAGTATTCAGAGGTACATTGATTCTTGAGGATAGGTGGCTTCCCATAATCAATTTAAAATTATGCAAAAGGCTTCAGGGTTAGTTCCATGTTCCAACAATCACCCGCCACTAAATATGAAGACAAGTAGAACTGCCTGTTGGACAATCATTGAAATGTCTTTCCAGAACCTCCACATGATGTTGCCCATATCTTCTTTTAAGTAAATTGAGAGAATTGCCATTTTTGGACGGACTCCACCAGCCCAGGCTCCTGAGGTCTCATTGGGGTCACTTATTGGGAGACTACCTGACCACCCTGATGTCCTGTATATCCTGGTCATTGTCAGTGCTTACCATGGGTGGAAAAACTCATTTGAGCCTAATTAATTCTTTGCAGGGCCCTTATGCTCCAGTTACCGCTGCAGACCTTTGCCAAAGTATCAGGAAAAAGACTTCAGAAGACATCCAACACTTCACACTGGACAAGTCGAAGGGCAGTGCACAAAAGGATCTGCGGAGCCCATTGTAAATGAGTCAGGGTCAAGTATAGGTTAGGGTGATGTTTTAATTAGTTGGCCATAACTTATACATGATTGCTCTTTCCCTATGACCAAAATTCAACAATAGGGCTACTCTTGAGTGATCCAAGCAGAATAAGACGGTGGAGGTGGAGTCATTGTGGAGGTCTGTAAGGTATTATATGTAAAGAAATCACACAGTTAACCAATCATGTGTATGAAGAGGGCTTCAAGTGGCAAACTCCGAATGGAAAACAGTATCGTACTTACATTATGGATTGTTGGACTTGGACATAACAGTTTGGCCCTGAGTACTTACCGGGTTAAGCGGGGAAAAAAGCCATGGCAAAAGGTCATTTGTTCGAATTCGAAACCACAAGGAAAGCACAATAAAATGTATGCCTATACTTTGTTTGAACACAATGTAAGTCACTTTGGAATTTTTTACGTGAATGTAAAATACTGTAGGCAAGTAGGCCTACCCCAGTCATATCGAGAACACATTGACGTCCTCCAATTGTACGCCCATTCAAATCAAACAAGTTATGAACCCAGTAGGCCTATTTAGAATGCATTTCCAGTAAGTCCGTTTGTAAGTAAATATACGTTTTTGGGAAATGTTTTTTTCTGGTGCACATTAACGAGCCACCGGAGTTTACGCCGTGAAATTCAGCCAAACCAGATGCAACTTTTAGACTAAATGCCACATAAATTATGAACTATTACAGTGCAAGTTGGAGAAACCACTTAGTGCCTATCCGAACCACGGAGAGGGGTTTTAACTGGAGAGGAATGATTAACGAATGCTGCGATACGTCTCTGAGCTTTTAGCAACCGGCTCTATGGTCTTCTTGCCCAACACATCGAGGGACATAACCAACCGCAAGGACTTGATTCAGTGAAGTGGCCCAACACTCCTTGACATATTGAAACAAATAATTGAATGTCGTGGATGTATATTCGACGTCTGTGATGACTGTTTATAAAACACTAACCTCAAACAAACTCACCTGCCTAGAACTTGTAACCCTTCAGACCATGATTAACTTGTTCAGGTGTGTTTGATTAGAGCTGAGGCAAAACCCGGCAGGAAAGTGGCCCTTTGAGTTCCCCAATATCCATCATCAACCATTTGAAGGGCAGCTGAACTGATCATCAAAGAAACGACCGTACCTTACTGAAGCAGTTGCGCTCTCTGGTGGCCAAAGTAAAGAGGCACAGCAGTATTTTACCAGTCACCATTCATGTATGGCTGCGTAAGAAATAAAATACTCTCTTAAATAGGTAATTATTTTTAGTTAATTCACCGATAAAAAAAATGTAGGCCATGTTATGTGTGTGTGTGCGTGTAAGGGGTGAGGCATGTTTTTGTGACATATGAGGACGCAATGTGAATAATGACATGGGTATGACAGTTGACAGGAGAGGGTGATATATGAGGACGTTGGCCATGTCCTCACTTTTCAAAATGCTATAATCATAGCTACAGGATGAGGTTTTTTTTAGAAAGTAACAATGCATAATGTGTCCTGTGATTGGGTAGGTTTAGGGGCAGGGGCAGTGTAAGGGGATAGAAAATAGGCTAGGTACAGTATAAAAAACATTACGCTATGGAATGTCCTCATATGTCACAAAAACACGTGTGTGTGTGTGTGTGTGTGTAGTACCTAGGCTAATCCTGACGTAGTATACATTCATTGTTATTATCATGTGACCTACCGCCTTCAGTTCCGTCGCTTCAGTGCCATTCAAAACTCCTCTTCCATGGCCTCATCAGTGTCCATCATATTCATATTCACAGGAGTCATCTGAGTACTTTTTGCCTACATTTGTGAGTATACTGTCAATTTGGAAACTTCTTTTGTCACAAAGTTTTTCGCCTAGTGCACGTATGTGATTTCAGATGCAGTTGATATGTCACTGCTTTTAATAAAACTGCTATACTTGGATTCATCCACCTTGTTCTGTCTGTGCATTACAGAAGATATCTCGTTTTGTCTCAAGATGCACACAGTAGGCCTGTTTGTAAGTTTTTCTGTTTGTAAAAGCTACTGAAATGTCCTAATTGAACTAAGGGTTAATCCTGGCTTAATCTATCCTATCTGTGAAACCAGGCCATAATGTGTTAAAGGGTTAGTTTACCCAAAAATTAAAATTCTGTCATTAATTACTAATCACCTCATGCCGTTTCAGACCACTGAGACCTTTCATCTTCAGAACACAAATGAAGATATTTTTGTTGAAATCCGATTTATTCATTATAATGAATAATAAAGTCGTTTGGAAAGTACCTCTAACCATCCCAAACATGTCACCGAATGAAGCTCTGCACATTTTAGAATATAACCATTACATAACCACACAAATTACAAGGTAGTCATTTTATTGTTACTATGAAAACCAATAAATGGTTAATATATGGTTGGCATTCCTTGTGCATCTTATCTTTACTTTTATCCAGCTTGGATTGGTATGTGGTCTTGATGAACCAGAAATTCTGCCATGCACAAATAAAAGCTACTAAATGTCACCAGCAACTGCAGGACCTTTTATAGCACAACAAAATCCCTACAGGCATATACAGTACTGTACAAAAGTATTAAGCACATTAGTATTTTAACACAATAAAAAAATGGTTAAGTCATTTATATATTTTGTATATCTTTATATATTTATATCTTCTGTGGTGTCCGTAGGAAATTTCCATTTCCATTTTCTTTTTCCATTAATTGCAATAATCCAGTGAGATTTATTTATGCAGTCGCACAAGAGCCAGTGCTCCTGTGAAGAAACTGAAAAATATTTCACCAACTCCAGAAGAACTAAAACATCTCCTAGATGTGTGGAAAACTATGTGCAAGTGTATTACATCATTACTGTAATCAAATGTTCATAATGTAATTCTTAAAATCTTAAGCACATATTATAGTCATTTTTACATTATGATGCATTTATAATTTTAGTAGTAGGCAGATTAAGAGATGTGTTGGTTTTATTTTTGTTTGTTTTTATGTACTGTAAAGGAATACTAATGCTTTATGTTTAATAAAATGAAAATTAATATTCAGATCTGGTGCATTTCACAGGTAGTTTAAGACTGGATTTTGATTTTTTTTTTTTAATAATGTAAGGGGATACTAATATTTCGTTGTTTTAAAAGCCATTACAATTATAACAATCTTGAAACTGTTTATAATGTAATCCGTTTCTCAATGTGAAAAAAAATGAGCTCAATGTAATTACGATTATGAAAATTATTACATTATGAACATTTTATTACAATAATGTAATGCTCATTAGATTGTACCGTTATTACATTATGAGTTGATACACACCAAATATTGATTTGATTTAGTTGTTAGAAGTTAACTGATCAATAAAATCCATTTATAACATTGTTTTCAAAAACATTCTCACTTCACAGCAAGTGCCTCAACCTTTTCACAGTACAGTATCACAGCTCTTCTGGCTTTATCAGTCTCGGTTTTATCCGTTTCTCTATGTAAATCACAATGAGACTCGATGATGGTAAGATCAGATCTCCGTGTGGAGCACCGATTTTTGTCAGACTCCTTGTGCCTACAAAAATCTCACTAGATTATTACAATTAATGGCAAAAAGTATGTTTGGAAATGTAAAATGATATTTCCTACTGATAGACAGCAAAAGATAAACATGCTTTGCCGCAAGCAGGATGTGATATATTCAAGGTAGCCATTGGTGGTAGTGTGGTCAGCATTGGACTTTTTTTTGTAAATCCTTCTGCAAGCTTCAGCCCAAGCTTCTGTAAGAAAGAGTGCACCGATGTAGCTGGGAAGCCGCAGCAGCCGACTTCAATCCTTTAATAGAAGCCAACGATAACATACAACGGTAAAGATGATGCACATTCTTCGTTCTTCATAGTTTAAAAACTTTGCTGTATTTTTGTTTAGGTAATTTAGAGAAATGTATGCAACAAAAAGAGACCGTAAGACAGGCTTTAACATGAGAATTAAAACTTTTTTTATTAGTGTATTTATGAAGTCTGCATATGCAACACGCCTGAAAAGCTTATCGCCTGAAGTTCACGTCCTACCAATACATCTCTCTAATGGTAAAACAAGCTCACCAACTGTTAAATGCTTTGCAAAAGGAGAGAGAGAGAAAAAAAAATAACAGAAAAAGTAAAATAAAATTATATATACACATTTATATGCATATATGTCTGGTCCACTTTCAGTTCTATTTGGTTTTCTTTCCACACACAGTCAAAATGGCAAACAGAACGTTCCCAGTGTCTTATTGGCCGCTTATGGGCTTTAAAAACAGGCCACAACATCTTCGTCAGCTTTTTACTAGATGCACTTAAAGTACAATCGCAAGAGTAGTAAGATCAATGAAGGAAAATATGGAGACAGAGGTGGGAAGAGGGGAATGGATACTTGCAATGCCTGCCACAACAAGTAAAGAATAACAGACAGCTATATCACAGTCATTAGTAAAAGTTGTACAACGAGCACGCACACTAAAGTTGCACAGTTCTCCCTGTTTGGAAGTCTTTTTTTCCCCCAATTGCAAAGAAATAAAACGCTGTGATGTTTCCGTAGGCTGAACATCCCCTTCGGGTAACTTACTTTGAGGTGCGTGGGTTAAACAGTATCGTGTTGTGAACATGGGAGGAGAAGCAACTAAAAGAAAAATTAAAGTCAGATGTATTTGGGGGTGGGGGGTTCAAGATCAGGGCAAAACGTTAACCGGGACAACAGCTTGAATTGGAAGCGGAAGAAGAGGAGAAAAGATATTTGCGCTTATAAAAATTTCATGCTAAATAACGTTTTCGTATGATAGGACATTTCATTATGAAGCCATGTTCCTTTAAAAAGAGGGCATGATCTAAAAAAATATTCAATTCTAATAAAAAGGAAGAGAGCTTTAAAGATCTTAAATATATTTATATATAAAAATACATGAAAATACAAAAAGTAGCTAAAAGAAAGATAAAGGGAAAAAAAAATATTGTAATTGTGTGAAGGATAACCTAGTTTATTAACACTTAAAGCTTAAATACTTGGATTTGTTGCTTTTTTTTATATTTTTTTTAAGATTTGGATTGCGTGAGACGTTTTAACAAGTCTTTGTTCATCCTTAAAAGAAGCCACTTTCTGAAGAAACCAGACTCCAAAACCACTCCACAGCTAACTAGTGAATATTTCACCCAGTGAATAAAAAGTTAATTCTGAGGGGCAGTGTAAGGTTCGAATTGAACATGGGGGCTTTTTTTTTTGTTCAACATTCCTATCAGTTTGAATAAAAGAAGCATGTCTTACAGCAGCATACCTCAAATCAAAGGCAACATTCATATTATATATATATATATATATATATATATATATATATATATATATATATATATATATATATATATATATATATATATATATATATATATATAGTGGTTTGGGGGAGAAATTGTAAAATATTAAAATAAAAAAAGGTATCTTTTGGCATTACTGAAGAAATCGAAAAACATGATTAAGTCTTAACGCGCCAATCTACACAATCATAACGTGTATAAAAACAAAGAATGCGACTTTTTGCCAGAAAAAGTAACCTCCTTGAACGACCGGATTGGGATCGCCATCCAGGAAAAGTATTTACTTCATCAAGGGGGAAAAGCCTTACTGCTACAAGTGTGTGTGAAGTTATTTACTGCCTTCTTGAACTTCCACACATCATACGCACCTTCCCTCCTTCTCGAAAACCATAAAAATAAAATAAAAACCAATATACATTTCATATTCTACTACTAATACATTTAATATCGAGGGTTTATGAAAGAAAACAAGAGAGAATTAAAGGTGCATGAAGCTGATGAGACAGCAAGTGCTGCGTTCAGGTCCGAACGGCGTGAACATCAGTGTCGGGAGATGATAGAGATAGAGAAAGGCTCACGAGTACTATGAAAGAGAAAGAGGGGGCGGGGTTATAGTAAGTCTGTTGTTCTTGTTGGTTGATGTGATTGTAGAATCAGTCGTTTTGGGGGCAGAGGACAGAGAGCTTGGTCGTGGCGATTAGGACATACTGGAACAGCGTACGGAGGGCGAGCCCATCTGGGTCAGAACCTTGTCCAGCCACTGCAGGGGGCCGTTCAGGTGAAGCTCGATCCAGCACGGGGTGCTCGTCACTGTCTGCCGTCTACACAACAACAACCGAAGGGTCACAAGGTGCATCATGGAAAACAGTATTGAATATTAATATATGCAATAGGAAAATCTAATTTGGCTCTACCATCATGGCTCATGAATATTAATTAGCTTCCAAAAAAAGTAGCATAGCAACAACCTCACTAACATGCATTTGCCATGGTAAGATTGGCAGTCATTTTTTACCATCAATATTACCAACTATACAAAAAAAATTTTTTCCCAGTTTTGAAACACTGCTACTTTCTAATTCACATGTGCTTGACAGCGTGGATGCCAACTCTTTCCCCGCCAAACACGGAATCTCCTGTTATTTATGAGAAAATGCAGCCAGGCCAAAAACGGAATATTCCAGCTTTCTGTGTTTTCACTGTTAGACGTTAGGGGGCGTTATTACGCATTTTCTCTTAATGAGTACTGAATCTCCTGATCAAAACACACAAGAAAGACGCAGTAAAACAAGCGATCGCATGTAATCATATGCATATGAAAAATAACTTCATCAAAAATATCATCATCATTAAACATCATATGAATCAAAACTGCCTAATGTTAGTGAATAAAATGTGGACCCAGGACGAGCTACAGGACTGTGCATGCATTAGGGGTGTTGATGGACTCGATCTACTCCATCTGTGTTTGATCATCGCTCTGAATCTGATCTGGAAACAGTTTCACAAAAACGTGATTTTTTTGGTCCAAAATGTTAGTTTTTTTTGTTGATAAAAAATGCAAGAAGCTAGAATAAAACGTGTTTTTTGTTGTTGTTTAAAAGAAGAGGGTAGACTCTTTCTTTTGATATATTGCATGCTCAGATATTCATAAAAGAAAATATTCTATGGGCTATTACATTTAGGTAAAAATGGTCAAAACGGTTGCTGGCAACTTTTTTTTTTTAAATGCTGGCGGGAAAAAGAGTTCAAATTAACTTGGTTTTAGATTATTGATTTGGTTGATGCATATAAGACAAGCTGAAGCAAAGCATGAAATTTGGTGTTGTAGTCAACTACGAGTGTGTTCACACTTGTAGTTCGGTTCTCTTGGGTCTTTTGGTCTAGATCAAAAATAAAAGACAGATCCATTTAATGCTGGTTTGTTAAGGTTCACACTGTCATTGTAAAGGGGTGGCTGCATGCTATTTTACTTTTTTAACTTTAGTTAGTGTGTAATGTTGCAGCTTGAGCATAAACAGTATCTGCAAAGTTACAGAGCTGAAAGTTCAATGCAAACGGAGATATTGTCTTTTAAAGTTATGGCAGTTTATTGCCTACAAAAACAGCCGGTTTGGACTACAACAAGCTTCTTCCTGGGTTGGTGACATCATAAACCCTTGTTAGTCACCACAGATGTGACTTCTGCTCGTAATGGGAGGGGGGGGGGGCGTTTCCGGACAACCTGTGCTTGGCACTTCAGCCAGTAAAAAAAAATAAAAAATACATGAAACTATATTTGACCATCTAACCAATCTAAGACCATTGCGTTTTTTGGAGGGCTGGGCTTCATAAAAGCAGGAAGCAAACGAGCCGTTCAATGGACAGTGGAGACAGCGGTGTGGAATAAAAGAAAATATAAGAAAAATACAGTGTTTAAAAAAAAAAAAAAAAGAATTATTATACTGCGCCCCATAAACACAACCAAGCCTAGAAGAAAAACACGCAACCACCCCTTTAACGCCAAACCTATAAGAGGATCGGAATAAATGAGGATAGGGTCACTCACAACCTGATTGGATGGCTGTTATGATGCATTTTATGACGAACATCCAAAACAATGCTGGGTTATTTTAGTGCGTGGACATAAGGTATTTTCCTCAACTTACAAAGAGCTTATAAAATGTGTAAAGGAGTCAAAACAGCAGCAGGAATCCCTCCATTAAAAACAAATAAATGAAAGTTCAATGTGTTAAATAGTGAATCAGTAAAGCACATTTTTAAATGGCAGAATCTAAGACGTCTATGCTATTGGCAGAATCGTCAGTGAGGTGGCGAGCTTCTCCATACCTGTACTCGGCTCCCCAGCCTTTGACAAAACTCATGCGAATGGTGCACATCCTGGTCAACTGATATACAGCCTCAAAGCCCTGGTTCACTGACTGTGCCAGCAGTGCCGCAAACTCCTGGTTATTGAAGATCTTCAGGTTACAGCCTAAGAAAGACAATATCATGATGTCAATAGTTGACGTAAATTGGCACATTCATGGTACATTCTGATGGACGGTACAATGTAAGGTGGGCGATATGACCAAAATCTAATCAAATGATACGAGTAATTTTATTTTTTACAATAACAAGATATAAATCGCAATATTAGTTATATTCCACTGAAATAAGGTTGTTGTGATACCGTTGAAATTTCCTAATTACCAATACCATTTTTGATATCACAGGAAACTAACACTAACTTAAGTAAAAAAATTTCAAGCTTACAGAAGGCAAGAAAATCACTAATAAAATAAGAACAATAAAACTATAAAATCAAATAATGTGCTTACATTTTTTTCAGTAAGCTCTTCTACAACAGAAGTTCAATAAAGACTTATACAGTTTTTTTCCCCCTTTTACATTTAATTCTCTTATTAATTAAACATTGATTTTCTACCAACTGTGTTTCCATGAATACTCGCCAAGAAAACATGTTGCTTTAAGCGTAATAAATTGTAAACAAGAAGTCAAACATTACTCAGATGTTGTGACTGGCGGCTTTATGTGTATATGCACAGAAACAGTCTCTCAGACAACGCTTGAGTACCAGATTGAGTTCTCTTTTGCAGTTTACTACACATGAAAGATTTGAAATGGCTTTAGTATTTAAACTGGTAAGGCTTAAAAACAACTGCAAATGATACACTTTATTGGCCATTCATCACCGCAACGTCACAAGCCCAACCACAATATGAACAAACAAAAAACACAGGTTAACTCGTTTTTCCCGGTTTATTGAGTCTACTGCTATATCGCCCACCTATAGTATTATGGACCCTGAAAGTGAAGAATCTCTTACCTGGGGGGATTTTACAGACTGTTGCAGGGTGCCAGCCATACCTCTGATTGCAGTTAGGGCTTTGAACGAAGATGGCGCTATCGCTAAGACATTCGGCAAACACTTCCCCACCAATATAATACAGCCTGACCCCTCGACCTAATCAAAAACAAACAGAAGTGAGAAGTTGATATTTTCCATGTGACCATTTCTCAGGTGTCTATATTTGCTACATACAAAGGGATAGTTCAACCAAAACTGGTCATCTTTTACTCACCCTCACGTTGTTTCTGTATGATTCACTTTCATTGTATGGACAAAAAAATACATTTTTCAAAATATTCTTTTGCTTAGAAGAACGTCAATAAGGCTTTTCACACTTGGAACTAGTTAATCCTGAGTCATTCTAAAACCAGGGTAAATTAAATCCTGGTTTATTTTGCTTCACGAATCAAATTGCTCATAATTTAGCTGGGGTTAACAATTAATCCTGGGTATTCATTAGATGGCATTTCACACACCTAAACCCTGGGTTAACATGATCCTAATTTGCATATTGTAAGTGTCAGTGTCAGTAACTGGAAGAATGCAGTACACATCTAGCATTCAAGGTTGCTTGCACATCCTTGAATTTAATCTTGCCGACTATACTATAAAGTTTATCTTAAAGTTTATCAACTGCTGAAACATAGCCTACTGTTTATACAACACATGTGATTGGCTGTCTGTTGGCTGAGTCAAAAGCCCTACAGAGTCATACAGTTTCAGACTGACGTGTAAGCAAATATAAGATGTCAATTTTAGATTTTGGGTGAACTGTCCCTAAAGTTAAACTGAAACACTTGATAGTAGACCATTTAAAGATGTCTTGGATACCTATGTGTCTCCGGGTCATCTCCACGGTGGCGTTGCGGTTGACGTTGGACAGCAGGCCCAGGCAGAATCGTTCTGAATTGGAGGGGTCTGTGAAGCCGTCCACAGTGAGGGAAGGCTGAGAGGCGTGGAATGTTTCTCCAACCCGCTGGTTAAGTTCATAGTAAGCTATGGAGCACCAAAATGCAGGCTCCGAGTAAGTCACTGGCTGCAGGTCTAAAAGATGAGAAAGACCAATAGAAGGGAACAAGTTGACAATCTTGTATGCACTGTGCATAACCATTATATTGACCTCTTGACCGTTTCTTAAGATTATGAGGACTTCAAAGGTCTTAAGAGTGAGGTTAAGCAGTTAGTGAGCTCTTACCCATGCCATGATTGACAGGCGAAAGTGTGCTTGGTGACAGTTCTGCAGGAGAACCTGACAAAAAGAAGAGGTTTTTCCTTACAACAACAAAGTTAATGGAAGCAACAAGAAGAAATAACTAGATTATTTGGTGCTTGCCAATGTAAAACTTGTCATCACCTTGTTAGGGTATTCTGGAAGTCACAATTGCAATTACAGAAGATATTTTAGGGATAGACTAGATGGAGTTTGGAAAGGAAACTCCAGCAGTAAAAGCACATTAAGCTTTACTGTCTAAAATGCAAACATGAGTGGCTTTCATTCCCATGTAGTGATGTCATGGTGGGAATGTACCTGTGTCCATACTTTGATTCATTTGCTGGTCGCTGGCCTCTCCATCCTCACTGATGTATCCCGGGGGAGGCGTTTCTGAACAGATTTACAAAGCAAAAACAAAGATCACTAATTTTCTCTAAAGGCAAGGTTTACACCAAGAATAATTACTATATGCATGTCCACAACCAGGCATTATATCTTTTTTTATGCCTAGCATGCTTAAGTTTAGCTCTCTACAGCTAAATGAATTCTGATTGGCTACACAATAACACAAGGTATTTGTCCCTAAATTTGGTGTGAAACGAAGTGGTAGGACATTTGGTGCAAAACGTGTGTTCCTACCTGGTATGTAATTGTTAGGAGGCTCTATCCCTGTAGGGAAGTTGGTGTTTTCAGGTATAGAGTTGGTGTAGTCGTCCAAAGGAGGCAGCTCAGTCAGGATCTCTGTGTGTCTTGGCACGAGGACGGGAGGAAGAACTACAGGGGAGATGTTCAGAATCGAGAGGACTGAATAAACATTCGGCCTAAACTTCACACATTAGGAAGCGTTCAGAAATCAGTTCAGTTTTAATCTTTTCTTTGCAACTCAGTTGCCAATTTCCACACCTGGCGTCTCCACCCGTTGGTAGTGGTAGGGGTTGACGCAGACCTCATCCTTCTTGAGGTTGAATGCGTACTCGCAGGTCTCGATGGCGCGCAGCTCGTGGTGGCTGTGCAGGTCGGGCCATCGCCACAGACGGCAGTAGATGACATGAGGCAAACCTTTACGGTGAGACACTTGCAGACGCCCGTCCAGAGATCTGACCCGAGCGTCCACAAAGAGAGGGCGAGAGAAATGGAAGAGAAGGGAGTGTGCCAAATGACCAGAGAAAGACATGCATGGATGGAGGGAAGAGGGAAGATGGTGTGATTAGACAGCAGGTCATGACCAACAACAGAGATGCAAAGTTCAATTATTACAATAAAAATGCCTAAAAGTATATATATACAATAAAGGAATACCAATATTTTAAAATCAATGGTTCTCAACTGGTGTGTTGTGACCCAAAAAAATGGCCCGTATACCAGCCAAAAATGGCCTGAAAAAAAAAAAACGATTTAACCGCAAAACAACCACATAACGGTGTAAAGGCTTAAAATGTGAGGGGAAGGAGTTAATATTAATTTGGTACCACTTAATATTAAGTGTTTTTAACTAATGTGCTAACATTAGAAAATTAATAATTTGATTTAATGCACTTATTGTTGACAGGTGTCAATTAAATACAGCTGTAATTAATGTAATTACATCTAGAATACATCAATGTTGACCCTTCCCCTACCCCTTACTCCACACTTAAACTACCCTTACCACTAAACCAGTCTTAATCTTACCCATATCCCACCTCAATTGCAGCAAAAGTGCTTTGCATCACAACATTACACAATAAGTACTTTACATTTCCATATAAAAAAAATAATTGCCTAACACAGTAGTTAAAGACACCTAGGTTACACTTTATTGTCATTGTTAAATCGTAATGATATATTTAAGTAGAGTAATATTAATTAACTACATGTACTTACTATAGGGTTAGAGTAGGATTAGGGTTTGGTTGAGGGTTACTTGCATTTAATTATGTAAATTTACTGTTATTACTATGGTAAGTACATGTAACATATGTAACAAGGACACTGTAAAATAAAGTGTTACCGACACCCAATATAAAGTGGGGCCCTAATTTTGATATACATCCAATCAAATGGCATAACTATATAATACATGTATGTACATGCAATTTTTAAAAAATCTTTATGAAAATCTCTTCTGCCAATCAAAGCTGCATTTATTCGATCAAACACAATAATATTTGGAAATATAACTACAATTTCAAATAATTTTTATGTGAATATGTAAAGTATATGCAAGTATATTGTAAAATGTAATTTATTCCAGAGATCAAAGCCAAATTCAGCACACACACAAAAAAAAAAAAATATATATATATATATATGTGTGTGTGTGTGTGTGTGTGTGTGTGTGTGTGTGTGTGTGTGTGTCTTCAGTGTCACATGGTCCTGCAGAAATCATTATATGTGAATTTGAGGCTCAAGAATCAGTTCTTATTAGTAGTAATGTTGTAAACAATTGTGCTGCATCATATTTTTGTGGACTTTTTCTGGGTTCTTTGAAAGATGTATTTAATACATTTAATGTGTCCTTGCTTTTATTTCTATTTTCTATTTACTAACCTCAAAACTTGAATAAAATATAAATATAGGCTAATATACAAAAATAGGACAAAGTACACAATCACTTCTGGATAAATTCTGGATAAATTCTTCTGGCAATATGTTGGGCCACCATTTCAGGGAAATTTGGGAAACCAGTTGAGAACCACAATTTTAAAGTTTCATTAGTGAAGAAAATGTATGAATTGTGAAAATATGTCATTCTGCTTTAAAGCTAAAGCTATTGTAACATTCAGAGTTAAAACTCTACAATAAAATAAGAGATGCCATCTGCAAGACATTTAAATCTAAATCAACTATAATAAAGCACGTTATTTCACGGCCCCTGGAGCCCCATGTGCTCGTTCATCCCCACCTGTGGCTTGTGGGGTGAGTGTGGCACAATGTCAGGAGAGGATATTCACCTGGTTTGGTCAGGGTAGCTGTAAAGGCCTGAGGTATCCCACTGTTCTATCGTATTTGGTGTACTCAGTCCCCAAATTTCAGAGCAATTGCTGTGCACAGAAAGTAAAAAAACAAAAACAAACAAAAGAAAAAACAAAAACACAAAAGAAACAAAAAATAATAATGATAAACATGGGGCATGATTCATTCAAAAATACCAAGATGAAGTACCATGGGGGGGGAATCGAAGGGCACTGTTTCTTTTATTTGAGATGTTTCGCGCAGGTCATCAGAAGATGGCGACCAAAACGGTCCACCTCAAATAAAAGAAGCCTTTAAATGGAAAATTCACATATAACAGTGAGATGAGAAAACCGAAGAGAAACTGACAAATGTATTTAAGGTTACAGTTAGGGCTGGGCGATATATTGAATAGTCACAATATATTCGCAATGAAAATTAGGCAGTATAAAAGTATGCCAGTTTGATGTATTTCCATGAATCAGTTCAGATTGCCAACTTTTTCAAAACTTGAATTCAACAATCATCTCAAGTCAAATATTCCTGGACAATTTACATATTTTTTAAATGAAACAAATGCTGCGGCTAATATTTTTTTTATATAGGTGCACAAAAATGAAAATATCATACATTTTGTGGAAACACATGCCTAATTATTGTAACACGACTATTTTAGCTATTCAGATTTAGATATCTAATATCGCCAAAAAGCCAAAATTAAAAAGACATTTTCAGCTACACATCGCCCAGCTCTAGTTACAGTGCATAATCTCTTCCCCGGTCATCATGCAGTGTTATGAGACAAACAGGGCAATTGACGTTATAAAAGACGTTTCATTCAGGTGTTGATTTCACATCAGATATCAAACATTTACACATGCAGCACAGGACAGGAGCCTATGACCTACTGCCGTTCGACTACATCACATTTAAGATAAAGAATGCTATCAGTCAATCAGACAAGCACACAGACCTTCAGTAGTTCTGAAAAAGAAACATGGGATGAGAAACAGACATGGTGACGTGACAGGAACAGGACTCGCACAGACTTGATATGTGATGAATGAAGTTTTGGCCCCCTGTGGTTTAACGGTCTCTGAAAAGGGACTCGAAAGACAGAAACTCACAAACACGTGCCAGACTCCACCAGCAACCTGGAGTCACGTCTTATCGCAAATGTTCTTGATAATCTTTTTTTTTTTAAAACGCTAAGACTGACTGATTTTTTTTTATCTGTCCTGCAGCCGTGGCCCTATGGGATACAAAAGTATTTTTCCAACTTACACTACCAACAACCTAGTGAATATACAGACTCATGTATTTTACAAAGAAAAATCAGCTTTAGAAATCCAATGTAAGTATATAAAGACATTTTCAAAGATATTAAAAAAAGCAATGCATTTACTATTTTATAACAAAATTCAAAGACCTTCATTTCTACTTAGACTCAAACCCTACCAACGCGTAAATAACCTTACTTATGAGATACAGAAACTGAATTAAAAAACAAATAATAATAAAAAGTTTGTGTGTGTGGGCATGTTTTTGTGACATAGGACACAAATGTGTATAATGACATATGTATGACATGGGTATTACAGGGAGAGGGTGTAATATGGGGGCATTGGACATGTTCCCACTTTTCAATATGCTTATAAATCATACAGGATGAGTTTTTTTAGAAAGAAAAAAGGCAGAATTTGTCCTGTGATGGGTAGGTTTAGGGGTAGGGGTAGGGGCAGTGTAAGGGGATAGAAAATACGGTTTGTACAGTATAAAAACCATTACGCCCATGGAATGTCCCCATATGTCATTTAAAAAAATGCATGCAAATTTGTTTGTGCGCGCGTGTACATACAAAGTAACAAACCGAGCAAAAACGCTACTTCCAGTGTTGGTCTAAATTGTGAGCACTGAAAAATGACCAAACACAACCTCCAAATATGTCCTTTGATTGTTTTCGCTAATATTTCATCTCAATTCTTAAATTTCAATTAAATTGATAGTGATCACAGAATTCCCAGAAGGTTTGAGGCAAAATATATTTGTTAAATACTTGTTTACCACGGTTTCTGACACTGTTTTATTAGTTTATTGTAAATGTGTTAAATAAAAGATTGTTGCCTCTTAAAAAGATTTTTAAAATGTAGCTACTTTGTAACAATTAAAGGGATAGTTCACCCAAAAATTTACCCCTTGATTTACTCACCCTCAAGCCATCTATATGCATCTTTTTTCAGAGGAATACAATGAGTTATATTAAAAAATGTCCTGGCTCTTCCAAGGATTATAAATGGCCAAATCCAAGTGCGTCCATCCATTATAAAAGTAATCTACACGGCTCAGGGGGGTTAATAAACCCCTTTTGAAGCGAAGCGATGGGTGTATGGAAAAATATCCATATTAAAATTTTATACACTAAAATATCTCGCTCCCACCAGACCGCCTTCCGTTTTTAATTTACGAAATATTGGATGGATGCACTATTTTGGGCTTCAAATTTCAGGCTGCCATAAAGCTGGGAAGAACTAGGATATTTTTAATATAACTCTGATTGACATTCTTCGTTCGGACAAATACATATACACCTAGGAGAGATTGTAGTAAATCATGATGTAATTTTTATTTTTTGCGTGAACCAACCCTTTGAAGGGGCAGATTACTGTGTTATTCACCTTCATGTTCCAACCCAGACCCTGAAGATGTTCCTTTTTTTAAAACAAAAATGAAGACATTTTTGATAAGACCCGAGTGATTCCTAAGTTGAAAGTCCATTCCACTAAAACTTTGACACCTACATTAATTGATCAATTCATATATAGCATATCAAATATGGCAAACAATGCAAGAACTTGCTTAAACCTCTCACTTCATATAGATTTACTTTTACAATGTCTTTATGAGGTTTAAAGGCAGAGTAGGTGATTTGTTCCAGAGACATTTTTTGTTATTCTGCTTGAAAGTTTTCATATCCTGATAGCAATCTCTAAATTGAGTGCACTTAATGTATTATTATCTATATATATTTTGTCTGTGGAAGGCGTAGGACCATTAAACGTTTGTCCAATCATTGCAGACTGAATGGATGGAAACCAGTGACGTTATACTCAGAGCAGTTTGTGACTCGAATTTATTCATTTGGCAACACTATCAGCAACTAAATTAATCTGCAGCAGTCAGTTGGAACAGGTCAGAGCTCTAAGAGGTTTACATTAATTATTATTGCAATGTTATGTGCTTTGAGACAAAAGATATTTAACACAGTCTCTTGTGACACTTTTGTTTGCTCCCTGCAGTGTGTTTATTGAAGACATGCGTTTTGAAAGAGGTGCGATGTTAGAGATGATCTGAGAGAGGGTGGGATCTTATGCTTTCAAAGCTAGCTCGCCATTGCTAGCCTCTCTAAAAATCGCCAACCCTACCTTTAAGCGTCAAAGTTTTGTTTGCATAGACTTTCAAAAGGAGGGACAGAACTTTCTCAGGCTTTATAAAAAAAATCTCCATTCAGCGTCTGAATGCAAATGGTCTCTAAAATCACATTTGCATTTTTGGATGAACTCTATTTTTACTTTTTCAATAGACTACTTTGTGATGTGTTTGAAGCTTGAAACTCGAAGTAGCCATCGACGCTCCTAAGAACAAGTATTTATATAAAAAAAAAAAAAACCTACAATAAAACACTTAAGGAGACAATAGGAGTCTGTAATGTTCTTGAGGAGAACATTAACATTAGAGCAGGTTATCCAAGCGGCGCGTGTATCGCTAACCCTTGACCTGTACGCTCGCTGCTGCCTGATGTCAAAAGTTAATGAGAACGACCCTTATGTAACGATGTCACCCGAGATATTGTGCGAAGCTTGCTAAGAGTATAACGTGTCCCTATTCCTTCAGGGAATTAAGATTTCATGATGCCCAGAGAACATGATCGATAGGCAGTTTTAGTCAACGACATGCCAGGAGAGTTCACAGATTAAATCCTTCTACTCATTTTTGTGTGATGAGATTCATTTGTAGAACTTTACTAGAAACTGGTTTAAAAATGGCTTTGTTTTTGTAATACTACATGTTTTTGCTACAGAATTCACTTAACTGTATTCATGTATAATATTCAAAATCTAATTGATAGTATTGGACCAATATTCAACTATGGCCAGTACTTAAACCACAATCATGTAATGGCTGATAACAATTAAATAATATTCAAATGCTATACACCTGCATCAAAATGCATTAAATAAAACACAAACAGTTAAGCTATAAAATGTTAATTTAGGCATCATAACAGAGTCTATTCATTTTAAGATTTAGGTTCAAGTTTTATTAATCTAATAAATAATTTATTTAATATAAATATTAAAGTTTTAAAGATTAACTTTGAGCATTAAAATGCATAATTACATAAAATATCGGCAGGGTAATTTTTTTTTTAATAATCCCCACAACACCAATACATTTATTTTTAGTCTCAATTTGAGGTTAACTAAAAAGTGAATTTAAAATGCCAAGCAGTGTTAAGGAGGGGGAAGAGAGCAAAGTGAATGTATATGTGAAACCATTAAAGAAGTGAAACCACAGAGTTTACATAAACTTACTTGACCTGCTTTAGGGGGATGGGGACTTCAGTTTCAACAGCAGTAGATGGAGGGTTTCCCAATACTCTCTTAAAACACACGCTCAGCTCACAATAGAAACCAGATTCAGTATTAACCCTCAAATTAACAATAGAGCAGATGGCCGATCACTGTGTGATATCAACAGAGGTGCACTGAAGCATGTTAATGATAATTCACAAAACTATGATGAACCATTTGCAGGAATTCTATCAATATTACATGATTATAGATGACTGGCAAAAATTGTTACGTTTATTAGGTTACTTCAGCAAAAACTAATACTAGGTTAACTAACGTAGCCAAGTAAAAGGTCCTCAAAACAGTTACAGATTACAAGTAAATAGTCAGCAATACAATAAGAAAAGATAAACTGAAAAATCTGATAAATAAATGCAACAGAACAAAAATAATAATTAAACAACACTAACTTTTAATGGTAGGGCTGTCATTTTTTAGAAAAATCTAATTCGAACGGATATCAAATATCAAGCAATGTATTAGAATATATTCGAATATCTACGAGCCTACATTTGGTCATCATGGGCCTACGGTACAATTTGTTTAAAGCGCACTCTATTGGATGAGATGGCAAACAATAAAATAAAATAAATGGTCTAATCATAAGCCATGTTTACATGCACACGGTGTCATCCCAATTAACATAATTATGATTTAAAGATTCAGTTGACTGTTTACATGAGACGTTATCTAAACCGATCTGGGTTTTACATGTGCTGACTTTCAGTTGGAATCATTTTGTGACATGCGTGCACAGTTTGTCTGCGACATCAGAAATGTTGACGCTGTCCTCTCCAGCAGCTGGAATGTGTTCACTGATGCCATAGCAACTCTCAATGACCACCAGGACTTGTACTGTTTTTTAAAAGCTATTCATTTGTTTTAAAGTGAAATAATCATCTCAGAAAAATTCATTCTTCTGTCAGGTGCAGTTGCAATAAAAAGTGCTTTTGGACAAACGCTGTTAAGATGATAAGAGTAAAGCAAAGCTGTCTGTGCCATTATTCCAACATTATCTTCTTAACTTCATACAAAATAAAAAGTGTATCCCTCAGAAAATCGAACGTTCCTCTCTTGTCAACATTATTGCCTGGTGTCGGCATGGCACACGCTCTTCAGTGTTGAGGGCGCGTGCGGTCTATAACGCCATAGAAGGATGCGAGCAATCAGATCAGCTCGTTTACATGCTGAAATTTTTTGATCGGTTCATGAAAAGGTTTATCCCACCCCTCTCAAACCGATTACAATTGCATTCTGTTTGGGTATTTTTATTCTGATTGAGGTGTTTTATATGGAACATTTTCATTCGGATTGGACTTTTAGGGTGCTTTCACATCTCTAGTTTGGTTGATTTGATCCGGACCAAGGGCAAACAATTATACATTGTTGCATTTTTCATCTTTTTTGGTTCCGTTTCACACCACACTGATTGCTTTGGTCCAAACCAGTTGAAACGAACCAAAACACTGGCATGTGGCAACATCCACATCACTCATTGGCAATGGCATATTTCCTAAACTGCTATTTCAATGGGTCAGAATTTACATTCAGCAAAATTCCAACAGAAGAGGGAAAGGCAGCAAACCATAACACTATGGAGAGATGACTGCAAGGGTTGGTTTTCTCCCTGTGCGTAACCTACTGCATTGTGTGTATTTACCACAGTATGCAAACAATACATTTCTATAATGAAGCGTGGATGCGACTTTGAAAACAACGTTCTAATGCACTGCAAACGGCGAGCGCGCACTGCTCGTCACTTCAAGCGGCAGCGTGCATTAATTATTCTTAACTCTGACATGCTCAGTCAGAGTTCATATGATGGCTTAGGGAGGAACTAAAAGCACAATGCTGTATAATAATCATTTTACCATGGTTATCTTGTTTTTCATAGTCAAAGGAAGCCGAAATCGAAAATCAATTACAATTAAAATCGCACAGCCCGAATTCAAAGTGACCAGAACCAAGATGATAATTCTGGATCCCACACCAGCATCACTGGGTGTCCGTGTCCCAGACAGATGACACACTTTTGGAGGGAATTAACTCTTATCCTGGTGAGTGGAGACCCCATCCCCACTAAACCACAGAGTCCATCTGCTGGGCGTGTCTCACTTGGCTCGAGATGAAAGCAAAAAAGCTGTTCTTTTAAAACGGCACCTTCTTTGAGTACCAGGTGACTAGCTAACAAAGCAATATAGTCTAAAAATACAATAGAAATGTTTAGCAGGCACACACCATGGGCTGTGTATCAAAACAAACCCCGGGACAGATTAAAACAGAGGCATCACAAATAAACCATATGTCTGTCAAATCTCAGGATGATTCCTGCAGATGAACAGTCAATGTGTGTCCTCTTTCAGGCCAAGTGACCAACATCTAAATCAGTCACATGCATCATCTGACGTCTGAATAAACAATTCAAGATGGTCTTTTTAAACTCTGCATAAAATGTTAAACCATAAAATGATTTCCTTACACATAAAATGCGTATCCTTTTGTTTAAATGGCTAACCTGATTGTCTCTCCTACGATCTCAGTAGTATTAATTAGCCTTTTTGCTGGCAATTCCCAAAATACAGAAGCTAATTTATTCATACAATAACAAATATTCAGAATAAGTTGTGATCTGAGAAAAACTTTTATAAAGATATTGATAGGAAGAAAAAACATTGACATTTTTACCTTAATCCTAAAGTAATTTATCAAACCAAATGAAAGCCAGGCCTTAATTATTGTATGGAAAAGCAGACAGACAACAGAGTCTTCAGGTTACAATCAATAGACCTGAAAAAGACACAGCGCCAGTCGGTTCTGTCCTCATGGAGAAACGCTCTTCACATTCTTACACTCACTTAAGGCATCTTACAGATACACTATCAGCACTTCTATACAAAAGACCAGCGCTGAGATCCTCAACAGGAAGTCAGGTCGAGACAGATACGGGTTTGTTTTCCCTTTAAACAAGACTAACGTAACAAGTAATGAAAAAGGACTAGACATCAGCTAAAAATCAACGCTTGTTCACAGTGGTTAGATCTGGGTGTGCACATGCAGGAACATTTTGATAGCATTCAGTTTGTGCAAATTAAACATGGCATACAGCTGGATCTGTTTGGAAAGGATTGAATCGAGATTGATTTTCCAAGCACCTATAGTTTTTTTGTTTGTTTTTTTTAATGCCATGCCAGCTTCTGTGGCCTTTTTCATGGCGAGAAAAATTTATCCAAGCACCTATATTATAAAAAGATCAACTAGACTAAAAGAATAAACCTGGTATTTTAAAAGCACATGAGAAATCATTCACTTGAAAATGCTTGTGCAATTTTCAACATCGAAGCTTCAAGTCTGGTCAGTACAGTAACAATGCAGCAGATATGCTGCTTATCCTAAAAGGGTATGATTTTTGTTTGGAAGTGCAGGGCGATTTTGTGCGTCTCTGCTTCACTTCTCGAAAAAGACAAGAATCCATTTCTCTAGCACAACAAAATGAAGAAAAAGTTGAGCATTAGGCAAGTAATTGAATTGAATTTGTGCGGTTGGATGTATCAAATATACAAGATACGCACAAATTTTGTATAACACCAAACTGTGTCAAATTTGGTCGAACGTATGTTGAATGGATTTACTGTAAATTTGTTAGTGCTGTTGATTGTTTAATTTTTTTAAAATTAAAAATATTTTTTTCTGCAATTAAAAACAGTTTTTAATATTTCAATTACTCTCCAGATTAAAGTAGAAACAACTTAAAGACAGCATATTTTACATTTAATTTGTTGTAATGCCATCTTTTAATGAATGAGGGCCAGAATCACTGATACTCATACAGCTACTGATGTCTCTATGAAATAGTTTATTTTTTATCATAGACCTTTAACATTACAGCATAATTAAAAAATAACAGTATTTAAAAAATATTCACAAACTCACTATAATAAATGTCATATTTACCTGTGGCCTTCATATATAATGAATATAGGCTTCAGAAATTGAATAAAAAGTTAACACTTTACAATCACTGCATAAATAATTAATTTAATCTAGATGAATCCTTTTTAAAGCAACAATTTTCTCTGTTCATTTTGTTCTGTGATTGACATTAATGAAAGACAGCATTAGTGGCTGCTGTGAAACATATGATACGGATCTGACGCAATGTCACATGCATTTCATTTTCTCACAATTCTTACACATTCTGTTCATTATTTAATTGCGCATTAAATAGAAAAAAATAATTGAATGCATTAAAGCACCAATTTTGACAACACTTGTTAAAATGATACACAACAACAAAGACTAAATTAATTTCAGTCATCAAAACATTTTTACACAAACACTAGGAACCAATCCATTGTATGATGGGAGTAAACGTTACTATCAAAGTTTTGGAACGACAAATTTTACTTGGAAAATCATTTCATGCCAGCTTCTTTAAAAGGGTGCCGTTTACATGCTCATCTCATGAATATGATCATTTCTAAATAACTTTCATGGGCAAACCACGTTATGAAAAGCACTCAAGACAGGAAAAACACAGGGGGGAAATTTGACGCATCACTGGATGTGAGTTACAGCACAAATCTGAAATCTATCTTCATTTCATTAACAAGCTATTATGCCCTTTTATAAATGAAGAACACTCAAGAAAAGTCTAGCTGAGCCTTTTGTTCACAGGTATGTGAGGCAGGCTGGAAAGGACAGTTGGGGAGGCTTTTGACGTTGACATTACCAAACATGACAACCAGCAGACACAATGACTGATCCAGCCGTTCCCACAAGCCTCCAAGGTTAGAGAACAGATTAGCAGCCGAAAACACATGCTGGAAGCAAAGTTTCCCACCCTTTCAATCCACTCTCAAGGGAAGACAAAGCCCTCTGGATGACTTGGTAGCATTTCTGAAGGTCTGACCTGGGCTCTGCATCTAAGCAGAGAAAAGCCATCATTTTCATGTTCACTTTCACAAATTTCAGCAGGAGGGAGGTTAGATTTTACCTGCATTTATTGTAGGCTATACGGTCTTAATGATCAGGTTCACTCAGCAAAACCTCTTTAGGGCATGGTGCCAAGCCGCACAGCATTTTCACAATAACCATTGCACAATTTTTCAATAAAAAGTAAAGGGATATATGCATTTCAAGCCAGCATTTGGTAAATTACACTTATTAGAATTGATTCAAAATGGATTCAATGGAAATAACTCTCTCTAGAACAAAGGGCAATGCATTTGCCATTACAAGCAGCTGGCATTATTGCTTTTGAAAACACCTTTTCAAATGAATTAACCCAGGAAATGTTTAAAGCTGCTTTCATGCGATTATGTCCTTTTCAAGTTTGTTCAGCAACTCGCATCAAAATGTAACTATATTAGAAGGCAAAGGAAAAGAACCCATGATAGACCATCTATCTCTTAAAACAGACTGAGGTATATTTTACAAATTGACAGTGTTATAAAATTAATCAACAACAGCGGTTTCCATCCAAAGTTGCAAATTTAACTTGTGCGCAAAATGTGAATAATCGCATTAAAACATTTGCAAATAATGCAGTTTCCATCCAGTGAGTTGAAGAGAACAAAATCGCTTCCTGATAAACTGGTGCCAATTATCACATAAGAAAAATAGAAGTTGCTGCAAAAGCAGAAGCCACTGTAGGTCTTTTTTCGTATATAATCAATGACTTGCGCACAGATGAAACATAATAAACGCGGTCACGTTATCTTGAATTCGGAAGCAGGTGCGTTCTGTTTGGGAACGCAGTCGTGCAAGACGAGGCCAAGGCATTTCAGAATGACCAAAACAACATTTCAGATGACGTGCAACGAGATCGGTCTTTAGAATTTAGGCGCATCTTGATTTTCCATCCAGCGTTTATGCGATATTCTGAAATGCGTATAAAATTAGATAGATGGAAACAGCTATTGTGAAAAATCATGCTTATCTTGCACTTTGACCAACTGCAGATCTTAAAGACCGCTTTACACGTGACTCATTCAAAATAAATTTCCCTTTGAACTTCAAAACAGACCATTCAGATTACCATTATCACTACTTGTGTATTTTTTTAATCATGTATTGTACTATTTTATTGACGGCGATGCATAAATAACTGATTACATTCTCATTCTTGAGTTTATCTAAAGAAAATTATTAAGGATGTTAAACTAAATATATTTATTTAAGTATATTTTATTTTTAGGATTTAACTGCAAATACATCAATGTATTTCTCTCAAATATCACCAAAAGGCTGAAAACAGATGTAATGTATCAGACATCACCCAACCCTTGTGTATCTGTAACGTCTTGGTTTCAAACTATTGATATGTTGTGGCTCGGACACACAGCTCATCCTCTCCTCTTAGCATTTCCCTAAAATAGCAGCGCTGATATTTCACCATGTGTCATGATGAATGGAATAAAAGCAGCCTGATGGTTGATATCGCAGACATTCATACAGCATGAGAAGCCTCCGTGAGCTCAGAATGGAGGTGATGTGGAGCTGTACAGAATGACCTTAACTCAAGTCGAGACAGATGGAGCAGAAATCATTTAAAGAAACAAAGGGAGTAATGCTGATATTTCACAACAGTAGACGCAACTCAGCGTCATTCCTTCACCTTCACTCACGAAGCAACACACGCAATGATACGGCTAAGGTTACTTCTAAAATTAAATAAAAGCATTTCTGATTCATTAAAGGACTTTTAATGCCTTATAATAAGATGAAGACTCAAAACATTTACAATTACAATCATGGGTCTGCTACTCAAACCGTATTAAAGGGAAACTTCTAAAACGAACCTAAAAATATTTAATTGGCTTCAGTTCACTTATACTATTCTTACACAACTGATTAAATTACAACATACTTTTACAAACGATAAGAGGATGAATAAATGACAATATTTTTGTCCCCTTAGGTTTTTAATTTCAAAGATTGAGGCGCTAGATTCACGAGTTTAAGACGACACTGAGCTAAAAGCAGGAATGCGAGCAGCTTTTGATGTTGGCGTACCTGGGGATGGTGACACACTTGGTGTTGAGGTTCTGTGTGGTGATGGCTTTCTCCAGCTCGTCCAGCTGGCCCGTCTTCTTCAGCTTCTTCACCAGGCTTTTGACGGCCTTCTCGCACCATTTTTCCTCCTGGCCGTTCTGCTCTCCGCCCCCTCCCGCTCCGCTCGAACCGCTGGCCGACTTCTTCCAGCCCAGCAGACGCTTCACCACGGGTGGAGTGAAAGGCAAGATGGAGGACATGTTTTTTGGGGTGTCCAATGAGCGGTCAGCCCCCTACTGGGCAGGTGGAGTTAGAGAGACAGATGGAGGCTAGGGGAATGGGGAGGAACAGACCCAACGTTCCTAACTGGCTTTAGGAAGAGAGTCTCTGGGCTGATTATGAGGGGGCAGGGGACAGAGAAGTTTAGGAAATGGGAGAGGAAAGGGGGGCGAGGGGTCACCTGAGTAGAGAGAAGAAGAAATCAAGAACAGCTGATGATAGACTCTGTAGAATACAAACTTCATGGATGAGACTAGAACCTCCATCCTGTCTCTTGCCCTAATCGCAACAACAAACTAAAGACGTCATTCAATTGTATCTATCTATTATTTATTGTTATCTTTTGTTTTACAGCTGGTCATTTGGGGAGATGGGGTTGGTGAGATACTTTAGATTTTTTTTTTGAAAGAAACTCATAGCCAGTGTCACGTGATTTCAGCAGTTTGGCATTTTGACACGCGATCCGAATCATTGATCGATTCACTGATTCATGACTGTTTGAATCTTTATTTGAGGTTTGACAAACGCGTAAGACAATGCTGAATAAAGTTGTAGTTTTTGTTATTTTTGGACCAAAATGTATTTTTGATGCTTTAAGAGATTCTTATTAACTAACTGATGTCACATATGGACTACTTTGATGATGTTTTTATTCCCTTTCTGGACATGGACAGTAAAGTGTGCATACACTTGCATACGCTCTCGGACTAAATCTAAAATATCTTAAACTGTTTTCTGAAGATGAACAGAGGTCTTACGGGTGTGGAACGACATTAGGGTGAGTCATTAATGACATCAATTTCATTTTTGGGTGAACTAACCCTTTAAGTGAACTGTATTCAGTCGAGAAAGACGACACATAACCGTGGATTAGGTCTTAAAGGGGCAGTAGCCTTTACTGCTGTCTGTTTAATGTCAAACAAAAGATAAGGACATCCCTCACTGCTTTTGATTGAATAGCTTTTGTAAGTTTAATATTGTATTGATTTTATACAAGAATTTCATATTAAGTGACTTACATTTTAGACACCATATTGCCCATGTTTACCATTTCGCCAACGAGAATTCATTAATTCAATAGCGATTATTCATGTCTTTTGTGTTAATTTTCAGCTTTCATTTACAGTACTGGTAGAAGTTGATAAGAGAAAAATGAAGCGGCACAACCCAGAAAAAGATTATTTACAATTTATTGAAAATTATCTTAATGGCAAATGCCACACCCAATCTGTGAGCGCTTAATTTAGGCCATTAATGCTGACACGCATGCATGTGGCCAGGTGCTGTCCTTATAGCCTATTTCTCAGGTCTGTCTTCAACTAGAAATAAAGCAAATACAAACACTGCATAAATAGATTTTATATGGCTGGAGCTGTAGGTATACAGATAATCACATCAATATGTCTTAAAGCTACACTGTGATATTTTCCCCATCTAGCGGTGAAAAGGTAGATGACCATCCAGTGAATATTAGTTTCTGTTCCTCTCAATTCTGAATTTGTTTTAACTCCTACAGTGGCCAATTTAGTCCAAGATTAACATGGCAATCCGCCTCTTCACATTCAACACGGTGCCATCGAGTGTTAAAACGCATAAGTCAAAGCTTGAATTTATAGGTATGTCCCTCTTTGGCTAATGTACTTTCAAGATGGAGGGGCAACCCTGTGAAATCGTGTCCGCAAGGACCCCAAGAGCGATTCTATTGGCTGAAAGAAATTTTAATAGGTAATCTGTTCAGAGCCTGATTACAATTCTTACACAATCGCGTTTTGATTTTTGCTGTTTAAATTGTGTTAAAATAGTCTTTAATGTCTTACAAAGCATATGTTTCATATATTAGTAGTATATAACTGAAGCTATAAGTGCTTATGTAAGTATATAATTCAGAACATGTTTTTACTCCCATTATAGCAATCAATTAAATATTTTAAATAAATGTTTTCCGTGTGTACTTATTATGGCAATGAATTCATAGTTTATTAGTTTATTATTTAGTTATTTTCAAACAATTAATTGTCCAGAACCATGTATAACAACTTTTGATCAGGCATTTAAAACCGCTACCAGCGGACACGATTTCACAGGGGGACAGGATTTGTCATGACACCGGCATTCGAACCCCTGAGCCGTATGTATTTTCAATGGCATATCATAAACTTACGAGAATACTTTATTACTTGAAAGAAGTAAATATACATTAATGAGCACATATATTTTTGAAAGAACTAAGTGTTATTAGCTAAGAATAAACTAAAAAAGTTACACAGTGTAGTTTTAATAAATTAATAATGGATCTGATTAAAATCACCCTATTCACTGTAGAAAAGTCACTCACAAACTTTATTTGCTTCTACTGTAGAACACTTGATAGTTATCTAATCAAAATATGCTAGTGATGTTAAAAAAAAACAAATGACTCTGTGAATTTCTGAGATTTTTGGACAAAAATGTATTTTCGATACTTCAAGAGATTCTAATTAACCCACTGATGTCACATATGGACTACGTTGATGATGTTTTTATTACCTTTGGACATGGACAGTTTAGTGTGCATATACTTCCATACGCTCTCGGACTAAATATAAAATATTTGTGTTCCAAAAGATGAACTGAAGTCTTACGGGTGTGGAACGACATTAGGGACATTAATGACAAATTTCATTTTTGGGTGAACTAACCCTTTAAGAAATTAAATGAATATAGAGGTGCGATTAGTAGACTAATGGTTTAAATGAACGACTACTAATCAACTAGAAAAACCTTCAGTCTCAGCCACTCAGATTTCAGTAGTGACTCAACCCTAGTCAGCAAATGAGAGATTTCACTGAAACTACCATTTTCTACAGGAAAAAAAAACAACAACAACCTTGCCTTTAATTTAAAATGGTTTAGAATTTAATTTGAAAAGAGGTTCCACATAACAAGAAAATCTATGCAGAGAAACCAGGCAAATATTGCCAGGTTGTGAACATGGGGAAGTGAAAGTCGGTCTGCTTACGACATACCCTTACTCTGAGTGCCATTTATAATAATAGGAATGACAGGCAACTACTTCAAAAAAAGCACTCAAGAGGGAAAAAAAGAAAGATGAAGTGTTCAAAACTTCACGAATAAAAATTATTATAACAGGACAAAAGATGTTAACAGTCAAATCAACAACTTTGGGAATGGATGACATCAGAAAGGATTTAATTAGCTGACTTTTCAGACACTTTGCCAGCCAGCTGAATAAGTTTAACTATTCCAACATTTAAAATCTCTATCAAGACTGTACAAATCGAGGCAAAAAATTAAACAGAGATGATGATCTTAGTGAACGGTCAAACTTGACTTGACAGCGCTTTGGGCATCACATGCTAGCTTGAAAGATTTCAATAGAATATTCGAAGCCTTTTACGGCATCAGATTCACATCAAGAACGTTTAATTTGAACCCGATTAGAAGATTTCGGAAGCATATGAAATATTTATTTTGGGGCAACATGCATGTTGGAAATCTTTAAATCAAACATACCAGTAATTTTAGAGCACATTCAGCTTTTTTGCCAACACACACCCATTTAAACAGTTTGAATTAAAGGAATAGTTCCACCTAAAAATTATTTCATTATTTACTATCCCTCAAGTTGTTCCAAACCTGTATGAGTTTCTATCTTCTGCAGAACACAGTATATTTTAAAGAATGTCAGTAACCAGAAAGTTGATGGTACCTATTGATTTCCATAGTATTCCATAGTATAAATACAACGGAAGTCAATAGAGACTATCAACTGTTTGGTTACCAACATTCTTTAAAAAATCTTCTTTTGTGTTCAGCAGAAGAACGAAACTCATACAGGTCTGGAACAACTTGAGAGAGAGTAAATGACAACAGATTTGTCATTTTAGGGTGAACTATTCATTTTAATATTAAACGCATAGTTGAGAAATTTCTTTTTAAGTTCAAGTTTTGGTTTTATGATAGACCCAACTGGCAATTACAAAATAAACGTACCTGGCACACTGTAATTATTTTAATTGAATGTTCAAAGAATGTGAGCGTCACAAGTGCTTTGGAAGTTTCAAAAATGGAACATTATTTTAATTTTTTGTCTATAATTGGGATGTTTTATTCTAACGTTTTGGCGCGTTCCGGGTCAGCAGCATTTAGTAATCTGACTTCGATGTGCAAAAATGTTGTTAGGTAGACAACTCTGTACGTTTTGACAAAGCCAAACCCTGAGATGAGCAATACACAGAGGCAGGAGTAAGTCATATCACAATATTCTTGTGAATGCATTTGTGTGCAAACGCCAAAAGCAACAATACATTAATGGGCAAAGCAAACATCACCATTTAACGTTACATCTGCTCGAATCATTCTAATCATGCATTCTAATCATGCAATCAAGACAAACCAAACAGACCCTGCTTGTCATCATCTCATATGCAAGCTCTAAATGACAGATAATTGTTATTAAATAAACGCGTTGTTTACCTTCTCCAGTGATCTGATGGTGTACCCAGGGCTCGTTATGGCTGCATGGGCCGCTAATCGACTCCCTGTCCCGGTCTGCCAACGATATAACAAACCCCAGGATCAATACATTTACATTAATCGCTGCATTATAAACTCTTTCATCTGTGCAAAAGCGAAAAATCGCAATTTGCCTGCTTATGCGAGTTATGTGAGTTTATGTGACTATTGAGTTTGTGGAAACCGCTAGCAGCCTGCGCTACTTTCTTTGACAGAAAAATAAACAGATTTCAAATGGGGTCGCAAGCCGTTATCTTTTTATTTACCCTTCAACTCACCCTTTTAGCGGGAAGCGTTCTCTGTAAGGAAGGAGTAGCGTAAAATCCCAGCGAAACTGATTATTCGAGAGTGGGTAAAAGTCGACTTTAAACAATATTTTCCTTCCCCACTGTAGCCGAATTACAGCAGCAGACGACGGCCTCCAGCGCGCGCAACCTAACTTTAATGCACGCAACGCGATACGCGCTGTGCATAAGCCCCGCCTTCTATCTGTCTATTGGATAAGCGAGAAGTCTGTCATGGATACATATCTCGTCGATTGGCTCATCAAACCGTCAATCGTGATAAAAATTGAATATGCAAACAGCAGTCGATTTTTATTGGCTATTTAGATTGTGTCTTCTAATCAGTGATTTTTAGGTTGTAGTTGAAGGCAGTGGTTTGTCAATGGGGCTGTCCATCTATTTACTTCATAATAGACTGTAACTAAACGGGGTGGGGAAACAGCATGCTTAGTTACTGCCTCTAAATAACATAACTATGAGATTGTGATGTTTTGTGTGCGTTCATCCGCCATTCAGTACGTAACAGATAGGGCTAAAACATCTCATAAGCTTGTGCTGTAAACCCCATGTGCTCCTTTGCGGTAATAAAGCATATATAATAAAATAATAATAAAATAATAAATATTACGAGGAAGCGTGCACGCAAAAAAAAAAAAAATGTTTTTCTGCCTTCAACAGTGTAATTATGTTCGCTGTAACGTCGAGAAATGGGCAAAAGTGTGAGATGTGTGCACCACAGATGTTGGAAGTCATAAGCAATAGGTCAAGATTTGTACTTTTTTCATGGAGGTGATGTAAAAATGAAACATATAGTCCCAAAAATATATTCCAGTGTTAAAGCACACAAAGCAGTGCCATCTTATAATCACTAGATGTCACCATTGTCCATTATTCAATCGCTTGTTTAGCTGTCAAGAGTATGAAACGTGTACAGGAATGGACAGAGTCGTCATACATGCAACATGACATTTGCACAAAGTAAAATGATAGAATTTATCTATTTTTACATATTTTGTAACTATTACTAAAAATTTGACTGGACTTTGACTAATAACATATTCTCATATTTTCTTGCTACAAAGTAAAATGTTCGTGAAATGTTAATGATATGAATGATTTTCAATAAGGTGCACAATCATCCAATAGGTATTTTGTTCATATGCAATGTTTTACATTTAATTTGATGTTTTGTTTTATTATTTTATTATAATAATTTTCTACTATTTATTATATATTTACATTTTGTGGCAATGTTTTTTTATTAGGAGTGTTTAATATATACCAATTAAATTGTGTTTTTGTACTGTAACTTTCTAAAATGATGATTTAAATAAAATAGGCACTAACAATATTCAACATTACGCCTTCAATATCCAGCTTTAGACTCATCAACCTATCTGATACTCTCTTTACCTCCAGAACATTCTTCACAAACTCCTCCTTTAGGATCTATCCAACTTTTTTCTTCCTGTCCACACCATTATAAAACAATTCAAACCCTGCACCAATGCTTCTAGCCTTGCTCCCTTTCCAGCTGGTCTCCTGGACACACAGAATGTCAACTTTCCTCCTCTGCATCATATCTACCAGTTCTCTGCCTTTACCTGTCATTGTACCAACATTCAAAGTCCCTACTTTCAGTCCTAAACTCCTGCCTTTCCTCTTCTCTCTGCCTACAGACACGCCTTCCTCCTCTAACACACTTTCCCTCCTCTCCTTCTTTGACTAACAGTAGCCCAATCATAGCCTACCAATTTCCACAAGTGCCCTGTATAGGCTAACCTATAAATATAAAGAAAAAATAATTAATTAATACTTTTTATGCAGCAATACACATCGAATTGATCAAAAGTGAATGTGAAAACTTGTATAATGAAACAAAAGATTTCTATTTTAAATAATACTAACAAAATGTCATGGTTTCCACAAAAATATAGTTTTCAACTTACATATAATTATAAGAACCATTATTTATAATTAATTATTAGTATCAAATCATCGTTAGAATGATTTCTGAAGGATTACACACTGAAGACTGCAGTGATGATAAAAAAAAAAATCTGCTTTGATCACAGGAATAAATTACATTTTAAAATTGGGGAGTTATTTGACAATATTTTGGAAAAATATTAATTATTCCATATATAATATATACAAAAAATATATAACAACGTATATTTTATTTTAAATGCCAGCATGACGTCATGATTGTCCGGGTCTCGTGCAGCGGAATCTTATAAAGGATTGTGATTGGCCCCCACACGCGCGTGGTTCCAACAGGTGTGATGGAGCTTCGGCGTTTTATCTGCTGCACGGTAGTGTTCGCCTTACTGTCAGGTAATATATTTTTGCTCCATTTTAAATTAAAAACTTATAAGAGGACAGGACAGTATTATTATTTTTATTTCAATAAAATTAGAAATCGGGGCTAGTTGTTATAAGGCGACGCTCCAGTTTTGAGCGAGAAGTGGTTTCTGTAAAAGTGGTTTCATTTGTGGGTTTTAGACACTTAAATTGCAAGTCCCCCCCCCCCCCCCCCTTTCAATTCTGACCTTTAAAAAAAGCATATTGGGTAACACTTAAACACAAAACCACGTACGCTAACATTCAAAATGTAGAATATGTTCAATTAATTTCTGAAAAGTGTGAATTTCAATGGATATAATAGTTTGTTTGTTTTTTATCCATGGACTCCGATGGTCTTTGTATTAAATAAAATGAAAACTTTTCAAACTTTTAAAATGGGGAAGAAAAAAAAACTTTCTGGGCACTAAGACTTGCCTTTAATTAATTATTTAATTAAAGTCTGTTCGCTTTTATGTAGGCCCTATGCTTGTACGAACTATGTTTTACCTTTTTTTATTATTATTAGTTCATTGTAAGTAACCTTTGCAATTTTGCAAGTATTTGCATTATTTGTGATACCTTGGCATTTAATTAAAGCAATGCATTGGATTGAAATTGTCATTAAAGTCATTCACACTGTCACAAAACAATTGCTATTTAAAATAAATGTTGTCTTTTTGAAATCTCTGTATCATGGTTTCCACAGAAATATTAAGCAGCTAAACTGTTTTTAACACTGATGATGATAAACATAAAAGTTTATTGAGCATCAAATAATCAAATTAGAATGGTTTCTGAAGGATCATGTGATATCTGAACAATCATGTGACACTAAACATTTAGAATTTTACCTCTTTGTATGTCCTGGTTTTAATAAAACCATTTGTAATTATATTAAACCATATAAACCATTTGTAATTATATAAACCATTTGTAATTATATAAACCATTTGTAATTATATTCTGTATGTGTCAAAAGCATTGAAAGTGAATGTTCTCTCAGGTGTGGATGGAGACTGCAGCAGGAGTCAGTGGCAGTGTGATGATGGGGTGTGTGTGCCGCGCAGATGGCGCTGTGATGGTTCCAGTGAATGCCAGGATGGATCTGACGAGATGGACTGTTGTATGTATCAGAGACCACCTGCTTTTTGAAAAGTTCTGTTTCTTTACATTTCAAATGATGGTGTTGAATTCAATCAATTGCAACTTTTTATGAAAGAACACCACCTAATAAACAAGCATACCATTAGTATGTCAACCAGGGGATTTGGAGTGTGCAGATGGTTCCGGGTGTGTGCCTGGGTCGGCTGTTTGTGACGGGCGGCCCCAGTGTCCTGATGCTTCAGATGAGTGGGATTGCAGCTGGCGTTTAGGGTGCGTCTCAGGTGACTGGAAGTGCAAGAACAACATCTGCATCCCACGAGACCTTCTCTGCAATGACGTCAATGACTGCGGCGACAACTCTGATGAAGAAACGTGTGGTAAGAAGCGTAAACACTGACCTAAACTGAGCTAAACACATTTATGGTGTATAAATGTCATTGCATAAGATCAGCCAGAGAAGTTGAGACCTTTTAAATGACTGTACCACTTGCTTAAAGTATATGCTAGAAGAGAATAGCTCTGAGTATAAGGGTCCTAAAACAAGGAAATGGAACATGTTCACATAATTGAATGGAAAAGTTTCAGATAGTTGTATTTGGTGAAAAATGAAGTGCCTCTATAATGCTATTTTAAACCCTTTCTTTTTGAGTCTAACTTGCTCTGATTGGTCAGACGGTCCAGTCTGTTGTGGTTGGACTACTCTGCTCTGATTGGTCAGACGGCCCTGTAACCTCTGTTTAGTTTCAGATATACTGTCAGCTACTATTATAGCATTCTCTTTACACACAACATAGTCAACTTTCTATCCTGTACAGCATTTCAGTTGATATCTAGAATATTATAATGTCCTTTTTATTCATGTTTCTAAGACTGATGTTTTACATTTGTGTGAAATGTTTTTCTAGGGTCCTGCGGAAAGATGAGCATGCGCTGTGCTGATGGCCAGTGTCTAAGCCAGAGAGAGTGGTGTGATGGAGTTGCTCAGTGCTCAGATAAGAGAGATGAGCCTCTTACATGTGGTAGGTAGACACCTGCAATATTGTGTGTTTTTTGTTCATTGGCGTAGTTATGCATTTTGTTTATTATTTATTAGTTTCTTTTGGTTCGTAATGTATGTTTTATTTAATAAAATTCTTGTTTCACCTCTTTTTCCAACTAGGTAAAAGTTGTCATAATGCCAATGGCGGCTGTAGCCATACATGCGTTGACCAGCTTTGGGGAGCGCTGTGCACTTGTCCCACTGGAATGACCGTTTCTGCAAATGGAGTTGATTGTGAAGGTACATTTGTACATTTCTTGTACAAATACCATAGACTGTAGCACATGACATCAACGTCATCGTTCATAGCCACTTCCTCTGTTCGCTGATTGGGCCGGAATTTTGATCCGAGAAAACCAGAGAATATACCTCAATCCCAGCGGAAGTGCGTAGGAGGGCGGAGCCAGGCTAGCACACTACCATACCAGTCATCAGTGTTGGGCAGGTTACTTTTAAAAAAGTCATTATAGTTATTTGTTACTTATCACAAATAGTTACTGAGTTAGTAACTATAACTCTTTTATTTGATTTGATTTATTAACCAATTAAATTTTAAAACAAGTACAGTCAGGCCCAAAAGACCATTTCATACATATAAAAAAAAAAACTGTAGAGGATAAAATACACAAAAAAGTCATAGGCTTATTTCCATTGTGGTCCTCAAATGGAAGTTACATCATTATAACAATAACTAATTACCAGGGAAAGTAACAACTATGTTACTTTTTTAATTACATTTTCAAATATGTCAAATAACTTTGATGCCCCCAATATTAAATTTGTTAAATTAATGATTTGGATGGCATTATTATAAATCATTGTACGTTAATCTACACTATTATAATGTTGCTGTGGGACAATGTGAGACAACTATCGAATTCATTACATTATTGTAAATATTATCAGTACTATAGTGTAAATATAGTCAGTACTATACTACTCCTTTGGTAGTGGAGCTCACGTTATCACTTCACCTGGTTTCTTAGCCAATAATTTTATGGCGGCACGTGGCGATGTAAGGCGCTTCATTAGATTAGAATTACTTGTCACTGACGTGCACATTACATAAACATACTTTCCTTTCACCTCAATGAGGGGAAAGTAGTGCTTATACTTCCAGTTTGTAAAAACTATCTTTGAAGTCGTTGGACTTGCCATCGCTCTGACTGCTCCTAGTCGTTGGTGTGTGCGCCTAGGCATATGCTGTGTGTGTGAACTCTACCTAGCCCAATCATCATTAGTTGTGGTTGGCTCCCACCCACAAATCATCTTCAGTTATGTGCCACACACGCGCACAAACCACCCAGAGAAAAGGCTGACAAGAAAAAGCTGGCCCGGCTGACAAGAGCGCACCTGTTTGAATGAAGACCACTTCAGTGAACTCAATTATAGTAGCGCCACATTTTTTTCTCAGTAATGGTAACGCCGTTGTAACGGGAAACAGTAAATTGTATGATTACTTGTTACTGAAAAAACTAATTCTGTTAGAAACGCCATTTATCTATAATGACTTTATTCCCATCACTGCCATTCATGCAATTTCTGCAGTATTTATTATCTATACTGTTAAAACTGTTCTATGGACGTAAGAGAATCACTTTATTCCACCTTATTTTGCATTCCTATGAATGTGTGAGACTTCTGATTTATTAGCCACTATAAGTAAATAAGCTGGGAGAGTAAAGCAATGCAGTAAATGTTAAAAAAGTGTTAACCAGAGTGTTTGACTATGATGATAAATGTAAAATATTACGATACCATAACAGTTTGCTGTATCAAGCAGCAAAATGCTTTTTGTAGGATGAATTGAATGAGTGGGACACTATTTTCAAGTCATCTCAATGGCAAAAATTGTCCCTAAATGCACCCTACAATGGAAATAACTGAAAGTGGATGAGCCCAGAAGCCTCTACACATTGAATTTACAAATGCCTGCTTACACATGAAAAAATCAAGTGAATACATTTGCTGAATTGTGCTGTATTATCCATTGCATACTGCCTAGAATACTGGATCCCACAGCTGAATGTGATTTCCAATATTGCGACTGGACAAGTAGTCTCAATTTCTCTTGAGTTATTTACAATTTATTAATTTACAAATTAAACAGATTTCTTAGGGAAGAAAAAGCTGCACTGTCAACTTGCTAGTTGCTACAAATTATGTATTTTCCAGAAAATATTCAAATTAAATTGACTTTTGCAAAGCCACTTTCAGTTTAGAGAGATGCCAGTGCAAGTTGCTTTCAATTAAAACGGCTCAACCATGCATTTTAGTCTAAGACTAGCTTAAGCCTTGTCCGGGATTAATGTTTTTCTCTCACCATAAATGTCTTTATACTGTACTGTACATGAAAAGTGTTTGGGTCTTGGCCCCTACGGTGGTGTTTTTATTAAGGATTGTTGTCTTATATTCCAGATGTCAATGAGTGTGATCAGTCTTTCGGACCTTGCATGCACTTGTGCTCAAATACACTAGGGTCTTTTCGGTGTCTCTGCCAGGATGGTTTCAAACCTCTTGGCAATGGCTCTTGTGACGCTCAAGGTAATTTACGGCATACTTTTTCAGAAAAACAAGTATTCACAATACAGAAAATGTCAAATGTTTTTTTCAAGGGGCTGTGATGAAGATTTTGACAACCAGGAAAGGGCTCATTGGGTTGGTGAATGTGAAGACCAGAGTGTATGAGCCTCTCCTTACAACTGAGAGTGACCCTATAGCCATAACCTATGATATCCAAAAGAATATCATTTACTGGGCTGATCAAAAGGGGAATATATACAAGGCTTATACCCGGAAGAGCACTATTCTATATTCAGGTTAGTTATTGTGAAGGTAATTATTGAAGGTTTTTGCCAAGTCCATGCAGAAATCCTTTACATCCAAAATGTTTTATTCTACACTTATTAGGACAGTCTAGTGTGACGAGTCTAGCCATCGACTGGCTTACTGGACAACTGTATTGGGCAAGTGTTACCCAGAAAGCCATCTACACTGGTGCAGCTGATGGTAGCGCTATAGGCATAGTCATGTCCAAAGAAGTGGACCCAAGTGATATGGTCCTCAGCCCGATAGAGAGGTACAAACTGCTTTTCCCTTATTACAGATTTGAGGAGCACCATTATATGGCTTTTTTTCTTCTTCGTAGTTTCATATTTTGGATTAACAAAGGAACGAATGAAGAAATTACCATTGAGAGGGCGGAAATGGATGGTTTGAATCGGACAACACTCATGTTTGTAACTGCACAGCTTCCAAGAAGTCTTACGTTGGATGTGGCTGCACGGCGGCTGTATTGGATCAGTGTTTACAAAATGGTTTGTTACATTTGGAAAAAAAACTATTTAATTGACAATTTTGTATTTATTTTGAAATCTTGAAATTGATATTCCAGTCAATTGAGAGCATCAAGACCGATGGCTCTGGGCGGCACACCTTTTGGGATTTCTTTCAAGGAAGTCGCGCTCAGACACTAGCCGTCTTTAACGGCTGGTTCTACTGGGCTGATGAAAAAAACCTCTGGCAGGCTCCTCAAAATCAGCCTGCTGCCAAACAAGATGGATTCATCCTAAAAGCCTCACTTCCTGTTCTGAATGTCTACCATGCGCTTCAGCAACCCCAAGGTAAATAAAAATAAAATTTAAAAAAATCTGAATTTATCAGCGTTTACTAGAGGTGTGCAATATAATTGTCTGCAATAATTTTTATATTATGTTGTCTACTATATCGTAACTTGTTTTTTTTAACTGTAATCATACATTGAGTATGGCCTTCACTTTGCACAAACCAAATGAAAACGTGCCTAGAGGGTCCATACACTGCGTGGTGTAGCCTTTTTGGTTCAGGTTAGACTACTGCGTGTGCATGATTTCAATGCATGATTGACTCTATTAAAATGTCACGCATGCTCCCTCCGAACCTTTCACAATTTGAGCTGATGAATCTTGACATTGTCATTCTGGAATATGACTGTCTTTCTACATGGTTGTTTAAGAAATTAAATTTGAATTTAGACTACTTCTCTCCATTTCAAAGATGTTTTTTTGTTGATGCTTGTCATTTTTACTGGTAACTGCCATATAGTGTCTTCTAATCTTAATTAGTTAATTTTTAAATGTGGTAAACATCAATTTAAACTTATTGGAAAATGTATTGTCTTTCACTGCTGCGAAGGGCAAACTAACCACAACAAAAAAATATAAAGAATGAAACTCTAGGAGTCAGCTATCCACGGCAGGCCAAAACCTGGCAAGATGCCAGCGCAATAACACTCGGCAAAATATCGAAATAAAATATTAAGATAGAATTTGTCAATATTGCACACCCCTAGTGATTTACACCACATCATTGGTCTAATTAGTGTTTCCTTGATGTACGTGTAGGTTTTACACCATGTAAAAACTCAGGCTGCCAGCTGTGTTTGCCCTCCAAGGAAAGTGCTGTTGGATTCACCTGTCTGTGTCCTGAGGGACTGTTGCCCATGTCTTGGGGATCTTGTGAAAGTGTGTTGTTTGTTTAGCATTTAATACTAAGAATTTATTTAAAGATTAGCCTATAACTTGGCTTTTGACGATTTGTTTATTCTCATCATTGGCAGATTTTAAGGTTACTTATGCAACCGCCACAACCATATACAGTTTGGAGTTTGCAGGAAAGACTCCTGTGAAAACTGAACTCTTTACTTCAGATGAAGACATCCAGTCCTTTGATATGTACTGGAAGCGTGGATGTCTGGTTTGGTCTAATGGGACGGGCCACGTAAAGGTCAACATGCATTCTCCGGATTTGTCAGAGTACCTTCTGACTTTAAAACCTGGTAAGTTGTTACTTTCACATAAGGCCTGGAACATCTGCACACAAAATGTCAGGGTGGTACAACTCTCCAACTCGATTGAATAAAGCCTCATCAAAAGAATGAAAAGAAGTTTGGTATATTTTCTATCCATTGCTTTTTATCTTGAATATATTAAACGTGGAAATTGATATGGAGACACTCATGTATAGGTATAAGCAAAATCATACTTTTTGATTAGTTGCACAATGGTGTATGGTATAAATGTAAATACCAAAAAACATGAATACCAAGATTACTTTTGTAGGAACTTGGCACATTTCTATTTTTGTATGCATTCATTCATGCATGAATGTTTTTTTATCATGGATATTTTTGTTTGTCACTGACCATACTGTCACAGAAACATTAGGATGCATATCAAATATGTACAGTGTCCTCATGCTTGCAAGACATCAGCCAAACATTTGTTTGTGTACTTGTGCAGTAGTTCTTTTGATGCATGAAGCACCGAAACTTGCAAATCAGACTACGTATGTTCATGTTTTGAACATTTAATGAAAATAGCCATTATATTAGACACAGACTTTTAATAATTCGATTATAATTTGATTTCAGCTCATAATGAGTAATTATTACTTGCCTTTTCCCTTCCCTTAGCCTGCGTCGTCAGAGTTGACCAGAGAACCGGGAATCTGTATTGGCTGGCATGTGATGAACTTTCCATTGGCGTTTCAACCATTGGCCCCCTTGAACAAAGTATTTCCAGGCAGCTATATCAAGCCAAAACCGCAATCCTAGATCTGTTTGTGGATTGGCAAAGAGGAAAGCTGTACTGGCTAGAGGGAGGTCAGATCATGAGAATGAAACTGGGCCTATTTGGTGGAAAAGCAGAAGCCATCTTCAGCTTTGAGGACCGTGAAGTCGACAGAGTTGTGTTTGACAGAAAAGCGAATGGCTTCCTTTGGAACATGGAGTCTTGTAAGTGTCCTCTTCTTTCTAAATTGACCGTTAGGGTGCACACTAAAGGTTTTCATGTACCTAAACTGAAGGTGATGTTTGCTTTAGACTTGCAGGTTATGAGTCTATTGAAGATGAGTAACTACTCAGCTGGTTTAGACTGGATCGTTCCTGGCTCCATCGTGGCTGCTTATGAACCCTACATGGTGGCACTGTACAATAATGTCCTGACAGTTTGGAATCGTAAAGATGGCGCTCGTGTCTCTGGGGTGGCAGTAGAGAATGGAGTTGTTGGGTTATCTGTTGCCCTCAGGGAAGTCCAACAAGGTTTGTAATAGTCTTCTGGGTTTCATGTTGTGCGATTATGCTACAGTTACTTATTTGTAGTTTTTAATGCACTTTAGATAAGATGCCCAAAGTTGTGCGTCCTACTGAGGTGGCTTGCAAAAGTCCCCTAGTCTTTTGTCGAGGCTCAACTGTGTGTATCAGTCGATCTCAGCGGTGTGATGGGAAGAGAGACTGTCCAGATGGGTCTGATGAGGCCTCATGTTTGCACATGTGTGCAATGCCAGGTATGCTTTATGACAGGCATTGTTCACCCAAAAATAAAAAAGGTAATTTACTAACTAGGGATGTGCACAAAGCCTAAATCCAAAATGTATGCCGCATTCTCTGGTGATTCCTAAAGGGACATGGTTATGCTTGATGCAGTAGCCGGTTACATTTACAGTACATGAGGTTTTACTTCTCATGTGATGATACTAAGGAGAGCTGACTGACAGGACAATGTTGGAGATTTGGTGCACAACAGTTCCTGAGGGTCATTGAGAAATATCTTGTCAAATGTGTGGTCAGTACCACCACCTCCAATAGACAGTCTGCGAATTAGATAGTGAAAATAAAAAGCGAGTGTGCGTTCAAAAGCGATTTTTTTTTTTTTTTTTTTTAATAACCTGCATATAATTTGCGGGCACCAGGGAGCTTTTATTAATATGCAACATAATTACCCAATTGTATAAAAGACAACGCAAAAGCATTGAAATAGATTTTTTCCTAGAATGCTTAATTTCCTGTACGAACATGGTATTCGGCTTCGGGCACATCCCTATTACTGACCCTCATGTCGTTCATATCCTGTCACTTTTCTTAAGATTTCTAGATGCTTAAGCCCTGTTTTTACATTGTGTTAAAATACACTGCAAATAACACATGAAAGAATTGAACAAGTGTATAATACTTGTTGCATAACTTTTTTTAAATATTTTAATTTCATTCATCATATTTAACCCAAAAGAGTACTTGAATAGTCAGTGTCAATATATCTTTTTTGGTCTTATTCTTTTTTGTTTAGCATTGCTTTTCCTTGCATTTAAGTTTTTTAATTACTTTCTTTGTGTGCATGGGTTACTAGACTACAGGAAACTTTAACTGAAAAAAATGCTGTGTTCCTCCAGATGACTTCCTGTGTAAGGATGGAAGTAAGTGTGTGGGGAGAGATTTGGTGTGTGATGGTCGCTCTCACTGCATTGACGGTTCAGATGAGATGGAATGTCCCACCATGGCTTCTGAAACCTCAGCCACAGCGCCATTTAAGTGTCGTGTGGGCTCTAAACCCTGTGAGGATGGCCTTGAGTGTGTCCTGTACAGTCATGTGTGTGATGGAGAGATGGACTGTAAGGATGGATCTGATGAACGAGGCTGTGAATATAAGTGTAAATCAGGTAAAGCACATGAAGCTGATTCCTAACTCCTTTATGTAACCAAGACATGTATAACTGATATTTAATGCAAATGTTTCCTCATAGATCAGTTCCAGTGCGCTCATGGGAGGATGTGTATCGACAAAAAGCAGGTGTGTGACGGCACACCTCAGTGTCAGGACCGCTCTGATGAAATGGACTGTTTCACTCGCTCACACGACTGCAAACACCAGTGTGACAATAAAACTCGCTGCATCCCAGAAAACTTCCTCTGTGATGGAGAGAAAGACTGTGTAGACGCTACTGATGAAGACAACTGCTGTGAGTGTATCGTGATTTATTTCAGGTTTTTGCCTAATCTATGGATATTTATATTCAACATATTGAATATACAGGGTTTCCACACCTTTTGACCATGAGTTTTCATCCCTTTGTATAGGATTTTTTAGTTATTCATGAAAAGCTGTTATTCAGTTATTTAGCTGAACCCCTTTTATCTAAAATATTTGCATCTATTCCCTGAGATGAATTTTATGAGTTAATGTTTCGTTTTTTTAAAAAGTTACTAAAGTTATTTGCAAGTTCACTGTTTTCTGATGTCAGTTAATGGTCACATGATGTGCAGGTAAGCATTGTATTAAAGTATTAAATTTAGCAAGTTGTGTATGTATATATTTAACATGAATTTTCCATTCATGATTTAACTATTAGATTTCATAAACTCGTGAACCCCCTGTAGTTCCCTCACAAACTCTCAGGGTTTCTCCAATCCCGGTTTGGGAAATCCAGCTTGAGGATCTTTCAATGTTGTTGGTGTTTTTTGGAGATTTGCGTTTACAAAGAACAATTCCTAGCCTGTGAAAATGTCATGCTAAATATAACTACAAAAAAAACATTTGCTGTTCAAATGTGCTTGATTTTTACATGCCACAATTTAAAAATTCCTTCAGATTTCCAGGATTTACTTAACCAGTGAGTGTTTTTAAACTAGTGATTCTGGCGCTCTTGTGCTTGAATATAATCACTAGTAATTTATGCAAATTATTTTGGACCGTCCAATGATGACCTTCTATTTAATACTATTGATGAATTGTGTATTTTCTCTGCTTAGCTAAGACTAACAGAGGGGAAGTAAATGTGCAGACACTGAACAAAGGCAACTCAGGTTTTGCACCGCCGCCTCCGATCTGTAGAAGTCCATCCATGCTGTGTCCAGGAACATCGCTGTGCGTTTCCCAGGCTCTGCTGTGTGATGGGAAGATGGATTGTCCAGATGGTTCTGATGAAGTTTCGTGCATACATGTTTGTTCAAAACCTGGTAAATCTTCATTTGATCTTCACTCTAAAAAAAATTCTTAAACAAGCAAAGCACTGACATATGTAATATTGTGCCAGATGACTTCCTGTGTAAGGACCAGAGGAAGTGTGTTGATGGGAATCTGGTGTGTGATGGCCACTCTCACTGCCTTGATGGTTCTGATGAGGTGGCTTGTAACATGGTGGCTAGATCCTCAACCACAGCATTGAAGTGTCGTGTGGGCTCTCAACTCTGTGAGGACGGACTTGAGTGTGTCCTGTACAGTCATGTGTGTGATGGAGAGATGGACTGTAAGGATGGATCTGATGAACGAGGCTGTGAATATAAGTGTAAAGCAGGTAAAACACATAAAGCTGATTCCTAACTGCTTTATGTAACTGAGACATGTGTAACTGACATTAATATTTCCTCATAGATCAGTTCCAGTGCGCTCATGGGAGGATGTGTATCGACAAAAAGTTGGTGTGTGACGGCACACCTCAGTGTCAGGACCGCTCTGATGAAATGGACTGTTTCACTCGCTCACACGACTGCAAACACCAGTGTGACAATAAAACTCGCTGCATCCCAGAAAACTTCCTCTGTGATGGAGAGAGAGACTGTGTAGACGCTACTGATGAAGACAACTGCTGTGAGTTGTCAAAAGATGGAGGTTGTCATTTGTTCAATGCGTTTTCATATTTATGCCCACTCCGAGAGTATTTAAAGTTGAACTATTGTCTGCAACAATAGGATTCCCAAACAGAGTTGCAAAAGCTTCCCAAGGTTATATAAAACTGGAGGTGAAAGCAGGGGCGTCGTTTTACAAAAACTTAGGGTATGGCATGAGTTAACGCACTTAAAGGTGCACTATGCCACTTTCCGCCATTTACAAATAGTTGGAAACATTTGGGATATTGCATGTACTCAACTGAACAAAATGTATAATACTGGCCTAGTGGTTTTTGGATATTTTACCGCAAAAATACTACATAGTGCACCTTTAACAACAATACAAAATAAATGCAGATAGCTACTGAAACAGCCCTATAAGCCTTCACTGTGTCTTAACCAAATGCAGCACGTGAGGAAAAATGATCTTGTCCATGTTGGAGTTGTTTTAATAGACGCCTTACTAAAAGCAACCATGGATTCACCTCAGATATTTCAAATAAATTAAAGATAGCACCTGTTCAAAAAGTCAATGCAAGGTAGACCATCAAGTGTATTCTATGATAAAAAAAAATAAAAAATCAGTCACTCAGTATGTATTTTTTAATCATGCTAAAATGGTCCAAGATTTAGGAATTTGATACTGTACTTATCCATTTTGTTGTGAATTCAGTCAGTGCACTTGCTGAGAGCCCACCCACACGCTCTTCAGATTGGCTGTAATTTTTGATTGATCTTGGGTCGAGTCTGGTTTGCTGCTAATGTCACAATGTGTCTGGTTTTAATTTGCTTTTCAAAGCTGCAGCATCATGAGCGGTTTATTTCCCCTGCTTGTCAGAATGGCAGGGTATGGCAACTGCCATACTCTGCCATATGTAAACGGCGCCCGGGTGAAAGTATTCTAACATCAACAATGATATGCATGCCTTTAAAGGTGTAATATCCCGTTTAATTTTCCCCATGAACTACACTAATGTTGTATCACTGTTTCTTGCACTGAAAATTATCATAATTTCTAACACTTTCTGGCTTTTTTTGCCACTATCCGGTTGTTAAGGCTGACGTCACGCAGCAGCACTTCCGGTCCAAATGCTCTTCTTATACCACAAGAAAAACTACAAATGGTGCTAATATACACACAAAATGTGTTGTGTAATACTACAAAAAAGTTATAATCATAACCTTTATCTCCATACCAAATTTCCAGATGGCCAGACAGTGCTTCATCTTTTATAAATCGTTAAAATATTAATGTCTGTAACGATGTGACCATAGAGACTGTTGTGTAGACTGTAAGTATTTAAAATGTTTAACTTGTTTTAAATGTTTGAGGTTTAATATGAAAAAATAGCGCTCATAAACGGGCGTCGATGGCATTCTCAAGTGAAACGAGTTGAGGCTCGGACCCAGAAACGGCGTTCCTTACGTCACAACTTAACAAGCGGATATACTTTTAGGACCTCTATGTAAATGACATCTCATTATTGTTAGTTACCTCTCAGAATTGTTAAATCTCTTATGTGCATATGTTCGGTGTTTAACCATTTTTGATAAATGCCTGATCTCCATGTGTTCACAGCTGAGATTAAAAGAGGGGATATAAATTTGGTGACCAACAAAGACCGCTCAAGTTTTGCACCTCTGCCTCCGCCTCCGATCTGTAGAAGTCCATCCATGCTGTGTCCAGGAACATCGCTGTGCGTTTCCCAGGCTCTGCTGTGTGACGGGAAGATTGATTGTCCGGATGGTTCTGATGAAGTTTCGTGCATACATGTTTGTTCAAAACCTGGTAAATCTTTGCTCGTTCTTCAATCTAGATGCTCTTTTTCTAAAAACAAGCAAAGTACTGACATCTATAATATTGTGCCAGATGACTTCCTGTGTAAGGACCGGAGGAAGTGTGTTGATGGGAATCTGGTGTGTGATGGCCGCTCTCACTGCCTTGATGGTTCTGATGAGGTGGCTTGTAACATGGTGGCTAGATCCTCAACCACAGCATTGAAGTGTCGTGTGGGCTCTCAACTCTGTGAGGACGGACTTGAGTGTGTCCTGAACAGTCATGTGTGTGATGGAGAAATGGACTGTAAGGATGGATCTGATGAACGAGGCTGTGGTCATCAATGCCCGACTGGTTAGACACATTTGAGTACTCTAAAAACTTTATATCATGTTTCATAACAATTTGGCAATTATATTCAAGTACTGACCCTTTGTTGTACCACCACAGGGCAGTTCCAGTGTACGTCTGGAGGGAGATGTATTGAAATGAATCAGGTGTGTGATGGGACTCCTCAGTGTTTGGATGATTCTGATGAAGCAGGATGCTGGAAACCCTCAAGAAGCTGCAGCATACGCTGTGACCAGGATACTCACTGTATTCCAGAAGTCTTCATCTGCAATGGGTTTAGGGATTGTCTGGATGGCTCAGATGAAGCCAACTGTGGTGAGCCAACAGTTCTCCTGAACTGTAGTTAGTCTAAGATTATGTAATAACTGCATTACAATTGTAAGCAGTGGAAGTGAACCAAACTTTATGCCAATATCAAAATTGTATCAGTATTTTATCAGTATTGCTACTTTCCAACTTTTACTCTGTCATGTCCACTTTTTAAATAGTGTCATATTTCAAATATTTATTCTGTAGCCGGTGGATAGAATTAAATCTTATCCATAACCTAATAAGACCCTACCTGCTCCATGTGTTCTGACAGCTGTATCCAGACCAGCTGAGGTGAGCTGTAAGAGTCCCTCTGTACTGTGTCTGGGAACATCAGTGTGCATGTCTCAGGAGCAGCTGTGTGACGGCAGTAGAGACTGTCCTGATGGATCTGATGAAGCTTCTTGTATAGATGCATGTACTTCTCCAGGTAAAATAACAAGTTCTCCCAGCTGGAAAAATGCTTTAACCAGCCTTAGGTGTTTTGATGTTCTTGAATGGTTTAGTTTGTCTCCCAGCCTGTTCAGCTTAAGTGCTTTAAATCATTCTAAAACTACCAAACTGGTCCTGAATGAAAACCAGCAAACAACCTTAGGCTGATTTTTAGGCTACTCCTCCTTCTCAGCCCTCAACCTTATTTCTTCTCCTTTCATCCTTTTAATTTCATCACCCTCAAGATGTTTCAAACCTGTATAAATTTAGTTTTTTCTGCTGAACACAAAGGAAAACATTTAGAAGATTGTTTGTAACCAAGCAGATCTCTGCAGCTATTTACTTCCATAAAAAATAGGGGGGAAATGCTTTGGGCGTCAATGGATGCCGAGATCTGCTAAGTGACAGAATTTAAAAATGTATCCCTTTAACCTTTTTCCACCTTTATTTTTTCTCCTCCTCGTTGCTCTTCTCCTTGGCCTCCTTATCCTTCTTCTGCTCCTCCTCTTCCTTCATTTTTTTCTCCTTCTGCTTCTGCATTCTACCTTATCTCCAACCTCCTTTTCTGTCTTCTACTTTCCCTCCTCCATCTTTTTCACCTCCACTTCCTTCTTGTTTTCTGCCTCCTTGTTCTTTTCCTTGCATTTTGCCTCATTGTTTCCCTTGTTTGTCTTTTGCCTCCTCAATCTCTTCCTAATCATCCCCCTTACTGTATCCTTCTCATCCTTGTTCTTCGCCTCATCCTCTGCCTCCTTATCCTTTTTATTCCAATCATGTCTTTGGTCTCCTTGTCCTAATCTGTCTCTTCCTCATCATCAGCTTCTGCCTCATTGTATGTTTTTCTTCTCCTCATCCTTCACCTTTTTCTCCTCCTTGTCTTTGGCATCCTTCTCATACTCATGCCCTCTTGTTCTCTTTTTGTCCTTCCTGCTTCTTTGTTCTTCTCTGCCTCATTGTTTTCTTTATCCTTCCCTTCCCTATCCTTCCCTTCCATCTTGTTCACTTCTTCAATCTTGTCTTGTATTCTTGTTCTCTTAATTTTACTCCTCCTCCGGCATGTCATTATCCCCAAAATATAACTTGTCATGGCTTTCACATTGTGCTGTTTTCCATTTTATTCATACAGGTGACTTTCTATGTAAGGACAGGAGGAAGTGTGTTGAGGGAGCTCTGGTATGTGATGGTCACTCGCACTGCCTTGATGGTTCTGATGAAGTGGGATGTCCCACTATAGCAGCTCAAACTACAACAACAGCGCCCTTCAAGTGTCGTGTGGGCTCTAAACCCTGTAAGGATGGACGTGATTGTGTCCTGTACAGTCATGTGTGTGATGGAGAGATGGACTGTAAAGATGGATCTGATGAAGAACTTTGTGAACAATGCAATCCTGGTGAGATGTTACCATGATTTCACAATCTCTACTCTAATAAAAATGTTTCTTATCTTTTTCTGGTACTTCGTTCACAGGGATGTTTCAGTGTATTCAGGGAAAGAAGTGTATCGACTTCCGGAAAGTGTGTGATGGGACTCCTCAGTGTCCGGATAACTCCGATGAAGCAGACTGCTGGAAACCCACCAAGAGCTGCAGCATCCGCTGTGATGGGAACACCCGCTGTATCCCAGAGGTGTTCATCTGTAATGGCATGAGGGACTGTTGGGACGGCTCGGATGAAGCCGACTGTGGTGAGTCAGCTGTAGAAAATCGCAAATGACACATTTGCTTCTACATATAGGGTCTGAAATGTGATGAGTAATTTTTTACACCACTGCTGTCAATAAAAAGTCTCAGCTTTCTAATGCTTAGATTTTTCTGCTCAACTGTAAGATAGTAATTTAAATCTTGCGAGAGGGTTTATATTTTACTTCTAACTCAATGGGTTGCAGCCATGCCGACTCCACCATCACCATGCAAAAGCCCTTATGTGGCTTGTCAGGGGACATCACTGTGCATCCTGCAGCGATATTTGTGTGACGGGAGAAAAGACTGTCCTGATGGCTCTGATGAGAGACCGTGTCTCCGTAACTGCCCATATCGCAGTAATGAACACATTTTCTTTGTTTAACTGCTAACTTATTTCTTGAGAGTTTTTGCTTTGTAATGACTTCAAAATCACTTTTTGTCAGGTGACTTCATGTGTAAGGACAGGAGGAAGTGTGTGGAGAGAGGTTTGGTGTGTGATGGTCGCTCTCAGTGCCTTGACAATTCAGATGAGATGGATTGTCCCACCATGGCTGCTAAAACCTCAACCACAGCGTTGTTAAAGTGCCGTGTGGGCTCTAAACCCTGTGAGGACGGACTTGAGTGTGTCCTGTACAGTCATGTGTGTGATGGAGAGATGGACTGTAAGGATGGATCTGATGAACGAGGCTGTGAATATAAGTGTAAATCAGGTAAAATGCATTATTATTCTGATTCCTAACTGCTTCGTGTAACCGAGATTTGTGTAACTGACATTTAAAGCAAGGATGGATCGCATGAAGCTGATTGAGATTTTTAGTTGTAAAACAGGTAGGCAAGGCAAGGCAAGGCAAGTTTATTTGTATAGCACATTTCATACCCAATGGCAATTCAAAGTGCTTTACATAGAAATTAATTAAAACAGTGGTAACAAATGCATGAGAAAAAAAAGAGTACCATATGGACGAATAGAAATTTAAAACAAGCATAGTTAAAAACAGTTGTAAAGACAATAATAAGAATAAAAAATAAAAAATAAAAATAAAAAGGTCAGATCCCTGATATAAAAATAAACATTCTTCAGTTTACAGCCTACATACATGTACCATCTTTATTAGAGCACCTCTCATTCATTTCTTTCTCAAACACGTTCATAACATCCATTTTAATCACTATTCCCTGATTTTTACTCAGTAACCTTCTTGTTAAACCCATTCTCACTCATCATACCCTCCACAGATTTACACATACTCAAACCTTTTTGTCAAACTTACTATTTCCATCAAACCCAGTTTTCACTCATCATATTTAACTCAAAAGAACATATAAAATAAACAATAACCTAAAGATAAGAACAAAGGTAAACTAAAACAATTATAAAAAGAATAAAGAGTTAAGATAGGGTGCAATCAGTCGGACATACACTGCTCAGGGCTCATTCAGTAAACGCACAGCTGAACAGATGTGTTTTGAGTCTGGATTGAGTCTGGACACTCAAGGTAGTCAAATTTTATACAAACACTTCATAAATATCTTCACATAAAGTATTAAGAAGTGTTCATTTATTTTTCTCATTTATTTGTATGCGTAATTTTGTTTGTTTATAGTTCTATGCATTTATAATTCTATTTAGTTATGACATTTGTCTGTTTACACATTTCATTTTATCTATATATCTGAATTTATGTGTATAATTTTTTTTTTATGTATGTTTTATTTATATACCAACCTGTCTTAGTAGTCACTGAATAGTCATTATTATTATTATGAACCAATTGTATCTGTTAGTCTTCTTCCTCTTCAAGTCTATAGCTGCCTTTAGAACTCTATGGTAAAAAGTTAGACGAACTTGTGAACATTAACCATAGTAAACATTAACTGCAAACTAAAATGTTTTTCATCCTAAAAATGTTCCTGCCACTTTTGAATTCTTTTTCAAACATCTTCAGACCATGCCAACAAAAAACATGGAAAACAAGTTTAGTGAAACCATTCTTGAATATGCTGTATCTCCACAATGCTTTGGTGTATTCAGACCATGGACTGTAAAAAAAAATATGGATGTAGTGTCTGTGACGTCACAAAACGTTGTTTTGGTGCGTAAAGTAGAGATGAGCTGGACGTTGCCATCTTGCCCGTGAAGGGCAAAATTACCCATATAGACCAAAACCACAATTTGTACCAAGCTATAAACATTTTTTTTCCCTCTTTTTTTCTGCTATATAGAATTTTAACATGGGGCTCCATGAGATTTTGCTCCCTTCTGGAGCCAGTCGAGGAATTGCAGTTTGTTACTTCCATATTGGCTTCAAGAGAAACTGCAGGAGGTTGCTACTTGATTTAGACCAAACTTGCTGTGTGTTGAGAACAATGACCTAAGGTTACCTGTACACTTTTAGTGCAGTGCCACCTTGTGGTCAGGAAACGCATTTTTTATACTTTTGAACAGTCTCTTTAGATTTGGTGCAGCAAGCCAAGTTACAATTTTCCCAATTCGACCATTTTGAGCATCACCCATGTTTTGGGTGAGTTTTGTAAAATGCTAAATTTGATTAGTCTTCCATAGCTCAATCTCAACTTTCATTGGTCAATGGCTGCAAATAGGCCGTCTGACCGACGTGAAGCAATTTTGATTACCTTACATCATGTTTAGGGGGGTGAAAATCTACCCCTAATGTTCCTACGATAACCGACTGGTCTGAATCTATAAATTATTCATTCAAATAGGTTGTGCAAGTTTACTGATACAATGATGCTGCAATTTTCACATACTTTTGAAAATCCAACGTTTAGTTGATCCAGATTAGCATTCATTGTCACAGTTGTGAACACGACAACTTTCTTTTTCCATGAGGGAGTTTGGCATCACCATGTCAGTTTCCAGGCGGACCATTAAAGAACACGACACAGACATCTCACAGAAATCCAGGAGAATTCAACCAATCAGATGACTACTTCGATGCTCCGCAAGTGCTTCCCATTTTGTGTGCCATATGTATCAAATGTTCAGCCACTGGTCCGTGGGCAGTATGTCTGAGGCTAAAACTAGCATTTTACTAACACCGGCCTTTGTTTCATTTTGCACTATGCCCTGAAGGAATTTGGAAGTTGAGACAGTGGTGTCTTGTGGTCAAATTTATTTCAAAAAACGCTAAAAGCTTTTGATTTAATTAGTCAGCTGATTTCCCTTACCACTATTTTGATGTTTAATATCATCAAATATTGAATGTTTAATATCAAAGTGTTTTATATTAAGTGTTGTGGGTGTTGTCTAGCAACTCCAATACAGTTCTGAGCTGTAAAAACCAAGCTCTGGTCAGGCCAATCGCATCGTGTATATTCAGTGGGCGGAGCTTAACATAATGACGGCAGAGTTGCGCTTGCTTGCTTTGAAAGAAAACCGTTTATCCCGCCTCTAGGATTAAGCCCCGTCAATGATGGATTCCAGACCAAACATCTTGATGTGGGTCTGGCTTGTCAGGCTAATTGACACCAAACTTTGTGTAAATGTCACCCAACACTGATGACCACACCAGATCAATTTGATTTTCTGACATGGTGATTTTGTTTCTCCTCAGGGGAGTTTCAGTGTGCCCATGGAAGAAAATGCATTGACGCCAAACTTGTGTGTGATGGCAAACCTCAATGTCAAGATTTATCTGATGAGAAGGATTGCTTTACACGCAGCAAGAGCTGCAGCCATCGCTGTGACGATAAAACTCGCTGCATCCCTGAAAACTTCCTCTGTGATGGAGAGAAAGACTGTGTGGATGGCACTGATGAATCTGACTGTGGTGGGTATCTCTGATACAGAGATTTTTTTTTTTTTTTAGTTCTGAATTTAGTGGATATCAAAATCAATCTTTTTTTTTTTTCTCTTTTTAATTTTTTTTTAAATCAGGGTACCCCACTAAGGTGGTGAAGTGTGAAAGTCCTGCTGTATTGTGTCGTGATGGATCTCTGTGCATCCCTCAAACTAGTCTCTGTGATGGCAAGAGAGATTGTCCTGATGGCTATGATGAAACGTTTTGCTTTGACAGATGTCCAAACTCCGGTACTCAAAGGATACTAACTTAATTGCACAAGCTATGGCTGCGTTATACTCAACTTTCTACAACTTTACTTTTAGGTGACTTTCTATGTAAGGACAGGAGGAAGTGTGTAGGGAAAGATTTGGTGTGTGATGGTCGCTCTCACTGCATTGACGGTTCAGATGAGATGGATTGTCCCACCATGGCTTCTGAAACTTCAGCTACAGTGCTATTAAAGTGTCGTGTGGGCTCTAAACCCTGTGAGGATGGCCTTGAGTGTGTCCTGTACAGTCATGTGTGTGATGGAGAGATGGACTGTAAGGATGGATCTGATGAACGAGGCTGTGAATATAAGTGTAAATCAGGTAAAGCACATGAAGCTGATTCCTAACTCCTTTTTGTAACCAAGACATGTATAACTGATATTTAATGCAAATGTTTCCTCATAGATCAGTTCCAGTGCGCTCATGGGAGGATGTGTATCGACAAAAAGCAGGTGTGTGACGGCACACCTCAGTGTCAGGACCGCTCTGATGAAATGGACTGTTTCACTCGCTCACACGACTGCAAACACCAGTGTGACAATAAAACTCGCTGCATCCCAGAAAGCTTCCTCTGTGATGGAGAGAAAGACTGTGTAGACACTACTGATGAAGAAAACTGTGGTAATTGTTTTAACTGATGCTGAAAATGCTTTATAATTAGGTGTTTAAGTTTTAAAACTTTTTTTTTTAATGCAATTCTTTAAAGGAGGGGGTGTAATACTATTTCATGCATTCTGACTTATTTACGCTGTTAAAGAATTGGATTCTCATGTTAAACATGGCCCAAAAAAAAGTTAGAAGTATGCGACTTACAAATGGGGAGAGCAATAGAAGCAACTGAACAGACTCGGGCAACAGCATGAAAGGTGCAGTAACAAGTCTCTGTTAATCTAGCTGAGTACACATAGTATAGTGTACTTTTTTTAATTTTATTTTTTAAATAAACAACGATTCTGTTAATTTTTCTGTTTAAGTGCTAGTCCTTATTGGTCAGGTGCTGCTGGTGTCTTAAAGGTGCACTATGTAGTATTTTAGCAGTAAAATATCCAAAAAACCACTAGGCCAGTGTTATATATTTTGTTCAGTTGAGTATTTACAATATCCCAAATGTTTCCAACTATTTGTAAATTGTGAGAATTTCTATTTTAACCAAGGACTGGGAAGTTTCAGCATAGTGCTAGAGGGAGTCGCCTGTCAATCGCGTCATATCTGCGCTACCCTCGGTTTTATTCTGCAGAAGCGCTTTTCTCTTAGCAGTGTAAACATGTCACAGCAGCGCTGAGCGAACGCACAGAGTAAGGTCATAACATAATTTTAAACACACTTAAATGTATCTAATATGATAAACAGAGCTGCTTTACCTTATACTGTGAGCGCTTGAGAGCGTTTTGGCAGGCAGCGTTTTTTTTTCTTCAGTTGAGACTCTTTGCTTATGATACGGAAAATCTGAGGAAGTCTTACTAATTTCACAGGTAGTTTGTCTCTGTATTGATTCTATATAAAACTGCAGATCCAATGTAAAGTATTTGCTCTGGCTTTTGTTTTAAATAATTTTGTTGCGTTATTATTGCTTGTTTTCATCTGCTGACGACACGCAGAATGTGGCAGTTGGTCTGTGTAGTATTAGTCCCGCCCCTCCTCCACTGTGATTGGACGGCTGAGTGAAGCGTGACAGTGATGAGCGCTGCATTTTACTCAAAGTTGAACATTCTTCAACTCTTGGCGACCAGTAAAAAACGCTGAGCGCTCAGCGCCTCGTTGCGCTCCAGGCGTTCTAAAAACGCGGCGGTCCCATTGAAAACAACTGAAAACACCAGCCAGCAGTGTGAAAAACGCTTTGGTGGACACACGGCCTTAGTCTGAACAAGCGAGTTTAGGTATATTGGTGCAGAGCTGGTGGTTGAATTTGATGCGAGCGGCTATTGGCAGCCAGTGCAATCTGATAAAGAGAGGTATGACAACCTATGAGACCACAAGAAGTTCTGTTTTTGCAAGATTGAGTTGATGGTGATGCTCCTTCATCCAGCCAGAAATGTCTGTCAGGAAGGCAGTGATACAAACACAAACGGTACGATCATCTGGTTGAAATGAGTTGTCATCAGCGTAGTGATGGGAAAAGCCATGTTTCTGAATGACAGAGCCTAATAATGACATGTAGATGGAGAAGAGAAGTGGTCCAAGCACTGAGCCCTAGGGAACCCCAGTATTTTAAAGTAAAATTTTGTTTTTAGACGACAAAATCAACAATGTGACCTAAAGACGTGTGTTTCTAGTTGTGAGGGGAAATAACCTTGTTCAGCTTCCCAAATAATCCAGCATAAAGGAAAGTTTTGGTTTTCCGGCGCAGCATCGGAGTTCGGCAAGTGTGTTTTTGTTCCCAGTCATGTCGAAACAGCAGGTGTTGAGTGAAACAGCATCAAATATCTGTCTTTGGTTAGTGCATATATAAACAACATTATCATATAGCGAAGCAAGTTATCCAGGGTTAATGTGGTGTGCGCTCTTGACTCTTTCCACCCACTGCACGCCTCTATACGAGCTCAGCTGTTTTCAGAAATAATCTGTTGAGCATATCTGTCTTTTATAAATATAAAACGAAAGACTCCCAAATCGTCCCAATGGAGGCTAACGATCGGCGGTTGAAGGTCGCTGCCCGTTCGTCTTTTCAGCGGGGAAAAGGGGATTTTATTCCAATTCCTCGTTATCTGACTCCATTTAATGATAATTTAGAATTTAGGTTAGAATGCCAATTGGTTTTTTGGTCATTCATTTTTAATAGTTTAACTACACATTTAATTATTCCGTTTAACCCTTTTTTGAAATTATACCCAACCTGAATAATTCCAGAGCAAGTCAGAATCTATCAAAGTGTAACAATTTATTTAACAGTCAGGTAAATGTATAAAGCCAATTACATAGTCAATTCAAAGGTAATCCATATATAACATCAAATACTCTGAAGTAAAGAATGAAATGTATACCTGACTTCTGAAAATTACATAATGCTGGCTATCTTGAGACATCCAGCATTACGGGCTGACCGGTTTAAAGTGTCAAGCCCTGAGCTCTTTGCAACATTTCCTTAAATACCCAGAACCAGATACATGCCCATCACAATAGGAATTTGCATTGATCAAGTTCTATAGACTTGATTAGAAGAGAGGCCAAATGGCTGAAAGCCACACCCACCATACACCAAGGAAAGATATCTTTAAACCCTTAAAACATTCATGATGTTCTAGTTTACTTCTGTGGAGTTGAGATATTTGTACCAGTCGCACTGAGACATTTCAAACGATATCAAACACATATGATACTCGATCGTGTGGATTGACATTGTAATATAGAGATTCTGGATGCATTTTCAGTGATCTCAGCATGAGAGAGGGAATGAATTGGGGGAGAGGGAGTCAATAGGGAAAGATGTAGATTAGCTGATAGTGAGGTGAGACTTGCGTCTCCAGTGGTGTGTGAGGGACAGTTCAGATGTTAATTTCCTTATTTTCTCAGAGAGTCTTTGTTCTTCATTCAGACATTTCGGCATATACTAGTTTTTTCAGTCTTACAGCAATATGAAGGATGCAATACTACACTATAGATACTCAAGATTAACATGAGACTGGCAGAAACGGTGTATATACCCTTTAAAAACCCAAGTTAAATGCATTATTAAAAATTCACTGAGACCTTAAATGTACTCATTGACTGTTTTTTTTTTTTTTAAGCTCCTGTTACTGACCCATCCGTCATGGACCCTTCTAAAATATCAACCCAGCCAGTCTGCATTAGCCCTTCTGTGTTTTGTCATGAAACCTCAAAATGCATGACCCAATCCCAACTATGTGACGGGAAGGCCGACTGTCCCAGTGGAGCCGATGAGCAGTTTTGCATATATTCATGTCCAGATCCAGGTAAGATGTAGAGTTTGTCCTATTCTTATATGTGATTGTTCAAAGTCCAAAGTACACTTGATGAAAAGGGTTTTGTACTCCAATCAGACCAGTTTCTGTGCAAGGACAGACGGAAGTGTGTTGTGAGAACCCTAGTGTGTGACGGTTACATTCACTGCGCGGATGGATCAGATGAGAAACAGTGCCCCACCTGTGCTTTACTTTGCGACCAAAAGGTGTGCCTGACTAACCAGCAGCTGTGTGATGGAAAACCAGACTGTAGAGATGGTTCGGATGAGAAGAACTGTTGTAAGTTCACACCTGCTATTTACAGAACCTTTTTATTTAATTATTTACATTTTGTTTATAACCCAAATAATTCTTTGTTTTGTGGAAATCAAAGTGATATTTCTTTAATTTATGGATTCAGACCGTACTATATTCAAAGTCTTTGGAAGCCATACTATATCTTTGTGTGAGGAGCAGATATAAATGGAAGTAATTTACTAATTGAAAATCTGCACAGTAGAAATGTATGTATCTGGAACATGAGTATAATGACTCGTATTTGGTTAACTTTTTGCATTTAAATTTGTCAAATAATGATTTTTTTTGTTTCAGACACTAGTCGTGTGGTGGCAGGTGCTTCCTCGCCTCTGAAATGTCCCCTGGCATCCAAACCTTGTAGGGATGGGAAAGAGTGTGTCCTGTACAGTCATGTGTGCGATGGAGAGAAAGATTGCAAGGATGGATCTGATGAGAGGAACTGTGAGCGCAAATGTAAAAAAGGTATTATTTGCAGTAGAAATACAATCATTCTTTAAAAGACAATACAAATGGGCAATTTGACATTTCAATGATTAAACCCTCCAGGGCAATTCCAATGCGCTCATGGCAAGAAGTGCATAGACATGAAGCTTTTATGTGATGGCACACCTCAGTGTCAGGACCGATCAGATGAAATGAACTGCATGAAGCTCTCAGAGGACTGCAGACACCCATGTGACAATAAAACCCGCTGCCTTCCTGAAACCTTCCTCTGTGATGGAGAAAGAGACTGTGTGGATGGCACTGACGAAGCCAACTGTGGTAGGTCAATGTCACACTGTTCATATTAGTTCATTGGTAAAGAGAAATAAAAATCACAAAATCAGCCACAACACATACTAGTATACTTCTCATGCTATCTTATGGCTTGTCTTTCTATGGGAGAAATTAAATGGTATGCCGTTTTGTAACCGCCTTTTATTTTACTTTCTGCCATTTCAGTCACATTTTTTGTATTTACTGTATCAACGTTTTGCCATGTTTATTTTTCTTTGACCATTTTTTTTGCATAAAATTGTGAAATAAATGCTCATAAATCTCTTTAGAATGAACTAGCCTGTGTTTCCCAAAGAGTAGGTCATATAGTAGGTTCATGTTAAAATATGGCATCTAATCTTAAAGGCTTATTTGGTGACTATTATGTTAGCTGAATAGTGCCCCTTTGGAATCAACTTGTATAAATCCATACCTTTTTTACCTAATTTGTGCCATTTTAGCAATTTACTTTTTTCAGTGTTTGGACAGTTTCCCTTTTGCTTGGGCTTTATTTGTCCTGCAGTGGTAGAGCCGTGTTCAAGTGATCGGTTCCAGTGCAGTAATGGTCAGTGTGTGGCTCTGGCCCTCCGTTGCGATGGGTACGCTGACTGTCGCGATCACTCGGATGAGAAGGGCTGTCCTCAGCCTCCGCACTGTCCCGTTGAGCATCGCTGCCCCCACACTCATGAGTGTCTGTTGAAAGAATGGCTCTGTGATGGAGACAAGGACTGCAGTGACGGGTCTGATGAGAGGGTGAGGAAACGTACTGATCCAGTCTTGTTTTAGGACAACCTACTACTTTGTCCTTTTCCTTAATGCTGGTGTGTGCAGGTGTTGTTTTGTTTTTTTGTTTTGTTTTTTGTGGCGTTTTGTGTTTGTAGTGTTTTTGCACTTGTGCTATGTTTGGGATGTTATGCATGTTTGTTGCGTTTGTGGTGGGTTTTTTGTTTGTAGTTTGTGGCGTCTTGCATGTTGTTAATTTCTGGTCGTTTTTTGGTGCGTTTGTTGCTGTTCGTTTGTTTTCTGTTTTGCTTCTACTTGTTCTGTTTAATGTTGTGTTTTGGTTTCTGTAGTTTTTTTTTAAGTGCTTGTAGTGTTTTTTCGGGAGGGTGTTTTGTTTTTAATGGTCGCTTTATGATCTTTTTGTTTTACAGTTGTACTTTGTTGTTGTGGTGTAATGCTGTTTTTACGTGTGTTTGTGGTGTTTTATTTTAGTTTGTGTAGTTTTTGCTGATTTCTCTAAAAATGTGCTTTCTACATTGCTCTGAGTAGCCAGTGGTATGAGTTTAGGGCAGAATTAACTCTTGTTGAACCATCGTGTATGGGGAACCTTATGAAACATTTGTTTTTTGCAATTTTGTCTGGTGCCATTTAGTCTGTGTTTTAAACTAATTTGCAAGTTGATGCAATTATGATGAGCCTTCCTACCCAATACACAAGTTATCAATCTGTGCCTCTTCTCTTCCTGTTTAGAACTGCAAGGAGACTCCGCTGAAGTGTGGGGAGTTCCAGTGGTCATGTGCATCTAAAACTCAATGCATTGCGACGATGTGGAGGTGTGATGGTGTAAAAGACTGCAAGGATGAGAGTGATGAATCTGGATGTAAGTGCATGTCTAAAATTATAAACTCCATACCAGAATGCTTTCAATAATACTAAAGTCTAAACACTTACATGTTTTGTAGGTGGTCACGTGAAATGCCCGACACACTTGTTCCGTTGTGGAAGTGGGGAGTGTGTGGACCCAGATCTGGTGTGCAACAGTGGCTCTGATTGTGCAGACGGTTCTGATGAGGGTGTGGGCTGTCTGAAGAACAACTGCTCCAGTCCCAGCAGCCCATCATGCCAACACTACTGCTTCAACACTCCACATGGAGCGGTCAAACATTTCTTTAATTTTGTATAGTTTTATAATACCAAGAGCCAGATTTTCTAAACTCAAGTTAGCGAGATCAAAAATCCCATAATAGTGCCGATGGGAGCGGAAAGTTTATCTGCTTACCCTTATTGTAGCCAACAAGTAGGTATCTTTGTTTCTTTAGTAGAATACAAATGAAGATTTTAAACTCCAACCGTTGCTGTGTGTAGGGCATATAATCATGTGAATGGGTAACATTCTATAAGAGCAAAAAAAAAAAACATGCTTGGAACAACATGCCCAAAGAGCCCTGTGGCTCATGATGACACATTGATATCTTAAGACATAAAACGATCCGTTTGTGTGAGAAATCGAGCTGTATTTATATAATTTTTTACCTCAAAAACAACGCTATATCCAACAGCCTGGAACACGCTTCACTTCCGGCAAGGTCAATATCCACACTCTGGATATGGGCTATATGAGCCAAAGCGTGACCTTACTGGAAGAGCAACTATCGCAGCATGACCAGTTCAAAATGGGTTAAGATGATTTATTTGTATTAATTTTTCTCTCGCTCTCGTCAAATAACGGCACTGATACCAGTAAATTGACTACCGGAAACCTTAAATCATGTTGCACGATTTAAATACTCTCTTCGTATGTATTTTACTTCTGGAAGGGAAATGCCTAAAAATGCATATACATTAAGGTCAGCTGCAGAAAAAACTGTCTAAGCCATATCTTTTGTAATTTTGGACAGTATTCTTTTAACAGCAAAAATGTTTTTATAAATGTGGCTCCAAAAGTTGTATTGTGCATAAATGATCCTAAATTCAAATCATGATTAAAATGAATTAAAATTGTAGATTTGTACACCATTTAGTATGATACCAAACTGAACCTTTATCAAAGCAATCAGCTGTATGTTCAAAGATTGTCTTATGTGTATATAATTCCAATCAGCTGTATGTTCAAAGATTGTCTTGTGTTTCCAGAGATGTGGCTGTAAGACTGGCTTCAGGCTTCAGTCTGATGGTTTAACCTGCAATGACATGGATGAATGTAAAGAGATTCAGCCTGCTGCCTGTAGTCATAACTGTGTCAACACGCTAGGATCCTACCTGTGTCAATGCCACCCTGAATTTATACTGGAGCCAGATGGTCACAGCTGCAAGACAGCAGGTATCAATCTATAGCAGCTAGCTAATGTTGTGTAGCCAAACTTAATATTATCACTAAGAATGTCTGATCCACTTGCTGATTATTCTGGTCGGGTTCTTCCAGGAAGTTAATGTTTGCAAAGCTAACAACCACAGTTGTTACATAGACACCAAAATAGGCTGGTTTTTATTAACTTTATTAATAGTATCTCGTGTGAATCATGTTTTTGTGCAGAAGAGCCCAGTCTTTTGGTCTCTGAACAGTCCGAGCTGTTAAAGTTGGGTCTGCGAAGCTTCAGTATTCAAGCTCTCATCACACCTGGACGGAAGCCTGTCTTCTCTCTGGACTATGACCAGAGAGAGCAGAGGGTTTACTGGGTCAGTCTGGAGGATGAGAGCATCAAATATGCCTTCCATGGAGAAAAGGACAACATTGGAACTATTGTCAAAGGTACTTCGTTTTTTTTTTGATGAGGTACGAAAAAGGCTGTGCTATATTGTGAATAGTCACTGTTAAAGAGCGTTGGTAGGCATGACAACAAGGGTGTTTTCTAAAGGTGTTGTGCAGTGACACACCTGTTTGGTAAAGCGACCATAGTAAATATAATGTGGCTATTGACCAATCAGCATCAAGTACATGAACTATCCATTTTATAAGTCATAATCATAGACTATTAAAAAAATTAAGATGGACAGCATGTCTTTCCACTGTAGAAAAAGGAAGCCAAAATATGGCTCATGGGACAGGAAGTTTGATTTTTTTTTTTTCATGGAGACGGCAGGGTTTAAGACCTGTGCAGCCAGCCACCAGGGGGTGATCGAAAGGCTTTGGCTTTACTTTTCAGGACGTGTGCGGCACACTTGGTTTGTAAAATTACATTTAAAAAAGAAAAAACAGAAATAAAAAAAAGATGGAAGTTTACATGCATTTGATGTAACTTCAGAAACCTGTGAATGTGACTAACCAACATCAGAGAACTGAATGTTAAATTATCGAAAAATTACCTTAATCTCAGAGGGTACTTCAAATACCATATTTTCAAGAAAATAAGTCTCACCTGGTCAAAATTGCATTGAAAAAAACCCTGCAGTTAAGTCATGTTTTATTACATTCAGAAATGGTCAAATACAGGTAAATTAAACAGTTTTACAAACATTAATATGTATTTTAGTTCCATCTCATTACACAACAAATCCTTTCTATTTAATATTATTCAGAACAGAAATAAAAAAAATATATAAATATCATACAAATTATAGTGGTATTAATTATAAATAAAAGGTCACTTTAGATTAGGGTCCAATTATCACTACTAGGACTTCTACCTAACAAACTATTAAGACACAATCAGGAGTTTGAGGTATATGTTAAACATAGGTATTGGGTAGAATTAAGGGATGTAGAATATGATTATGCAAGAACTAATAAACAGCCAATATCATAATCAATATGCATGCTAATAAGTAACTAGTTAATAGAAATAATTGGACTCTTTAAAGTGCTACCAATTCATTTATTTTAACCACCGAGCCTAACTAATTTCATTAGTGTGAAAACTGAAATTACCGACACTTACCTTGGGCTCAATAAGCTCTTATGCAAATGTGTGTGCTTTACAGGCATTTTGTGGTTTGGCATTTAATTATTACATCAATTGCTTTGGAATACAAGTCACTTCATGCTTCAGAGGTATTATTGCAGAAATGCAAGTATTTCAAATGTTCAACTTATAAAAAAAGTTTGTGAATCCATTCTCCTAACCAAAAATCTTGCATGTCCAGGTGTGAAGTCCGACTCCATTGCAATTGACTGGATGGGAAGGAACCTTTACTGGGTTGATGGTGTTGCTGGGCAGATTCTAGCTGTGAGATTGACCAGCAGTATTGTAGATCCACAAAACTACATTGTAATTCTGGATAAGGATTTGGAGCAGCCACGCTCACTTGCGCTGTTGCCGCAAAAAGGGCAAGTACCACCTTCACAAGTTGGCACCATTACATGATTGTTCATCTGTTTGGATGCATAATATCTCTAGCCATTGCTTGCAGGATAATGTTCTGGTCAGAGATCGGAGGTCAAGCACAGATTGAGCGCTCTAGCATGGATGGCTCAGACAGGAAGGTTGTGATCAGCCGTGGTCTCAACAGGCCTGTCTCTGTGACGGTGGACATTTTGACTGACCGGCTATATTGGACTGATGCGAAGCTCAGATGTATAGGCTCAGCGACATTGGATGGAGAAAACATGAGGGTAATTTGAAATGGCCACTTACAGCACAGTAAACATGGAACAAGTAAAAAATGATGCAGGGTTGACTTTGAAATTGAAGTCCATGAAAACCCTTAAACAGTCCATGAAAACCCTTAAACAGTCCATGAAAACCCTTAAACAGTCCATGAAAACCCTTAAACAGCCACATTTATGAAAAGGTACTTGAAGTGCTTAAATTGTTAAAAGCCAATATAGGTGAAATTAGTTCTTAACTTTAACTATCTTTTCACAAAAAATGAATGCTACACCCCATCTAATATAGATGGCCATTTTTCATAACCATTAGTGTGATATTGCTCATAAAAAGTATATAATACAGCTTTTATTCTTCAGATTAATCATTCATGAGGAAAAAAACCTGTTTGAAATAAAGCAAGCGATATCTTTTTCATAGTATATTTTAAATGGTTAAAGCTACCACAGTCTTTGCATGTGCTGCACTTTATTTGTACCATTTGGTTTTTGTTTCTATTTAATTACCCTAATTTTTTAGATTTTGAAAAATGATTAAGATTGTTTAATAAATGAGATCTGAGTGTAGTCCTTGAAAACCAAAAAAAGTTATGCTTAAAGTCCTGGGCCTGTATTCATAAAGAATCTTAGTGCAAAGAGTAGCTCCTAGTGACAAAATTACTTTAAAAATATATATATACTTAAAAGCACTCATTTTTTCCCCTTTTTGGACAACCAACCAATCAGTCTTCAAAAGACTGTCATGCGTAGCAACGGGCTCAGCCCCGCCTCTTCACTAAGATAAGTTTTTGTATTTTCCTTGCTCAGAGTTGCTCTCAGATCGGTCCTGAATAGCTCTTAGCTTAAAAACTTTTACGTAGGAGTCTTAGCATAAGTTACTTTTCTTAGAGGACTCTTAAAATCTTTATGAATATGGGCCCTGGGATTTAATTTTACTCTATATGTACCCTGATGGTGCAAATACTTTTTGTATCCATTTAAAGAGGACATATTAAAAATGGTAATTCATTTTATAAAGTGTCTTTCAGGATCTCAAGTTTGATTGAAAAGAAATAGAAAACAATAAAAATCAAGACATTGTAAAAGTCTTTGTTTTTGGGGTCTACTAGAATTTTTCATGCTTGAATGTTAAAAAAAACACCTTATTTTTCCCATATTTGTCAGTAATGCTCTGTTTACTTCCTGTCTTTGAAGCCCCTTCTTCTGAAAAGCACAATGTGCTGATTGATCATCTGGTTCAGTGTGTTGTGATTTGGTCAATTTCTTCGAGTGCGTTTGGGAAATGTCACGCCCCCTTACCATAGCAGTCTGAAACCCGTGGTTAACTAACTCAGCCAGGCCCGCCCTTTTATAATATGCATATGCCTTGAGTGGGAATTATTTAAATGAGGAATATTGTGACGTGTTTGTTTTTTCAGAAGAAAAACTCCAGACTGCTATTGATGCATTTTGGGGAGTTCAGAAACTGCTATAGAGAATAACTCTCATTGGAGTGACTTTGTGCTTTGTAACTTTGCAGAATTTTTTTATACTCAAAAAGGAAAGTTAAACACTAAAGACAGCATATGTTCTATTTTTGTTTTTTGCAGTTGCTGCAGCTGTCAGAGATGCCCAGTCCTTTCTCTGTGGCTGTGTTTAATGACATGGTCTACTGGTCTGACACTCGTAGAATATCCATTCAAGGTGCTAATAAACTGAATGGCAAGAACCGCAAAGTTCTTCTCAAGAGACCCGGACAGCCGTTTGATCTCAAAGTAAGAATACATACTGTAGACATTTAGTAATGTCAAAGCTGTCTTAAGCATCCATCTATATAATACTTGCATCACTGTTGCACCATGAGCGTCTCCTTTTTCTGTCTTGGTGTAGGTTGTACACCCTCTTTTACTGCCCAATGTGTCCAACCCCTGTAAGAAGCTCAAATGCTCCCACACGTGCTTGCTGGCTCCCGGGCTCAAAGCGGCGTGTCGCTGCCCGGCTGGACTTCTCTTGGCCGCGGACGAATTCACTTGCGGCACACCTGATGACTCCTCCTCTTTCCTTATGCTACTTTCACCTACCATGATTACACAGGTAACCCAGGAGAACGACTGAATGGCTTGTGACGCACAAAAGTTTGTGGACCGCACTGTGGTGGACCACCTTTAAAACCAACAAAAAACATAATTTTAAATTATAGTGCATTATAAGATGAAATCAATTTCCCTTAGTTAGTTTATTGCACATCCCTTATATTGTGCTTGGTTCATCAGTTTGTATATTTTTTTATTAAAATGACATCACCCTAGGAGATTTAAAATTGTGATGGCTAGGACTGTTTCAGAGCATCTCCAAAACTGCAGCTCTTGTGGTGTTCCCGGTCTGCAGTGTTTACCATCTATCAAAAGTGCTCCAAGGAAGGAACTCTGGTGAACCCACTGTTGGTGCTTTCGGATGTGGACATGGGTCAGCATGGGCACCCTGACTGGTCTGTGGCTATGCAGGCCCGTAAGCTACACGATGCAGTGTGTATTGACACCTTTCTATCAGAACCAGCATTAACTTCTTGAGCAATTTGAGCTACAGTAGCTCGTCTGTTTGATTGGACCACATGGGCCAGTCTTTACTCCCCACGTGCATCAATGAGCCTTGGCTTCCCATGACCCTGTCACCGGTTCACCATTGTTCCTTACCACTTTTGATAGATATTCCCCACTGCAGACCGGGAACACCCCACAAGAGCTGCAGTTTTGGAGATGCTCTGGCCCAGTCATCTAGCCATCACAAATAGTCCCTTGCCAGACTCGCTGAAATCCTTATGCTTGCCCCTTTGTCCTGCGTTCTAACACATCAACTTTGAGGACAATGTTCACTTGCTGGCTAATATATCCCACCCACTAACAGGTGCCATGATGAAGATCTAATCAGTGTTATTCACGTCACCTGTCAGTGGTCATAACGTTGTTTATATAAATTAGGCTTTTTGAAATCTCTTCAGCTGAACTTTTACTAAAGCCTCAAGTGTTCCTTTTTGGAGAATATTGAGTTTAATTCACTGACCTCCCTTCTCCTGCTCAGATCTTCACCAAGAGCCTTCAAGGAAAGGTTGGGCTGAAGACCTGGCCAGAGCATCGTGACCTGACTCTCCCTGGCGTGAATGAGCCTTCAGACTTCGATCTGCTCCTTAAAGACCGCACCATCTCCCTAGCTGATGCTGGCCAGGGCTCTGTAGCTCAGCTCATACTCAGCAGCTCTGGCTTCACACCAATAGGTCACGTGCTTCAGCTCAAAGGGGACCTGGTGACCACTCTGGCTGTGGATTGGGTCACCCGTAACCTGTACTGGAGCAGCATCAAGAGCCCCCAGCTTTACGTCACTTCCCCTGGAGGAAAGTACACCAGCCTGGTGCTGCAAGCTGAACTCGAGGGGACTATCTCCATCGCCCTACACCCTCCCACAGGTAGGATGTGCTTTACCGCACTGGGTCGGAGGGGGTCCGAGCCGCTGCCCCAGGTCGACTGTGCTCACATGGACGGGAAGAATCGCACGCTGCTGTGGAGCAAAGCCAAGATGCCTGCTTCACTCGCATTTTCTGAGAAAGGAACATCATTGTATTGGGCAGATATTGGTGTGTACAAAAAAAGTTATTACCCTTTCCACAAATAGTGTACAGACTGTCCCCTTATTAAAGAGAAATGTATGTATTTTAAAAAATGTTTACGCTCTATTGTACTTTACATTTTATGTAGATTTTTCGTTAGATCGCTTGTTTAAAATTTTAACATTATTAATTATAATTCCAATAACCACCAAAAATATTTTATTAATTTTGAATGTTTTGGTAAATACAATTGTCTATGACTGCAAACCAACATTTTGTCCTAAACCTTAGTCCCAAATCTTAATTTAGGCTAAATCTACAATCTAGTTATGCACTTATTTTAAGCTCCATTTCATTTTCTACTTGGCATAAAAAAAATTGAATTTTGAATTAAACAAACAATCTGTGGAAAATCTCTTTAAAACTCATCAATAAACCTAACTGATTTTAGTTTTTTTGTTTTTCCAGGCAGTGAACTGATTAGCTCTATTAATATAGACGGCTCTGACTATAAGGAGTACAGTACTGGACATGCCTTTGTTGTGTCTTTTGCCCGTATTGAGAACATCAACTTCTGGATCACCCTGGAAAATGGTAATGATTCAAGACCTCCCGAAATCCGATTTATTTCCATAGAATTCAGTTCTGTGTCTGTGCCACTAGATGGCATGAAGCCATTAACTTCCTGTCTTTAATCTTAAAATATACACACTTTAAATCTTCAATATATTTAATATTAAAATGCAGTATTTCAAGGCTTTTGTGACCCAAGTCTCAGATAAAACTTGGACATTAACTTATTTGTTGGAACTAAAATGTATAAATATAAAAGTATAAAAACTCCTATAAATATCAGTATTTGCTAAGAAAAGATTTCAAACAAATGTAACTCGGGTAATAAAGACATTGCATTATTCATGCACAGAAAAGCATTTAATTAATTAATGTCCATTGCATTAATGCAACATTTGTGTCAAAAACCATGTCAAAATTTGTACTTCTTGAAACAGGTACGACTAATGTGTGGTACAGTGATGGCTTCCAGCCAAAGCAGATGTGGTTTGAGGTGAAGACGAACATTATAGAGTTGAAGGCTTACAGCAGGTCCAGTCAGAAAGGTACTTCTCAGGTCCATGAGCGCGTGAGTGATCCGATCTGCGCTGAGGGGCACGTCATGTGTTCAGGGAGCTTGGCTGCACAAAAGACACATTTAGAGTTCTCATTTTACTGTCCCACACCCCTCACTGAACAACTTGTCCAGGCACTAAGTACTTACTCACTCGACACTCCTCAGCTGGCTTGGTTCAGAATGGCATAAAGTTACTATTATTGTACAGAGTATGTAAATGTGTACTTTTTCTGTATACTTGAAATGCTAGAATGGTCCAATACATTTGCCAAAATGCACACTATACAACAGAAAACACTGTGGTTAGTACTTTATGCCATGATGCACTCCATTTCGCCTTGCATATCCAGTGTGATGGATAAATTAATTGATAAAAACAATCTGATTTCACTTTCTTACATATTTCAACTTATTTTACTTTATCAAGATAAATGCCAAGATAATTGTAATTGTTCACTTTTTGTATAGTTAAAAAAATATGGTAATTCAATACATCTATATATTTTTATCGTGCATTTTTTTCAGTAAGCTAGTATTTCAGTCCAAACACTACAGGGCTGTTTGAGCTGTTATCCTCCCTAAAGTCAGTCATGTTACTTTTTTTTTTTTGTCTTCAACCCACCAGGAACCAATGTCTGCTCTGAAAACAATGGGGGCTGCAGTCACCTGTGCCTGCCGTATCCAGGTGGACGCTCTTGTCGCTGTGCACAGGACTTTCTTTCTGTGAACAAGACTAAATGTGTTTCCAACCTCAAGTGTCCTGTTGGCAGTAAACCCTGTCTGGACGGCCTCCAGTGCATCCCTGTGTCCAAGTTCTGCGACCAGGTCCCAGACTGCCAGGACGGATCGGATGAGGACTGTGAGTCATTCTTAGTTGTTCTGAACGGCATTATAACGTTACGACCACTGACAGGTGAAGCGAATATCACTTATCTTCCTCTCGGCACCTGTTAGATAGTGGGATATATTGGGCAGCAAGTGAACATTTCGTGCTCAAAGTTGAGGTGTTGAAGCAGGAACAATTGGCAAATGTAAGGATTTGATAGTCTGACAAGGTGATGACTAGTTCAGAGCATCTCCAAAAGATTGTGTTCCTGGTCTGCAGTGGTAAGTATCTTCCAAAAGTGGTCCAAGGAAGGAACAGTGGTAAACCGGCGAAAGGGTCATGGGCGGCCAAGGCTCATTGATGCATGTGGGGAGTGAAGGCTGGCCCCTTGTGGTCTAATCAAACTGAGGAGCTTCTGTAGCTCAGACTGCCCAAGAAGTTAATGCTGGTTCTGATAGTAAGGTGTCAATATAGCCTAAAAAGCCAGACCCACATCAGGATGTTGGGTCTGGGAACTCACCATTGGCAGGGCTCAATCCTAGGGTCGGGATAAACAGTTGTCTTTCAAACTCCCTCTGCATGTAATTGGATGGCGCTGCAACGTGAAGCAGAGCTAGTTGATTAAACTTTCAGCAAATCAGGTCGGCAAAACCCCAAACACATCTTCCCTTATAATAAATGATTTCAGTCGTTCTTTTCTCAAAGTAAAGCTTTACTCCAAGTCTTTCAGAGTAGCGGCCAAAGCCGATTTGAAAGACAGCCGTTTGCAAAGCTTCTTTGTTTACAAGTAGCCTGCAACTATGCTGTCATTGTTAGGCCCGCCCACTGACTGTACATGATGTGATTGGCCTGACCAGAGTTTGGTTTTTACAGCTCAGAAGTGTATTGAGAGTTGCTAGACTACACTAGCGGCAGATTAGATTTGCTGCCTCTAGGGTGCGTCTAGATTTCTAGGCTAGTCCGAATACACAGTGCATCACAGTTTGTTGCATATGGGGCTGCATAGATGCAGACCAGTCAGGGTACCCATGTTAACCCATCCCCTGCCAAAAGTGCTAACAGTGAGCATCAGAACGGGGCCAAGGAGAAATGGAAGGTGGCCTGCTCTGAATCACTTTTTCTTTTACATCACATGGATGGCGAGATGAGTCCATCACTTACCTGGGAACCACAACACCAGGATGCACTATGGGAAGAAGGCATGCCGGTGGAGGCAGTGTGATGCTTAGGACAATGTTCTGCTGGGAGACCTTGGGTCCTTTCATAGTGACAGTATTCCCTGGTGGCTGTGGCCTCTTTCAGCAGGATAATGTGCCCTCCCACAAAGCAAAAATGGTTCAGGAATGGTTTGAGGAGCACAACAACAAATTTGAGGTGTTTACCTGGCCTCCAAATTCCTCATATTTTTGTCCAATCAAACATCTGTGGGATGTGCTGAACAAAAGTCCTATCCATGAAGACTTGCAAGACTTAAAGGATCTTCTCCTTACATATTGGTGCCAATTACCACAGCACACCTTCAGGGGTCTAGTGGAGTCCATGACTCGAAGGGTCAGGGCTGTTTTGGCAGCAAAAGTGGGACCAACATTAGGACATATTGTTGTGCCTGATTATATGGGTACATTTATATTAGGATGATCAGATGTCCTGGTTCCCTGGGTATAGTTTAAAGACTAGATTGTAGACTTGCTGCAACAATGTTAATGTTTTGTTGTTGTTAGCATGTTGCTATGAAGTTGTTTTATGGTGTTCCAGCTGTTGCTACTAGCTGGGTGATATTTGCCAGAGTGTTCTGGGTGATTGTTAGCACTTTGCCAGTAAGTTGCTGGAGTTCTGCTACTGGTTGATTAAAAGCAACCTCCCAGAACACCTTTGTCAAAGGGCATAGGTCCTCTTTGCAAAGTCTTGATTTAAAACTTAGCAAACACCACTAACTAATTGATTGTCATTAAACCATATTAAATATAGGCACTAAAACTGATAGGGTTGCAATCCTAAGACCTGTCGCAATCCTGGTTTCTGATGGGTCAGTACAGTGTTCCAGTAATGTTAAAATACACATAGTAAAACTGATAGTGTCAGCCCTTGATTCTGATTGGTTGAGCCGTGTTTGAAGCATAACATACAGCTGACCGCATTACATCAGTACTGCTGCACCACTGAATGTGTATGTTGCTTGGCATACATTCTGTTATCAGTATTTCGGAGCCAAAATGTTGGTTTCATAATGTCAAATTTGGTTTTGAATTGATTTATTGGGTCAACAAAGCGTAGATGAGTGGTGGAAAGACTAAACCGAAAGAGGACAAAAAGCAGGCACCCTGAAATCGAGGAAAATTAAAGAGCTGGAAGTCACGAAATTAAGCTGGTACTGTTAAACAGACCATATGGGGTGTCTGCTGTTTTCAGTCCTGGTATGCCGAAAGATATTTGGTTATTGATTTTCAAACGATTTAAACATTGCTCCACCAGTTTTATGCCACCATGAAAAATGCTAAATGTGAACCCTATGGTTTCAGCAGCTATGTTGGCCTATATGCAGGGTTTAAAGCAGCCGTCACCTGAAACAGCTTATCAATGCCTTCATAGGTATTGATTAGCTGTTTCAGGTGTGTTTGATTGGGGTTGGAGCTAAACTGTGCAGGACAGTGGCCCTCCAGGACTGAGATTGAGGACCCCCTGGTTTAAAGGGATAGTTCACCCAAAAATTAAAATTTGACATTTATCTGCTTAGACTCCTACACCTTGGATGGCCTGTGGGTGTTTCTTCAGTAGAACACAAATGAAGATTTTTAACTCCAACCGTTGCAGTGTGTAGGTCATATAAACATGTCAACAGGGTCTATCACCAGTAACAGTCTTTGTGAAAACCTTGCTGAGACGGACGTGACATCTCCCCATCAAGCATTAATATTTTAGTGGCTATTTGTAATCTTGTTGTAGAGCATGTTTATTTTTATATAAATAATTTTTAACCTGGTTATTAATGTTCAAAACTCCTAAAACTTAAATTTTCTTCTTTGGTGACAGGTGACCTTGTGAAAACCAAACCTGGTGTCAAATCCAAATCGCTCGGCTCGGCTGTCGACCTCTCTCCATCCAGAGACGGCGAGGTTTTGGAGCAGAATCTGGGCAGTCAGTCATGTGATGAGCGATGCGGCAGTCATGGGAAGTGTGTGAGCATGAAGGGTGAGCCGGCGTGTGAGTGTGATGAGGGCTACAGCGGGGATCTCTGTCAGAACGCCAACTCGCGCTCCACTGCCCTCGGTCTCACGCTCGGCTTTCTCTTCGGAGGAGCTCTGCTGGCCACTGTCATCCTCAGGAGGAGGTTTACAATTTGTTTAGTATAAAATATACATATTTTATAAGCCACATACTTGGATTTCATACTATCCCAATATGATTTCATTTGCAGAAGGGCACGAGCAGCAAGGGAAGTGGGTTCTGAAAAAGAGACGCTTGTGGTCACTGAGAAAGAGGAGCGCACGACCTACTCTGAAAACTTTGTTAATGAGTTGTATGATCCAGAAGAGGTACATTGAGTTTTCTCTCCTTTTTTTCTTCTTTGTCTGTCTGTCGGTTGGTCTTTGTACCTTGAGAATTCTCTTCTTTCTTTTTTTCTGTCAATCTTTGTACATTGAGGTTTCTCTTCTCACCTTATTTTATTTTATTTTTGGTCTGCCTGTCTCTGTCAGTCTGCTTTTCCGTCTGTCTGTATTTCAGTCTCTGTCTCTCTTTTTGTTGGTTTCATTCTTTACTGTCATTGTATGAAAACATTTATGGAGCACAGGGAAGTCACCTGTAGGAGGGAGGGGAAAAAAAAGACCCACAAATCTGTTTTTTGAGGTTCAAAACTGACCCACAGTTTCGCAAATCATCCGTTAAGTTTCTAATCCATATGCACAGATTCTTAAATTATACCCTCGGTTTCCAATCCATGCGCTCAGATTTATAAACCATTTTTCAGTCCGTACCCACAAATTCATAAACCATTCCCTTGTCTTCACTATCACTCTGATTTATGGCCCTTCCCTCATTTTAGAAGTGCTGATTGGACTATAGCTCACCTCGGCTATAAAGTTTTTTATACTATAGGGATTTACTATAGGGATGCTTTTGCGATAGGTTTACATGGAAATGTACTAAAATAATAAATCATATGGTGTTGAATGAATAGAGGCATGGAAATGGAAAATTGTAACTGGAACAATGAGAATAAATGGAAAAATGTTATTTTGAATTAATGTTTGCCATTAGAAAAGTGCTGGGGTAACAAGCTGTTTTTTTTTTTGTTTTTTATAAAGTGCAACCCGTGAGTGTATTAGAATATCACCAATAAAGAGATGGGACAAGATTGACACAATTCTTAAATCATTGTATAGTCCACCCTAGCCGTAGCCTTGGATGGAAAGTTGATGGAATACTGGATACATAAGCCACACAAAATGGGGGAAACTGGGAGTTTTGAATTTTCCACAGCCCCTAACACGATGTAGAACAAAGCAAACTGTGATTTGGTTGCTTTACATGTTGGTCAGGCGGCCCTTGACCAATGATATCGAAGATGGAGTCCAGACCTTCTGCCGTCAGTCTGAAAGTCTGGGCACGAGACTCAGTCCACCTAGTCTCCACTACAAACTAGAATTTAAAGGGTTACTTCAACGATTAGCATATGGCTTTGTATCAGTAGAAACCCTGGAGTATATTCGAATGATTGTGCTCCCCCTCCTCATATCCCGAGACAAGAGATTTATGCGTTTTATTTCTGGAAAATGTGCTCCCATGACGCAAATATCGTCAATTTGCGTCATGGGAGGAATTTTTGGCCAGAGGCTAAAGACTACAGCCAGCAGAGGGAGCTATTTCCGCATGTTTTCAACTCGCACATGGGGGATGGGATATGGAATTACCTTTGTCTCAATAAAACTGAACGAAACTTTTTCAGAAACTATCAAAAATATGCCTTTACAAAAGAAGAAAAACATTGAAAAAAAAAGATGAACTCATGTAACAGGATATTCAGTATGCTTCATTCTTTGTTAATGTTTTTCAAAGATTCGTTTTCGCAATTTGTGGATTGTGAATGCATTGCCAAAGATTTCGCTTGCGTTTCTCAGTTTTTCGTTTGCTCTTTTGACACACACCTCTCGTGGGGGCGGGCTTAACAGTGATCTACTCTGATTGGATAAATCGATTTTAAAGGGGGGTAAAAGGTGTCTTATTTTGGCAAGGTTGCCTGCTAAAATTCGCACTCATGGGTCTATATATCACATAATAGCCGCATCAACCTGCGGACATAGAAAAAAACCAGCGGAAAAAACGCGGACTTGGCAAGTGCAGTTGATCTCTGTTGACATTTGACAATGCGTCGCTTCGTTGCTCTGATTGGTTGTAGGTCTATCCAATTGATGTCTTTCCTGGTTCGGTTGAAACACGCCTCATAATCACAGCCCAATGGAGCAGTTTCAGACTCATATTCTGACTAGAATTGAGAATGACCACGTCAGGCTAGCATAGTGCACCTTTAAGAACAAGCAAGTGATGATGATGAAGCCGCCGCCGCTCCTGAAAGATCATCTTTACGAACTAGCCTAATACAAAGCACCGCGAGATCATTCCACCTGTCTATCAAAAGCTCTTTATCCAATCAGAGTAGATCACTGTTAAGCCCGCCCCCAAGAGAGGTTTGTGTCAAAACATCAAACGAAAAACTAATATATATCTAATATCCTGTTACATTTGTGCGACTAAGTTAATTTTTTCTTCTTTTGTAATAGATCATATTTTTGATCGTTTCTGAAAAAGTTTCATTCAGTTTTATGAAGTTTTATTGAGACAAAGGTAATTCCTTAATGGGGGATCGCGCTCAGCTCTCAGCCTCACGCATTCATGTAAAAGGTGCAGCCGGAGGAGCAAAGAGTTTCAACTTATCAAATCAATTCCTATGAAAGTTAAGCTTCCAAAAGCATGAACTGAAAACGTGCCAGATTGAACACGCGCTTTGAATCTATGCCGCGAGTGTGGTCGCGTTAACCTCAGCTCATGACGAGAGCCCATTCAGCTCATCACGAATGTATGTAATTTGACTCCTGCAGTTTGCGCTGTGACACTCTCAGTGGCTAAATCACATATTGAACAGGCACGTTCTGTTTTTAATTGTAGTGTCTGTTCTCTAATTTAACTGATTTTATGAAAATGAACGCTGTGGGAAAGTGAAAGTGATCCAGTCACAGTGATTCAGTAGCGTTGGCTTTGGGAGTGGCCTTGTAGGGCAGCGACGCATTCTGGGAATCGGTGTCTTTCATCCCCATGAGACAATACATTTTCTGTCTCTTCTCAGTCTAGAAAGCACCAAATAAAAATTCACATTTCTACTACATTAATGACCCAGTTTAAATACAGATTAATCTTCCCTGCGCTGAAGTACCCCTTTAATCATGCAATTAAGACACAATAAAACCATATACACAATAGATTAGTTAACAGAATGGAAGTTTGTTCTCCGATTTATAAAAGGAGAGACGGGCCACAAATCCGTAAATAGGCCTACTGTTGGAATGAGTTGTAAATGTGTGGGCACAGATTATAAATTTGTGGGTACAGATAAAAAAACAAAAAACGAAGGTACAGTTTACAAATCTGAGCACACGGATTGGCAATTTTTGGGTTTGGTTTATTCCAATGGCGTGATTTTGTTAAAACAATTTTGAATATGCTTTGTAAACTGAGGGGAGGTATTAAAAAAAACTGCCCGAGGATTTGTGGTTCTTGCTCTTTTGTTTCCCTTCTACAGATGTCTTCCCACACACAATTATAACTTAAGCAGAATGTCCAAGCTGCTCTTTTCTATGGCGCAGCTTGGACATTATGCTTAAGTTATAATTGTGTGTTCCACAAAAGAAAGTGTAGTTATAGAGGTTTGGAATCACATGCGGGTGAGTAAACCAAAAGAATGCAAGGATGAGAAATGAATGTTCTTCTAGAAAGTTTGAATCAGAATTCAATCTGACTTTTTGTTTTTTCTTCCTCCTTGTAGGCTCCGATTACTCCAGCTGTCACCACCCCTGTTGTCAGCTAAAAGAAAGTGTATATATATTTTTTAAAATGTCAAATAAAACAATGTCATTGCAAGGAATAGGGTGTGTTTACTTACAACGGATGTCGAAACTGCAAGTGAAATAATTACACCGCACTTCTATTGAGCAAATCACAGTTAATGCCAGGACAGAAATGCGATTCATTGTGAAACCAAAGAGTCTAGTTTGAAACTACTTTGCAAGAAAGATGTTTGGCGATGACCTGATCTGTTCAGTATTATAGTGTATTTCTATCATGCTTAATTCTACCCTTATTTTTTGAATATGAATTTTCAAAAAAAAATCTTGAAGTTGGGTTTTAATACACACATAGTGGTGTTCCTCTTTGGGCTGGAGTCACTTCAGTCTCCATCTAGGCACAACACAAGGCCTGTTTGGTTATGCAAAACCATGCCTACTTTCAATAGCCTACTTGGTTACTCCACCCCATCGCCCTCATTGAAACATGAGCTGTCTGAACAAGAGGAAGAGACTCTCTGGTGTGAGTCAGGACTGAGGGCTCTCTGTGCTTTGTTCATGTAAAGGTTAAATTCCAGTGTATTCATGAGATTTGTTTGTTTTTTGACACCGTGATCAGGGACGTATGTTGATGTCATAAGTGGTGTTTTGCCAACAAATGTCTCTGCAGTTAGTTTTGATTTGTGGTCGTTTCTATTTGATTTTACTCGTTATTGGCCTACTTGACATTTGTTCATTATGTGCTATAATATGGTAAAGTTGAAAAGACCAGTGTCAAATTACACAAATGCAATGCAAGGGATGTGGGGTGTCTCTATATTTGATTAAAATTCTGTATTAAATCTAGATTTTCCTGTGAGTTTCCATACTGGGGTCCATGATAAGGTTTTATAACAAACTTGTGTGGCATGTAAGCTCCACTCTTACAAAGTTACTGTTTATAATGGAGATTAAAAAACATAAAACCAATAACCAACACAGAACCAATAGAAAGTATATCAATAACACAATGTGTGTATTTCTCAAAACCACAAGTTGTTTTGCCACTGAAAAGGGACCAAATGTGACGACTAATGCTACTTCACGTGCTCTCGGAATTATTGTAAATATGGGTTTCCTGGGTATTGCACAAAAACACCCTTACTTGAAACTTCAATGCAATGAGTTTGTAATCATGGAAGCGTTTCTGCGACTAAATAAAGAGTAATTGCGACTTTTTATCTCAGAATTCTAACTCTCACAATTGCGAGTTATAAAGTCAAAATTCTTACTACTTTTTTTTGTCACAATACTCTGAATTCTGACTGAAAAAAAGTCTGAATTGTGACTAACTCGCAATTGCTAGTTTATGTCTCAGAATTCTGACTTTATATCATAGAATTCTGACTTCATATCACGCAATTGTGTAGCCTGACAAGCCAGACCCACATCAAGATGTTTGGTCTGGAAACTCACCATAGACAGGGCTCAATCCGAGGGGCGGGATAAACGGTTGTCTTTCAAACTCCCTCT
>NC_090194.1:13206156-13326156 GCF_024679245.1 Pseudorasbora parva | reverse complement strand
GAAAGACAAGGATGGAAACCCCACCACCACTGGCTCCTTCAACAATGCCAACTCTAACAACAGTGAGTCCCGAACTAGTTACTAGTCATGAGCCAAGAGAGTGATTTTAAAACTGGCTATAATTACTTCTGCTTCATTAATACTTATTTAAATTAAAGGTGGAGTGCATTGTGGGATACAGTATACCACGCAGTAGTATGTTATTATGTTTTTCTTAACAGAACCTGAGTCCTCTCATAAGAATGTGTGTTTGTGCAGGTATTCAGACCATAGACTCCACGCAGGCACTGTTCCTGCCCATCGGAGCCTCGGTGTCTCTGCTCGTCATGTTTTTCTTCTTCGACTCGGTTCAGGTGGTGTTCACCATATGCACTGCAGGTACATGCTGCATGCAAACACACCAGTGACCTTCAACCGCTCCTTTCTAACACACTGACCTAGTTGTAACAAGCTTGAGTAATATTGATGTAATTCTTTGTTTGTTTTTCCTCAACAGTTCTAGCGACGATTGCATTTGCATTCCTCTTGCTGCCGATGTGCCAGTACCTGACCAGACCTTGCTCCCCTCAGAACAAGTAAGAATTTTTTTCTTTTTCCTCAGAGCGGTTTGCCTTTAACTGCATTTACCTCAGTTCACGTCAAAAAACCATATTATTGGCATTCAGATTGAAATTCACTCAGGAAAGCTATTGAGTCTAATGAATAGCTGATAACAGCTTTTTATTAATAATAGTAAAAATGTAGATATAATTTATTATTACATCTACATTTAATACTGTTGTTTAAAATAATGTGTTGTGGCGCTCTCGTGAACATGCATTGAGAGTAATATTACTCACGAGAAGGGCTTGACATTAACACCCGCCAACTTGCCAAATGTGGGTGGATTGCAGCAGTAATGCAGTCACTGCTACTAGCCACTTTGGTGGTTTGAACTGTATATATAATACATTTAGCAATTTGTGTGCAATGACGTGTATAAAGTTATTATTTACCATTAAGGGTTGCCACGCACCGAGCAAGAAGGACATTGCCGTAACACAGAGGTGTCCCACGGACGAGTACATTGTATTGTCAGTGTGTGGCAGACAATATTATGTTTAGATAAAATTAAGATAATGTCTGTACTGTGCATTATGATTGTACTGTACAATTAAATACTTTTGTTGGACTGAACATTTTACCTTAGGGCATACTTTAACTGAATTAATTGAGAATCCCGCAGCAGATTTTCGCGTTTTGTCTCTTAAAGGTGCAGTGTGTGCTTTTTAGCAGCATCTAGCGGTGAGGTTGTGAATTGCATATTGTGAATACATATTTAGTTGGTGTAATATGTGATAAATTACATTTTATTATAATAAGTTAACCAATGTTATTTAAATGACTAAATTGCCCTGAATGAAAAATGAAGAGCAATTATAATTCACCGCACTGCATAGGATGTATGAGAAAGGATGACATAAGATGTGTGACGTGCAACGACAAATTCAAGCGCACAGTTTTACTTAATTCATTATACATTTGTTTAACATTTTGAGTTTGAAAAAGAGAACAACACCCATAAACTTAGGCTATCAGGAAAATTGTTTCATTCATTACATTTTAGTATATAGTCGGAAATATTATTTTTCAGGAAATGGACAGACTTGAATAAACAGCAATACAGCAAACAATATACAATAAAAATAGCAAAACTGTATAATTTAATCCAAAGTTATATAAATAGGCTAAAACATCTTAATTTGATTGTGTTGTGACTATTTACACTAAGCCTACATGTTGCTCAAATACAGCGTGAAAATAAAGGAATGGGGGGAAATTTGCCCCCTATCGCTTATAGGTATAAATGCCCCATTTTTTAAAAAAATTTGGTTATATCTAAACAGTTTTTAACAGGGGATTGTAAATAACACAACACAATTTTATTAAAAGTGAGTGACTGGGAGCCTTGGATCTTTTTTTGAAAATCTGTTATGTACGTTTGAAAAAACAGCCGTGGTGGTTCTAGTGTTAAATGTGGTGTGTGACTGTCTTTTCCAAGTTTTTTTTTTTTTTTTTTTTGCCTGATAGAATATATGCGCATGTTTGTTTGTAGGGATTTGTCTTGTGCCTTCACCAAATCTCACAATGTAATCTAGAATCTATTATTTTTGCTTTGGGTGGAACAATCCTCTTGTGTATTATGGACAGCAGTGTTCGAAATCAGATGCTCGGGTGTGAAAATGAGCCTCATGTACCAACCAAGCGATATGTGGTTGGTAGTGTATTCAGCATTTGAGCCAATGTCTCTCTTTTGTCTCCAGGATCTCGTTCGGCTGCTGTGGCCGCTTCACGTTGGCGGAGCTGCTGTCTTTTTCTCTCTCTGTCATGCTGGTTCTCATCTGGGTGCTGACAGGCCACTGGCTGCTCATGGATGGTGCGTCAGCATGCTGTTACTCTTGTGTTTGTGTGTGTTGGAAGATAATGTAAACGCATCATCTGGTTTACCTCTTACCACATTTTCTGTATGGACTGTATGAAGGGCTGTCAACAAATATTCTAAATTCAAATAAATATATATATTCGAATAGTTTTAAAAAAACCTAATTTCGGCAGTGAAAATTAATATTCGTATTTAAAAAAAAGTGCAAAAAAATGCCCGTGGTAGTAGAGGCATGGCTGTCTGCTTTGCGAGTGGGTGCGCGTTTGGGTGCCTGAGGGTTCAGGGACAGGTCAAAGGAGTCGCACTGTCAGGCACAGCATCAATGCTGAAAGTTGACGCGTCTTGCATGGAAGGTGGCAAAAAGTGCAGAGCCCAACTGGACCGCAGCAGAGAAAACGATTTTAACCGTCCAAAATCTAAAGCCATGTCTGGAAGTATTTTGGATTTTGGTCAGTAGGAGGTAAAATTGTTGAGCTGCGAGCTATGCAAGAGTGCCTCATTTTATTTATATAATACCATGTCCATACCATATCATTAAATACCTTTTATTTATTAAATACCATGCCTCATTTTATTTAACATTAAACAGAAACATTACTAAAGTGTAGGCTACTGTACTGACTGAATAGATATTGCATGAATAAAGGAAATACACTGCTTCCACTGGTTTGATTATTTATCGTTTCATGTCAAGGAAAAGTTCAATGTTTACCACAGCACAGCTCGCTCAGAGCGTTCAATATGCTGTAAAACTTAAATTAATATTAATAATATTTGTTTCAATCACTGAATGAAGCCTGCTATATTTGGGACAAGAGTCGTGACCTTAAATTGCTTGCACAAAACTCTTGATCAGCACTCAAAGTTTGTTCATTTAAACCGTTATGTGCTGTGACAGTGAGCTGAGGTCGAGAGAGCGAGAGAGAGAAAGAGAAAGGTCTGCGGTCTTGGCCATTAGTTGATTTACTTGTTTTTCGTCTAAGTAATACGCAGTAAAATATGTTTAAACTTAAACAGACTACCTATACAAGTAGTTAGGTCTCTTTGTATTAATTTGTCTTGTTATTGACGTAATGCACGCGTCATTGACAAAATTCGCAACCCAATGTTCGAATAGTTTGAATAGTTGTGTTTTTTTTAGAGGGAATATTTGAACGTCATTTTTGAGCAATTTCGACAGCCCTAATGGAGTGGTGTTTTTTTTGTTCTCAATATTGTGTTGTTGTTTCCTGCAGCACTTGCCATGGGTCTCTGTGTGGCCATGATCGCATTTGTGCGGCTGCCTAGTCTCAAGGTGTCATGCCTGCTGCTGTCAGGCCTCCTCATCTATGATGTGTTCTGGGTAAGCAATTAATGCAGCAAGTCATACTGGTGTGGGTGTCTTTAAATCGCACCATGAGTAATTAAATGTCACAGTAACCATATATACACTACCGGTCTAAGGTTAAGATGTGTTGATATTAACCTGTTGATCTAAATGATTTTGCCTAGTTTTTTTTTAAGTTGCATTTGTATATACAAATAATGATATAAAATAAGCCTAGTCTCAGTGCAAAAACTCATATTATGGAACTTGTTTTCTAAACTTTTAGAATATACACACCATCACCATCATATTCTCTATGGCTTTCTATATTAGTGCAGCAAGTGGTGGTAATTGGCAGCTGTAAACAATTACATATGCATTGTTTAGTTACAATTTTTTACCTTGTCTTCACTGTTTAGAAAACATCCTGCTCTGTATTTTCACATTCTTGTTTCTTTTATCACTCTCACGTGCAAATAGTGTAAAGCAATCATGCCCATTAAGACTGGCACATGTCTATCATCACACATTCCACTGTGCTGGTGTCATGAAACTTGTAATTGCAGCTTATGAGATTGTTAAAAAAAATATTCAAGGAATCCTGTAAAGACATTTAACAGATGCTTTATTACTTAGACAAATGCACCTGGGTTCAAGTGCCAATTGAGTGCAAACCTGCAACACTTTGGTTGCCGATCCAGAATTGTAACCACTAGATCACACCTCCCCCTTAGTACGTCAAATCCTGAAATGCCCCGAAACGTGTTCCCCATTCCCTCCCGGTGCTGACTGTCAAACCTATTCGTCAGTGTGGAAAATTACTCCAAACACGCTTACACAAGCCTGACATCACTCTATCTGTGTCTTAAAACAGCAGGGCAAGCTGGTCTGTCCTTCTGATTCATCTCCTTCCCTCTCCTGTAGGTCTTTTTCTCCGCCTACATCTTCAACAGCAATGTGATGGTGAAGGTGGCCACGCAACCTGCCGACAATCCCCTTGACGTACTCTCACGCAAACTGCATCTGGGCCCTGGCATGGGACGGGATGTCCCGCGCCTCTCCCTTCCCGGCAAGCTGGTGTTCCCAAGCTCCACCGGCAGCCACTTCTCCATGCTGGGCATCGGCGATATCGTCATGCCGGGACTGCTGCTGTGTTTCGTACTCCGATACGACAACTATAAGAAACAGGCCAATGGAGAAGTGCCCGGACCTGCCAACATGTCTGGCCGCATGCAGCGGGTTTCCTACTTCCACTGCACCCTCATTGGTTACTTTGTTGGTGCGTATCGCCACTTTATCATCCAAACACACTCACCCATAAACATTGATATAATAACTTGAATTTACATTTATCAATAGATATCTGTCAGTCTGTAATCTGTCAGTCTTTCATCAGTTTATCAGTCGGTTTATCATGGTGCTGGGAGGAATGACCAGAAATTTGTATCAAAGTATTCTTTAATGGCCTTTCACACCGAGCACAATTAAGCGGCACGAATGTATGACACCATGACGTTCTTGAATCGAAACAATACATCCCTATGGAGCTATTCACACCAGGCTCGATCAATCACAGCACGACAAAGAGGTGTTTTTTTTTTTTTTTTGTCCCGTCACCCAACGATGAAATGAGCCGTCTGATTTAGATGTGAACCCAAGCCACAGCTGTTGCACAAAAGTGTGAGAGTGGTGGCACTCTGTGAACACCGAAGAAAAGTATTCCGGAAGAGAGAAGACAATGGATGGTATCATTGGTGTCTGAAAACAATTTATTCTTGCATGTTCTTTATACAGATTATCATTTCTATTCATTTTCAACTGAAGTATGCAATCTGAAGAGTTCGAAACGGCGTACAGAGGGCTGTTATCTTTTGTGCGTGTGTGTTATGAGTCAGAGAGCTCATTCGTTCTAAAGCTGTCAATCATATTAAGTGGTCATACCTCTTGCCCTTCCGAATCACGACATTGTGTTCGTTCTCTCGTCTCGTGCCGCGTGGGTTCACACATAACCGGCTGAGAGAAACATTTCTGCAGATGAAAAATGAAGCAAAATAAATAAGATTGCGACGATATATGGCCTGTATGTGTTTTTCATGCTGCTCGGGGTGTTTTTATAACTATAGAGTGAGATATGCTTACATGAGAAATTAATTGTAGCATTCAGTTTATTATAAAACGATATAAACAATGTCTGCCCACATGGGCATTATAAAAATAAAAAAAATCCACTTCAGATTACAGTCTGAAGTTATTAGAGGCACTCTCTGATGGTTTAAGGTAGTGTTTGAACAAAAAAAAATTGTAATAATCTCATAAATTGTAATGTGTAGTTTAATGCTAATTATAGCTCTAATATTTTATGACCTATTTGGTAAAAAGATCTCGTACGCATTACAGTTTGTTTTTCTGGCATGGTACCAAACTTAATATATCTTAATATACCCTTGTAGGTTGTGTAGCGGAGGAAGTTAAGGCCAAATGGGAAAACCTACGAGATGCATACATGAAGAAAATGTTTTCTTGGTCAGTGCCACCTATCGTGCAGGCGTGAATAGTTTCATGTTTAGTGAGAAAGCTCCCTTCGTGGGCGATTTGCTTTATCTTGTCGCGCCTCGTTGAAAGTGCATTAGGGGTGAACATCAAAACAATAAAAAACAACCCAAACTGAAACGTCTCTCAAATAACAGAAACTAAAACAGTGACACAGATATTATATGTATTTCTCTGCTTTCTTCTGTCGTAAGCCTGCTCTGTTGTGTTCACTTGATTTAGGGCTGATGGCACACTGTCGTGAATGTAGACTACAGTGGCAAACTCCCAAACACAACAACGTTATTTAATGTAAAATCTATAAACGCTCTTTATTTAATCTGGGGTGGGTTTTTCAGCACACGAGCAGTATAGCCATCACACATGCACACGATTACAGTTGGAAAGATGTAAACTAGTGCTGGGCGGTATACCGGTTCATACTGCTGTGACCCCGTTCTCAAGGGGTCCTGTTTCACTGTTGCACTGTAGTGAGGGCACAGCTGAGATGACAAGACAGTGGAGAATCAACACGCGGCACGCAAGAGAGTTGTTTCTGCACAGAGGGTCGTGATGAGTTTAAGCAAGCTCACCATGTGGATCATAGGTTAGATACAGAGCAGATTTTTCTCTCTGTGTTAAATTGACGGGTGTCATTTGTTCAGAGACTAGTGCTGTTATTTGTTGTCTCCACACAGCATCATTTTGTGGGGCTTTGCAAACTTGTATTAATTCTAGTGTGGCATTTTTCTACAATATTCACTCATCATGACAGTAAAAAAGGGCAGTCTAAGTCAATCTACTGCAGTACTTCCTCACTCTCAAAGTAGAAAATTTGGTTAACACCTGTTCATGTTCATGCATGGGGGGGAAAAACACATTATATACCATAAAACTGGTGTAATTTAGAAAAATACTGTTATAGAAATGTTTGGTCATACCGTCCAGCACTAATGCAAACTTTATAAAAATGTTACTCTTTATTTGGGCATTTGAAAACATTTAAACAAAGCCAGTCAATTCACATTAAAATACACATCAAAACTAGCCTGACAAGCCAAACCCACATCAAGATGTTTGGTCTGGAAACTCACCATTGAAAGAGCTCAATCCGAGGGGCGGGATAAACGGTTGTCTTTCAAACTTCCTCTGCACGCGATAGGATAGCGCTACAACCAATCAGAGCGACGTGAAGCGGAGTTAGTTGATAGATTAAACTTTCGCCGTATCCGGTCGCCAAAACTCCAAACACATCTTCCCTTTTTAAGAATGACTTCAGAGCCGTTCTTTTCTCAGAGAAAAGCTTAAATTCAAGTCTTCCGGAGTCGCGGTCAAAGCTGATTCGGAAGACCGCCGTTCGCCAGCTTCTGTGTTTACTAGAAGCACACAAGCGCAACTCGGCCGTCATTATGTTAAGCCCTGCCCACCGACTCTATACAGGATGTGATTGGCCCGACCAGAGTTTTACAGCCCAGAAGTGTACTGAGAGTTGCTAGACTCGTTTTTTTGATTTGCTGCCGCTAGGGTGCGTCTAGATTTCTAGGCTACATTAAAGCTGCATTTAACACATAACTTTTATGCCTTCATTTGATAAACAGAAAAAGTTAAAGGTGCCCTAGAATGATTTGAAACAATATGTTTAATTGTTCTCTAATATCTAAATAGAGGGTATGTGGCCAGGTTATAAAAACTCTCCGTGGTGAAATGGGCCGATCAAACAAACGATCTTGAGTTTTTGAACTTTGTTGCGGTATCCAATTGTAAATAAACATCAACCATGACTGTTTACATTGTTTATCTGTGAGTAAACAATGAGTGTCGATTGTTTACCTGCAGTCCCGATGATACGGCTCCGTCATTTATCGATTATTTTAAGCAATTTAATAAATGCTTTTGATTATTAAAATGTGTTTAGACCACTAAAATGGACTCTAACCAAATTCTGTTTTTCGGTTTTCATTTTTCAAAGCTACACTGTGATATTTTCCCCCATCTAGCGGTGAAAAGGTATATGACCATCCAGTGACTATTAGTTTCTGTTCCTCTCAATTCTGATTTCGTTTTAACTCCTACGGTGGCTGATTTAGTCCAAGATTAACATGGCTTCTGTTCAACCTCTTCCATGAGTGCCATCGAGTGTTAAAACCTCAAAGGCGAAGCTTGAATTTATGGGTATGTCCCTCTTTGGCTAATGTACTTTCAAGATGGAGGGGCAACGTGGCGGCCGGCATTAGAACCCCTCACTTGTATGTATATTCAGTGGCATATTATAAACTTACGAGAATACTTTATTACTTGAAAGAAAGAAATATACATTAATGAGCACATATATTTTTGAAAGAACTAAGTGTTTTTAGCTAAGAATAAACTAAAAAAATTACACAGTGTAGCTTTAAAAAAATGGAATGTAATGGATGCAGGGAAAAAATAAAACACTTCATAGGGCCTTAAAACAATTGTTTTGTTTGACAATTTAATAAGGTTTTCCTGTTTTCAATTAATTATACACGGTTTTTGATTAATGATGTAATTTAACCATTACAACTGAGTCCAGAAAATTTTTAACAGAATAAACTATACAACTGATTTCATAGGGCCCTAAATTTAATTGCAAAACAATCTTCCTCAGGATTTTGTTTGCCAGTTTGAATTTCTAAACATCCTTAAATCAAGATACATTTATCTCAAGTCTTGTTTTCTGAGAAATCGGCAGATATTTGTTTGTTTTCTTGCAATATTGTAAGAATTATTGTATTATCGTTTCACACTTTAAGCTTTTTTTTGTTAAATTAATTAAAAAGTTATGGAGATTTGTTGGACAAGGTATTTTCAAACTTTGAAGTGTTGCTAATACAACTCCTTGTGCGCTTAGACATTTTCTTTAATTTGTCTTAAAAAATGACCTTCCTAAAACCTGCGGAAAACCTGACTGTGCTGTTTGGATTGTATGATTCATATTAACTAAAAAAATGGCTTATGAGAGTAATGTGTTTGGGAATCAGAAATTGGCTTGTAAGAGTTACTCTTTCTGACTGTCACTGTGTCTTTCTTCCACTGTCAGGTCTGTTGACTGCAACGGTGGCCTCTCGCATTCACCGCGCAGCCCAGCCTGCCCTGCTCTACCTGGTGCCCTTCACCCTGCTGCCTCTGCTCACCATGGCCTACCTGAAGGTACGTCGTTTTGTTCCAACATCAGTAAGTCCAGAGGGATGCGAGATTCCTCATTTGTAAGAACGTCGTGGAATTTCGTGGAATGGCCATTTGCTCACTTGCTTAGAAACAATGCTGAAGTCTACATGGTGTCATTGTGCGGTTATTTGAACAGGGTGTGTGCCGTATCCATAACACTGTGCTGCATTATTTATGCAATAGCACATACACCTATGTATGTCTCTGCGGGTACTCTGCATTCCTTCTATTGAGGCATCAATTGTAGTACGCCGGCTTCCTTGCACTGTGGCAGATGTTTTGTTCTGCGTGTTGCAACATAATCTGATCAATTCTGTGTAGTGCTGTCGCCATAGCAACATCCTCACTTTCCATGGAAACGAACAATTATGGGAATGTTTTTACACATGGTAGTTGAAATGCTGCTACAGTAGCTACATGCAGCTTGACCAGCTTCATGACATCGTCCAAACGTTAATTATATGCTAAACCCAATCCATTCGTGCTAAATCATAACGCATGGCATGTTATTTTAGTCCATTGTTCACGTGTTTAAAATATTACACTTTTTTTTGTGTGTCAGTGTATGCTGTAGTACTTGTTGAGCATGTGAAAACCATCGAGAAGTTCCAATCTTCTGCTTTACAAGCGTGTGCCTAAAATCGGAAGTAGGCAGAGCAAATTGGTATTAGAACAAATCTGATTCAAAACCCATCGTCTCAAAAAGGAAGCTGTTTTTCCACGTAGGTGTTTAGCACAATGTGTTCCCCTGTGTTCTGGTTGGTGTAAGTTTAATATGACAGTGTATGAAGATAAATCAGGCCTTTTGTTAGTGATGAAGAGCTTGCTACGTGTGTGTGGAAGGTTGTGACCTTCATGGATTGAAAAGGCACATAATTATTGATGTAGGAACAACACTGGTGTTTGCTGCTTTCGTTAGCTCTTGTGCACAATTTAAAACATTGAAACATTTAGGATTCATAAAAGCAATATTGATGTCTGTGCAAGCGCCGTAAAAAAGAAGAACAATTTTGACGGTAACATAAACACTCGTATGCACAAGCCTCTTTTATCTCAGAATAGAACTATATAGTAAGACTGGTTGTCAAACGTGACGCATTTAAGTGTACTAAGAAATGTCACAATTATCTGTAACTTTCTGTAATTCTTCCGCAGCCCACTGACATTTACTATAATCATTTGTGGCAGTGTATTGGTTAGCTCTGTTGTGCACGTAGTGTAATGCTTGGATAATGGGTCAAATGAATGTGTGCAGAAATGAAGGACACTAGGACATTGTGTTTGGTTGTGAAAGGATGTTTTTATCACTTGGATGAGTGCCTTCACATAGACAAATTAAGCAATGTACTTTCTAATCTAATCAAACACATTTCAGACTAGATATATCAGCTGGGAAATTATAAATATATATTATGTACAATAGGTATATTTTCAAGAAAGATTATCAGATGTTCCTTCATTTTTTTTTTTGTAACATTTTTTAAAAATATTATTGAATTTTATTCTTTTTGCTTGAACAATATAATTTTTCTTGTACATTTTTCATTACATAAGACTGTATTTAGTTTTATTTACATTTTACATTAAAAACAAGGTGGTGTAAAAAAGCATAGCATATTTTCTTAGCAATAGATGCTATTTACTAGCCTGACAAGCCAGGCCCACATCAAGATGTTTGGTCTGGAAACTCACCAATGACAGGGCTCAATCCGAGGGGCGGGATAAACGGTTGTCTTTCAAACTCCCTCTGCACACGATAGGATAGCGCTACAACCAACCAGAGCAACGAAGGTGAAGCAGAGCTCGTTAAAGGTCCACTATGGAGCTTTCCGTCCACTGGAGGGCGCCTATTCAAAACAAATCGTAGTTTGATGACGCAAAGTGTGAGCCCAGCATCTTGGGAGATGTGGTCTTCTCATCACAGCCGGTGGAAAATAGGACTCGGGCAGAAATCACGTTCATGCATGCGGTTATTAACGTTACTGTAGTCTAAAGCAGAGCAGGACCGAGTGTTATGGACCTGAGCACAGCTGCTGGAGCGATTGTTAAACAAATACCTGCCCCGCGAATACCGGGACTTTTATTATGACGGGACGGGAGACAGTCGCCGGTCGCCTGCACTGATCAGCTCTTCCGGTTATGATTTTGAGGTAATGTAGCTCTGTTTATCATATTAGATACATTTAAGTGTGTTCAAAACGATGTTATGACTTTACTCCGTGCGTTCACTTGTTCACACTGCTAAGAGTAAAGCGCTCCTGCCAAATAAAAGCAGAAACCGAGGGTAACGCAAATATGACGCAATTGACAGGCGACTCCCTCAAATGCAATGTTAAAACGTCCCTGTCCTTAGTTAAAATAGCAATTTTCTCACAATTTACAAATAGTTGGAAACTTCTGGGATATTGTAGGTACTCAACTGAACAAAATATATAACACCTGCCTAGTGGTTTTTGGATATTTTACTGCAAAAATACTACATAGTTCACCTTTAACAGATTAAACTTTCGCCATATCCGGTCGGCTATAACAAAGTATAATAATTATTTTTTGTTGAATAGGTCCACAGTTTATGTGCAAAAATGTAAATTAGGGATGTGATGGTGAGGAAAATGTTAATCACGGTAATACCAGGGTCATGCTCGAGGTATTCATAATGGAGCAGAGCAAAGCAAGTGTTTTCATTGAATTCCTATGGAAATTGAGCTTCAATAGAAGTTAACTGAAAATGCACCAGTGTGGTGTAACTGAATGTGTGCATTTACATGCAGGTTCTTAAGCCGATTATGCCTAATAAGCCGACAACGAACATGGTCATGTAAACGCTGTAACCCGTTTTCTTTTAAGGCTAAAAAAGGGCCCAAGAATAAACCGATCAGAACAGGTAGTTTTTTTGCCTCTGAACTCGATTTTGCACGGCATTAACATGCTTTCTGTTAGTTTATGGAAGTGCGCATGTGTGAGAGGTGACAAAAAAACGCAAACTTAGTGCAGATTTAAATGCATTCAGACAGAGCAAGCTAGCATTTTGCATGAAATAAGGACATATATCACAAACGCAGACCCTTTTAATACCCAGAAAATTGTAAAGATGTGTTCTCATCTCATCCAGCAGAAGTAGAAGAGGTTCAGTCAAAACGCTACATCTGTAACTGCATGAGGGATAATATGAGCTGCAAATCTCCCACTGACATGGCGCACGCTTTATTTAACATCACAACTGACGAAACATTTGGAATAGCCTAGTCAGACGGAAATTATTCTTTTTATAATTCAAGTTTTTATCATACAAAACAAAATATACAGTATACAAATGCTTCATATAAGGTCAAAATACAGATAGTGGTTGTAATTATCAACATTAAACTAGGTACAAAATAAAGGAAAAGAGACGAGAGGGAGGAAATTATTTTTGACGTCACTACAATGAAAACCTGGTTTATTAATAAAGTTATGTAAACGCGGTTTACTTGCGTTGTCAGTTTACTGGTTTGCATGTAAACAGGGAAAACTGGTTATTTCAATAAGCTGATATTTGTGAGTTTACTGGTGTGCATGTAAACGCACCCAATGACAGTGTGGGGGTGCGCATTTTACTTTCGGTTTAAAATTAGTGCCGATTCAGGGTTGGGTTTATTAGCCTCTTATTCTTAAAGAAAAACACAACAAAATGACAAACTTATTTAAATAGACGCTTTTACATTTCGCTTTGAAACTAATTCTTCCTTGATCATCTTGTCAGTCAAAAAATGGACCATCAAGAGAGAAGCTTATAAATATGTTGCTGTCTTTGTCACGTGACATCACTTTCAGTGTGAATTGGTGGTAATTGTTTCCATCCGTCGCTCCACAGGGGGACCTGCGGCGCATGTGGTCCGAGCCCTTCCACACCAAGTCCAGCAGCTCCCGCTTCCTGGAGGTATGATGCTGCTCGGACCAGCACAGGTTACCACCCTCCCACCAGAGAGAGAAAGAAAGAGAGAGAGAGAGAGAGGTCGGAAGAGAGGAACTACACTCGTCTTCTCGTCATCCCTCATTCCTGTTGTTATCCTCCAGCCAGCGGATGAACAGACGTACGCGGACTTCACTGCCAGATGGATTCATGCACTCCACACGTCTCTATATTCCTCAATCCTACTACAGTATCTGTGTTTTTTTTCTTCTTTTTTCTCTCTCTACCCCTTTTCTTTCTTGGCTCCATTCCATGTCCGTCATGCCATAGCTCTCTTTCTCTCTTTCTTCTGTCCCATCATCCCTTTCCTGTTCTACTGAACTCGGCCACACGTTACCGGATCGCTCTGTCTGGACGTGACCGGAGCCCCTTTGAGCTCCAAGTGTGTTTCCATTTGTACCGTTTGGCACCATTATGGATTTACAGACTGAGATTTCTTTATTATTTACTGCTCTAAACAAACTGTGGATAAGGAACGTAGATTCTACCACAGCTTGAGATGACGATGACCCTATAAGGGACCAGCACACAGTAGAGGACAGCGTTGTTTTTCTTCCTGCCTTCCTTCTCTCTTCCTCTTTCCCTTTCTGATAATACCCCACCCGCATCCGCCCCTGCCCACCCATCTCCCTCTCTAACCCACCCCTTCCTTTGCAGAAACATGTATTTTATTTAGAAAGATTTTATTCTTGGCATATACAGAAATGATGCATTATAAATTGTGGGGGCGTACAGCTCTATGTATATATGTGTACACATGAATTAGGGGTTATCATGTTGAGGTGTGCGTGAGCTCGCGTGCGTGTGTGAACAAGGGCAAGGGCTTTTTAGATCTCAACAGAGTCATAAACGGAACGCGCAGATGGGAAATATTTTAATTTCCTCTCTTTTGCCCCCATAAATGAGTCTAACAACTCAGCCTATGTCACTTTTTTTGCGTGATGTACACATCCTCTTCCATAAAACATCGCGTATGGACCGCTTGTGCAAGTCGGCCATTGAAGAGAAGGTTGTGCTTGTGATTACGTCTGTGTTTATGTATGAATGTATGCCATTACCTCCATGGGCTCTGGATGGACCACTGAAGATGAACTCTATCATGCTCCTGGAGGGAATCTTTAAGGATTGTACTAAGCTCTGTTATTTAAGGCCTTTTTTTGTCCCCCACTAGTATTTCAAGCATTAATTTGTTTTGTTTGTTGTCATTCCTTCAACACAATTGGCTCCGTAATGATGAAACTGGAATTGAGGTGTGTGTGTGTGTGTGTGTGTGTGTGTGTGTGTGTGTGTGTGTGTGTGTGTGTGTGTGTGTGAGTGAGAGAGAGAGAGATGTAGAAAAAAATGCATTGAGCTGGCTTTTTTGGTTCTTTTCTTTTTTTCTTTTTTCTTTTCTTTTTACCTGTTACCTGTTTTTTTACCTGTTAGTCGTCTGGCCTTGCATGTCAGTTGTACAGCGTGTCGTTCTTCAAAGCTGCGTTTTCAGGGCAACCGCGCTAGTGCGACACTCTGAAACTGAGACGCAGACATGGGGTCGTGGACAAACAGTCGCACAAGATATTTCATAAAACGGAGAAGGGGCAACAAGACCGGACCGCTCTGACCCCCGCGGCCGGCGTGGACCTCACGCAAACATTGGCAGTGCGTTGCCTGAATATTCAGTATGAACGTTTGCCTGGCATTGGGACACTGATAACCTGAGTCATGGACCTTATTTTACCCACAAACCTCCTCACTGTCCCTCTGCCACCCTTATAGACATTACAAGAAAAAAAGAGAACAATATAAATGACGATCATGGTGATTGCATTGAATATAAACTCAAATGTTAATTTTTTAAAAATGAAAGATTGCTTTTTTGTTTTGTTTGTTTGTTTTGTTTTATTCCATTGTTTGTATTTTTCTCAACTTTCCCATCTAATGCTGTGGTTTTTCATTTTGTACTTTCTGGATTTTTTTTTCTCCTCCATTGTCCTCCCTGCCTGTAGAGGGCGCTAAGCTCTGTTTGGCTATCAGCATTAACAGCCAAAAGGATTCTGTATAAAAATTTGAATAAATAAATTAAAAGGTGTAGTGAAATGTGGATCCAAATGAGCTGTACTGAAAACATTTCAGCTCTCATAACCTTCCCTTTCTTCTCAGTCAGGATTATGCTGTAAATAAACATGACTCTAACTGTATGTTCAAGTGGTCTCCTTTTCGAATGCAGTAATTGGACATTTTAATTATTAGTGCTATTTTAGCCTTAGACTTACATGATTTCTTACGTTCTTTTTATCGTGTGTTAAGGATTTGATTCTGAACTGACCTGAGACGATTTTAAGTGTTGATGGTGTAAGTCATCATTTGAGCTCAGAAATGAACGATTCCAAAAGTTACTGTTATTTATTTTTTCTCTGGACGTGGAAAGAGTGGACGTCACGTGAGCCGGTTATACATCGATAATAACTTAGTAAATATGCAGAGGTAAGTAGTCTAGATGCTTTTGGTACTTTTGTGGGAAATCTCACAAATGTAATATTTATATTAGAGGCATTTATTTAGGCTATAATATCTTAAAATGAATTTTTTTTTAGGCTAACGTTACGTGCAAGTTTATTCTTGATAAACAAGATGCCCATAATTCACAAAATATTGTTATGAATCCCCAGTAAGGATAGAAATAATATGTCCAGGATGATTGTCAATGTCATTGACGTATTCCAAAGAAATGGTAATGACGTTTTTCTTCTTGTAGGCTACATAAATACATTTATTTGAATATTTGTAGTGCAGTCCTGATGAGAACTAGTAGAAGATGGTCCGAGCTGGCCGTTAGTTGCATAATCTTGGCTAAGACTGACTTAAAGGGATAGTTGGATAGATTTACTCACCCTCATGTTGTTTTAACCTGTATGAATTTGTTTCTTCTGCTGAACACAAGATATTTTGTCGGTAACGAAACACTTGGTAGACCCCATTGACTTCCATATCGTTTTCCGCGCCTACTGCTGGTACAACTGTTTCCCCATATTCTTCAAAAATACATTCCTTTACGAATTATTTAAAGCAGTTAACCAATGTGGCAATCGCGAGCATACCTTTCCCATTTCAATTGGATATAGAACCTTTTATGTAACTGACTTACAATTAATTGCTAAATTTTAGAACTAGAATAAGTAGTTTTGGTCACAGGTGTCACCTGGTATTTGTTCCTGGTCCAGGATGGTATTTGAGTTACTTTTAAAGGGTTGCTAATGTTCTGATTAGAAGTCATTAAAAGATTACTTTTTTAAGATATTATGAAGTCACACATTTGATGTGCTCTTTTATGAAGTTCACTTTGCGTCCATAAGGTGGCACCACAACCTCACTGAAGCGACTGTTGCAACCTTAGAATAGATACAGTACAGGTCAGGCACAGCAATATCTGTGGTTACAACCAACAGCTGCCAGTTATTTTACGATTGTGTGGACATGTTTTTCAATGGGGTTAATATGGCTAGAACAAGTAGCCTGACTAGTGATAAACCAAATTTAAATATGGAATATCTAACCAATACGTTTTTGTTAAGAATATAACCTATACAATCGCTAAATGAATACGGGAAACAATACTTCCAAATATGCTTCTAAATCAAGTGGAATTAATAATTAACTGTTCAATTTATTGTCGCGTGACCGCTAAGTCGTGACGTCACTTCTCATGCAGAGAGACGAGTTGAGGGAAAATGGCCGCTCATTCATGTGATGAGCGCTGAATCAGCTAGTGCTGCAAACACAAGAGAGGCTTACTGAGCTCTGCTGACTTCTCTGTTACACACTAGTGTTTCTGTACAAAGATTATCAAGAAGATGAGCGCTGGTTAGTCTAAAGTTCCTTTACACACCTTTTTTTTTAAAATCAAATCTAACAAAAATAGACTTTAAATATAGCTTTTTAATTGAGTTTTTCACATGACTGACTTTAAGAATCGACGTCTTAACATGTCTCTTCGTAGTAAGAAGAAACTGTTTAACATAAAAAATATGACACATTAGTCTACAATTAAGTACAAATAACGTTGTAAAAAAACACGTGTGGGGAATTTTTTTTTTAAAAATGTACAAAATAAATAAATTGTGTGGCTATATTTTTAGTAGCCTTTTTTATTTTATACATAAACCTTTTAAATACGTAAAAAAAAAAAAAAGTGAATTACCTTAAATAGCTATTTCTACCTGATTTAACCCATACAACTTTTTGTTGTTGTTGGTAGTTTTGTAGAATTTAATGTCTTAAAGTTGATTCAACAACATTAAATGAATAATATGAGCTCACACAGTTTTATTCAGACGTCCAAAACTGACCAAAATCTGTTAAAATTACATACAATTGAGTTTATATCGTCCAATAAATGTTTTAGTATATGATATTTAAATGTTTGGTTTGATTTTTAAAGCTCTGAAGAGCAAAACAATGCTAATACAATGATGACTGAGAAATAAATGTATCAAATATGATACAGTAGGGTTAATCAGCTTGCCATCAGGGTTGTGGGTGAGCAGGGTTATTGGGGGTCGATAAGGTCAAGCAAGTGTTAGAGAGACGCTGGGGCTGTGGAATTTCTAGGGTCCTCCCCTGTTCATGTATTGGCCAGTGCACCCAAAGGCTCGAAAGTCCCGTGGCCATGCAGGATTCCACTGGGACAGTGTGGATTGTAGCATGTTATCTGTGGGAAAAAATGGTTGTGTTGCAGACGGGGAGTGTGTTGAATGGAAAGAGCAGTCTTATTCACTTGTAAACAAGCAAATGTAATATTTAATGAAAGGAAAGACAACGAGGGTGTTCCGTAATAAAGAGCCCGAGGTTTGTAGCAGGGGCAGTTTGTTTACTTCTAATGGTACAAAAGTAAATGCTTTACAACACACGTAAGTTGTGCACTTCATGGGTGTAGAGTTACTTTGCTGGACTGTATTGATTGGACACACACACAGCCTTGCATCTTGCTGATTTGCAAATAAAAAGCATAATGTTACCTTTTCACAGCATACTTTTTAAAAATAATTTATATATGTATGTGTGTAGATAGCCTATCAATTTTAGTCTGTTACTGATTCCAAATTGCATAGTTAGTAATGTAATCTATTACTTGTTTACGGTAATCGGATTACTTTTAGATTACTTTTGACCTAACTTGTTTTTCACATTAATTTGAATAAGATAATCTTAAAAATAACAAAGAGAAATAAAATATATTCCATTCTTGTGGAAGATGAACATGAAGTGCATTAAATATTACATTACATCAGAGTTTTCCAAACTGGGGTTTTGGTTTTACCAAAAAATGTATTCGTTTACCTGTATAACCATTAACAAACATCAGAGAATTTAAACTTAATCTTATTCATTATTATCATTATTATTATTAAGTTATTTTTTACTACTGACCTAACTTATTAACTTAAAATCTCAGTGTTTCATGTAAATATATTCAAAGAGGTTCAGCTGACAAACAAAATTGGGGAAGCCTTTGTGTTTGGGAGGCCTTTTAAAGACAGTAATACATGGTTAAACGACTCACGGGGTGATAATTCAAATAGTATTGTATTTGTCAGGATCAGATATGCAATAATTTGCCTGATTTTCTGTCTCAGCTTGTATATAGTAAAATTTAGATATAGCAGTAGCCATCTGGGTCATGTTTGCTTTTTCTTTTATCACTGGCCGTAATTCTAATCTTGAAATGGCATAAAATAATATAAAAATCGTCTGAGAATTAAACAAATAGTTGTAGCCTGGTTCAGAGAAAGAGAGGAATCATGTCTTTGATTGTCTAGTTGTAACACAAGACTTCTTCACCTTACTAACGGTTGTTGAAAATTCTACAAAATGCACATCATATATTGTTAGAAAGAGTGACGTGCTCGTGCAAAAATGATGGTGTTATGGGTTTTCTTTAAAGCTGTCCACGCTCCTCACCTCGACCCTCAGGGCTTGTTTGAATAAGGTCTGCTCGCCCCTGTATGGGGTGGAGCGGCTCCCTCTAGCCCGTTGCCCTTTGACCCCTGTGTACATTCCGCATGTATTCTGTGAAATGAAGTGAGGAATTCCTCTGAAGTTTAGTTAATGGCTTGGAGGAGCTACTGAGGAACACATGGGCTTGAAAGTACACTGGACCTCAGGCTCTCACAGAGCACAGCAGTGTTGAAAGTCATGCAAGAAGACTAGTACTTTTGGGTAGTTGATGCAAAATTTGGCCATTTATAGGCTATTTGAGGTTCTGTAACTGCTCACCACAAAGTCACAATTATAAACATTCTTGGATGGTTGCATTAAAATAACAAAAAAGCTTTTTTATTATGTTGATATTCTGAACTATTATATTATGCAGTTAAATAATTTTATATTTGATTTTATAAAATTGTATATTAGTACTAATATTCCACGCATAGTAATACTGTTATTGTATTATAATATAATAAAACCCCACATATATTTACATTGCACAACCAGTAAAATTAACTAGTTATAAGTATGAAAAATATGATTTTCTTTAATTACCAACTTAATGGTCAGTACTACATTTTATTACAATATAATATAACAAGTATAGTAATAAAAAACACATATATTTACATTGCGCTACAATATAAGGCAAAAGTACACTGTATAAAATATTTTAAAAATAAGTTAATTTTGAGTTAATTGATACAGAAAAAAATTGAGAATCGACAACCTTTATTCAAATATTATTAAAAGATTTTGTACACATATTGGGTAATTGTGCATGTTTTATTTGTAAAGACGCAAAACTTGCCAAATTGTGCTATTTTCATGATTTATCAAATTTGTTTATGTGGTTCAGATACAATAATATTTTGAGTTTCTATTTATTAATCCAATTTCCTTCGTTGCATCAACTCAAATTTTTAATTTCTATGAACTCAAAATTTTAAGGCAACCAGGTTATTTACTTTTTTTAAGTTAAACCAACAATAATGTTTTAGAGTGTATGAAAAAATATATATTTTAAATTACCAACTAATAAAAAAAATGGTCAGGGATTAATTTTATTCAGCAAGTACACATTGATTTGATAAAAAATGGCAGTAAAGACATTTATGTTACAAAAGATTTCTGTTAAATAAAAACTGTTCTTTTGAACATCATATAAAGAATCCTGGAAAAACAAACATCATGGTTTCCACAAAAAAAATATTAGGCAACAAAAAACATGAGAAATATGAGCACAAAATCATATTAGAATGATTTATGATTGATGTGACTGGAGGAATGACGCTAAAAATTCAGCTTTGCATCACAGGAATAAATTACATTTTTAAATATATTAAAATAGAAAACATTAATTTTAAATTATATAAATATTTCCCTTTTTAAAGTATTTTTAATCAAATAAATGGAGCTTTGGCCAGCAACTTCTTTTTAAAACGTTAACAAATCTTACGACCCCAAAATTTGATTGGCAGTGAATAATATTTAAGCATATAAATGCTCATTCAAAATACAAACAATTATTCTATAGTTCATAACTGTGTTGATTTTCCTCGCAAGGTCTCGATCTTAAGGAAATATTCAGCCATTGTAAATGTGTTTACAGTGTGTAAAGGAAGGCAAAATGAAGGTTAACTTCCTTGTCATGAATGCTCAGAATGCGTCTGGAATCCCCCTGCAGAAAGCGCAGTGATGTTCGGTGTCACGTTCAGCTTGAAAACTCCTCACCCTGCTCTGGACCGCCACCCACACAGCTGGAATGCGGGGCATGCACTAGCTCGGGGTGGAAAGGGTATAGCTAACACTTCTTAAGGCAAGTGGGGGGAGAAAAGTCGGGCTACTGGAGGTGGGGTCTCGACTCCAAAAAGAGTGGTGAATCTCAAAGGGATTCGCATCCCATCGTCCATGTCACCACCCACCGTGATGCCGATAGAAGAAGCTAATCCATTAACCTTCTGTTGGGCTCAGGGAAATGATCAATGACTATCTATCACCGCCGCTTTCCCCTGTTGCTGAGAGAGAGAGAGAGAGAGAGAGAGAGAGAGAGAGAGAGAGAGAGAGAGAGAGAGAGAGAGAGAGAGAAAGAGAGGCGAGGGATGGAGAAGAAGAGGGTAGGCAGGGAAAGGTTAAAGGGCAGAGGAAGACGGGAGGAACATTTTTGGAGGAAGGGAATTGGGGAGAAGAAAGAACAATAACAAAATTTGACCTCCCAGGTCTGACAGGTCTGGTATTCAGCATTCAGGTACGACTGATGTCTGCTGCAGATCAACCAACTAAAAGATGCAAAGGAAACGCTTTCTGTTAACATGAGTTATTCCTTTTTAAAACAAATATGTCTTGTGACTTTTAAGGACTTGTGAATTATCTCATCTAATCCCAGAATTATATACACAAGCAATTTACAAAACAAATTTAAATTTGATATATACCTGTTTTTGTCCTTTTTGATGATCTAACAAGAATTCAAAATTCAATTAATATCATGAGAACAGTGAAAATAAAGATATTTTAGATAGCGTATTAAAAACACAACTAGTACATGAATTATCGGGTTGATTTATTAAATCCCTCAAAGAGAGACATATATGATGATAAATGTAAATATACAGTTTGGCTCTCGAGAAATGTAAAATAGCTTCTCTACCAAAGGAAATCTTTTAAAAAATAGTTTATTTAATTATAAATGTCTGTATTTACTATTTGAATTTGAAGCATGCTACTCAGTTACATATAATTTTAGATTTGTGTGTGTGTTACATTCTTCACTTTAATAATTATCCTCGTTTCGCACATAATTAATACCAAAGTTATTATAAATTTATACTGGAAATAGCCTGTCTTTTATACTGTGAATTCTATTAAAAACAATTACATCTCTAAATCATTTAAACAAACTCTTCTAAATCATTCCTTGAGAATTACATCAGCTACCATTTTTTTGTTAATTCTCTGAATATTTTACATATTAAACGGTATAACAGGTATGCGTTTAATACGTTTATTTAATAGAGAACTTTATTTCCTGCACTTTGCTAATTTGACCATGTTTTTAAATACAAATATGGGGGGAAATGAAGCTATTTTAACTGCCTTTGTGCTTTCCAAAATCATTACAAATACAAAATACATTTCCACTCATCTTTTTAATAACATTAATAAATCAATCAAATTTAATAGCACTTTTCCGAACAAACCAATGATTCACAGACAAGAACAAGTTAGAATACAAAATAGCAAATAAAAATAACTGAATAACCAAGAGGCTACTTTTAACAAGCACTTTTAAAGCATGACAAAACATTTTTTTAGATTAATGTAGATTTGTACAGTGTGTCAATATGATTTCAATAATGACTTGCATGTTTCTGAGTTGCACATCAACCCTTGAACAGTGTGACATGATAACCTCATAACCTTTAAAGAGAATCCACCAACAGAACATACATTTTCAGTCCAAACTAGAGTGAAAGTGATTCACAGAATGTGACATATGACAGCAGGAATGGTTTAAATAAAATTGTTATTTATAAATGGAAATTGTTTTTATTTAAAAGCGTGTCAAAAGAATGTGGCTTTTTGAAAAGCTACTGATAATGTGTGGTAAATCAAAAAGGCGAGGTGTATCTCTGTTAGTTATCGTCTCAAATGGCCAACTGAAAGACAGAGGCAGAACATCCCTGGTTTCCCTCGCCTGTTGAATGCATTGGCCACATCAAACACTTTAAACAGAGTAAGCGCACAATCAGATCCCTTCAGATTGGGGGACAGAGAGAGGGGAAGGGGGGAAATGGGCCCTTTCTCACCAAACAATACCATTATTTCAGCTCCCTTGGCCAAGAATGCCACATTTCACAGCCCACTACCCTCCTCCAGATGTCAATCAAAGCTCGCTGGCGACTCAAGCCCCTCCCAGGACCGGCCTGCCACTGTGAACCCGCCCACAAAAACTAACTGGACCTGTGCTTTTTTTATGGTTGCCTCTTAATAGAAATGTAAACTTTTAAGTGAATCTGATACTTTAATTCATTGACTCTAAAAAATACATTAAAACCTACAATTATATAATGTAAATCAGCTAGGGTCTGTGTTGACCCCATGTTTATATAGACAGCAATCTTAATAATAATCCATACAAATTTTTAAGTATAATCAACTTGGATGTTTAAGTAATTTCAACTTGAATTACATTAAACTTAGTCAACGAATCAATTAAATCTTGCATAACTTATAATTATTTATTTTTTGGAAAATTGCTTAACTTATTTTGATTTTGAGTTGAAGCAATGTAAAAACATTTTGTCAACTGTTAGTGATCATATAATTTTTTACAGTGTATGTATTGTGTAGGCTAGACTGTAAAAAAATATTGTTGGTTTAACTTTTAAAAAAAAGTAACCTGGTTGGCTTAAAATTTTGAGTTTGTTAAAATTAAAAATGTGAGTTGATACAATGAAGGAAATTGGATTAATAAATACAAACTCAAAACATTATTGTATCTGAACCACATCATATTTTTGATAAATCATAAAAATACCAAAATTTGGCATGTTTCACTGCGTCTGCACAAATAAAAACACACAATTACCCAATATGTGTACAAAATCTTTTAATAATATTTGTATAAAGTTTGTCTATTCTCAAAAATGTTCTTGTATTACCTAATTTGTTTATTTCAATGAACTCAAAATTTTAAGGCAACCAGGTTACGTATTTTGGAAATATTTTTTTACAGTGTACTTCATATGTTAGATGTTATAAAGCAACATCTTTCAAAGAGTAAAATTGTATCACACATCTCTTCATCATGTGACTAAACAACTCTTTAATCATATATCATGTTAGTTTTTTGTTTTGCATTAAACAAAACAATAATAGTCTACAGGAATGATAGTACAAAATGGAAATGACAAATGATTGTCTTCACTGATTATTATAATATATGTGTTTCAGCAGTTGTATCATCCGGGATAAACCGACAGCAGCGATGGGAAATTTGTGAATGAGACTCGGTGCATCGCGTATTTGTTGTTCAATTAAATTATGCAGCGGCGGTAGCCGTTTGGCGTCCAATCACATCACGAGTCAGAGCGCCGAGGAGCTGAGATTTCAACCAATGGCTCATCGCACGGCAGAGACTAGCGCAGCAGCAGACCAATCAGGGCCGCGCATGCAAATGAGGCATTTGCTCCGGCTGGATCTGAATGTCAACTAGTCAAAGATGGAGTCTGACGCTGGATGGCCGCGAGGCCGCGCGTCTTTACATTTGCTCATTTATTTCGCTGAACCGCGCGACAAAATATTAACTTTGCGCTTTTTAAAACGGAGAGTCTTAATACATTGGCCATTTGAAAAAGGACAGAAGAAGAAGACGTTCAGGTTTTGCACCTTTTACTCAACTTTTCCTCTTCTCTCACTCTCCCTCTTGATTTTTTTCTCTGACGGAGTGTCCCTCCCTTGGTTCGCTGCCATTCATGAATTTGGGGTTCACTATGTGCTTTTCATGCATTTGGGATGATTGGGCGGAAATGGCGGGAGCTGTAGGGCGTAAAGGAGAGTTTGGATGGATGGGACCAATCCACTCGCCTCATTTTCGCGCATCAGGACCGTGTGCCATCAAACCCGGGGTACGAGATCTTTTCTGTAGTATGCAGCGTTTATGCGCGAGATGTTTGCTGTTTGAGAAAACAGAGAAGGCTGAGTGAATTGACAGCATTTAAATGCACGCGCTGATAGCGTGATCAGGTACGAATTACCCTTTTAAACGGCATGAATGTGAGGTTATGTAAACACCACCGTTATTAAATGTAAATTCGTTTTTCTGCCGAAGTTTAGTTGGTCCAGCGATGCTTAACATTTAATCTGATTCAAAACAAACATGAGTGTCAAACGTCGCTTAATTCGACTTAATATGTATTATTAACTGGATCAGAATGCATCTAACGACATATAAAATGTTTTATAATTAATGAAGGTTGGATAGTAATTCGGAAAGTTTGCTAACAGTTTTCACAAAGTATTTGAAATGCAAATAAAGTAACCAGTTAAAGTGTTTTCCCACTTTTGTAACTCTCACCACTGTAAATCAATACGTTTAAATGTGTGTGTGAGTGAGTGTGTGTTTTTTTTTTAAGGAATACTTTCCTAAACCTTACAGGATCCTGGAAAACCAAATATTTCAAAAGTGATTCCCAGGCCTGGTAAAGTCTGCAGTCAGTATAAAGTTTAATTATGCCCAGTTATAAAAAGCAATTTTAAGCCAGAGAAATACTATATCTGTAATTCAAATAATTCAGTCTTCATAAAAGTTTGGAAAAGTAATGAAATAATTATGGAAATTCACTGGGAAATGGGAAACCTGAATTAAAGTCATCATTGGCTCTTTCTATTTGTTGTTTACTTTTTTAAAAGTTTGTTTCGATTTTCACTTAATCCTATGCAACTCTTGACGTCTCAACATTTTTTAAACACGTTTCAGTTGTTTCAGAAATATCTCAAGAGTGTCAGAAGTCCTGACATATTCCCAAGACACTCTTAGAGGATCCACTAGACATCAGGTTAAAAAATATAGCTTTTAATTTAATAGTACTATTAAAACAAAAACACTAAAATTGTTTTCAAAGCAGAGCCTCACAGAGATAAAGGAAACAGATGTGGAAAAAAATTTGATTTCAGTGGTAAAATATTACTGTAATATTGATTTTTAAGTTCACAAGCCTTCTTAAATTTGTTTAGCTGATGTTGCTGTTTAGTCCTAGTTTTGTAGATGAATTATGAGTAATACTTTGATGAAGCAGGAATGAACTGCTCCGAGTTCACTTCTCTTTCCTTTGATTTTTCTAATCAAAGTGCATGAAAATCAAGTACAGAGAAATCTGAATGCAATATAATTGATCAAACACGGCGAGGGAAGGATTGTGTGGTGATTTTGGCCATGTTTTGTCCATTGCCCTTTTTCTGTTGTACTACTGGCCAATCAGAAGAGCAGTGCAATATTAAAAGGGCATTGGCTGATGGAACAGAGACCTCCACCTCCCTCTATTTCCTTCACCTCTCACCCCTCTCTGGTTTGACATTATTTAACATGTGGAGCTACAGTCAGTACACAGGCCTGGAAACCTGTAAAAACATGAAAGCTGACACTGCAAATCCATTCCAAACTCTAAATGTCTGTCAAAGTTACTTTCTGCTTATTACATATCACATCATGTTATTATTGTTTTTTTGTTTTTTGTTGTAGTTGGTTTTTTTGTTTTTGTTTTTTTTAAGTTTTGGAGCAGCAGTTTATTTATCATAAAAATAAAACATTATTGTATTATATTGTTTTTAATAGTTTGGAGTTGTATCTACATGTTATTTAGTTATTCAAATACATATTGCAAAATGCCTATTAAGAATGTAAATTAATGTAATATGATTTATTTTGTTGACAAATTTGCTTTGAATCAGTTTCATGAAAGTACTATTTTGTTAATCAGTTTGTCATTTTATATATATATATATAAACTTTGATAGAAAGGTATGCAATGGATTACAATCAGCTGTTAAGTTTAAGTACTCAATTAGATAACACCAATTTAGGTCAACCAATGACCAAGCAATGCTTCATTTTGTTCAGTTTGTGATGTAAAAGCTCACATTAGCAATTAAAGAAAAAACACTTCAGCAAAACATGGTCAGGTGAAAGTGTCTGAATAATTTTGGTCCCAAATTGTTTATACATTTTTACTGGTAGTCCACTGTATTAAGAATATTTTGGGTGTAATATGTCACAGTTTACTTTGTTTCTGTACAGTTTCTTGTACAGTTACCTTGCTATCCTCACATAAATGAACTATAGTGTCCTGCGCCCACTAGTAAAAAAAAAATTGTTTTGGGGGTTGAATGTATATAATCAAAAGCAACTTTACTAAAATATTATTTGCAAATTTTTACAGTTATGTGATTCTATTACTTGATTTTGCATATTTTTGTGACTGCGTTTTAATGTAAGATTATAAATGTTTTTTTTTAGTGTATTATTGTTTCTTTTTGTTTGAGGCTGTGGCTGCATTTTTTATTTTATTATTTATTTTTCATATTTAAATTATTTTCAAATCATAAGTAATTTCGACATTATATATATATGTGTGTGTGTGTGTGTGTGTGTGTGTGTGTGTATGTATATGTGTGTGTGTGAGAGAGATCATATACCATTTTGATTTGATGTATATGATCAGGTGGAAAGTAAACTTCAAATGAGTGGAGGGCAAACCGTCATTGGCCAGAGAAGATGGCTGTCCTCTGTCCATGTGCTGATGTGCTGAGGTCAGCTGCTCTGACGATGTTGCACTACTGTACCATCCTATTAGCAGTGCAATAGTATTGTCATAGCATTTAGCCTCTGATATGCTCAACGGTGATGGAATGCTGCCAAACAAGTGCCGGATTGCTCAGGTTGTCCCCTCACATTACCCTGCGACTGTCTAACGCACATGCTTTGATAAATAAAAATGGTTCTTTTTGAGCTTAAAACTGAGTTCAGCTGTCATTTGTTTTGCCACCCACGCCATTTTGGCTCGGTTATCGCGCCATGCGACAGGTTTAGCGTGGAGCTAAAGGGCCGAAATAAAGGTGCGCGGGTCGGACCCTCCCTTGTCGCAGGTTAGCAGGGGGAAGGGAATGTTTTCAGTGGAATGCAGGGAGGCAAGTCCAGTTGTGAGTATAGGGGTGGGGGATGGTCAGGAGAGGGGCCCAGGACTGCTAAACGTGTCTCTCGGCATTTCTGAGACAGTCCTTAACATAACGGAGCGAATCAACCCTATAGGCTCTGAATCGTGCATACCGAGCCTATACACACAAGGTGTCTGTACATGCCCCATATCTATACTAATGTTGTTGACTTGAAGTGTGGAATACTAAAGCATAGGTTACTCATGACTAATTCACAAGAAACCCCACACGTTAAGGCTATAAACGTGCTATCAGCTCTAAAGTGATAAAAATGTTCCTCAACGTTTTTACACCAAAGCAGCAGCACGACTATAGAAATACGCCTCGGGTTATATGCTAACCCTGTTTATCCATCGGGGTGGGAAACTCAGCGACCGGAGCACCTCAGATACTTTAGTAACGAATGCGACTTGTCGAGGCACGTTTGCAAAGGTTGCTGGGAAATAGTGGAATGTGAGGAATGGGATATGATATGTCTGTGGTGCACGGGACACATCATCACAGGGTGCTTTCGCTTCTCACAAGTGAAACGTTTTTGAGTGTGTTTGGTTTTAATAGTTACGCCTGTGTTAGACATGATCATTACTGCTGAATTGTCCTCTAGTGTTTGTGCTTATGGAGTTAACGGTTAATTAACTCGCCTCGTCTTATAGAGATTGCAGAGCTGCCAGAATATGGATATGAAAACTGTCCATATAGGCAGTCTGGTGTGGTGTCTTAAGGGCACTGTTATTTATGATGTAGTAACTTAATAGCAAACTTAAATGTGGTTAGATGGATCTGTTTGAAATTGATTCTGTGTGACATTAGATCCCATTACCTACAAAGAGCACAGGAATAGTAAGCACACAAGACTTCCTGCTCAACACATTGGGATTTATGCTTGTTTTATCCATCATTGTCACTGTTCAAAGCCTTCAATGTCTTCTGTTTGAGACCTCATATTTGATCTTATTGTATTAATTCGAGCACTTTCTTGGAAAATAGTGTCAGAAATTCTTAAAAAATAAATTACAAACGTTGGTCATCAGCCTCAAGTCATGTTCAATTTGTATGAGTTTTGTCAGTCATAAGTCGCACAGGTATATTTGTGGCAATAGCCAATAGCCAAAATTATAAATTTTTCTTTTAAAAAAAATCATTCGGATATTTCTTTACTTTATTAAGTAAACATAATGTAAATGTAATGTATAAATGTATTAAAATGTATTAATTTTAGTAATATGCATTGCTTGGACTTCATTTGGCCAAGAGATTTTCTCAATATTTCGCACCCTCAGATTCCAGATTTTCAAACTGTTGTATCTCTGCCAAATATTGTCGGATTTATTCAGCTTTCAGATGATGTATACTTTTCAATAATAAAAAAGACCCTTCTGACTGGTTTTGTGGTCCTGGATCACATTTTATATTGGTTTTGCGACGTGTGCAACCCTTTTACCCACAATTGAGGCAGTTTAAAACTTTGATTTGTGTGGTTTTGAAATTTTGTTATAGAGTTTTATTATAGGTCTGCTATACCAAGTGTTGGAATATGGACTAACGCTTGTTCCCGCAAGTTAATGAGAAATATTAGTTTAATCATTTTTCTTGTAATCTTGACTGGTTGTAGCTTGACAAATGCAGTCAAAACCTGTTAACATTACTTAATACCCAACAATTTGTTGAATTTACTTGTAACTTGTATCTGTACAATTTAAATGCTTTTGCTGCTCAGAAAACAGTGAAACGTTTTTTAAGAGTAAAATATTTTTTTTTAAGGTGAGACGATTCCTAATGGGATTTCTGCTCATTTTACAGTGTAACAAATTAGTTCAGTTTAATTAATCTTCACTCAATATTATCGTCTAATTTTAGCCTTACTAATCTATTAAAATGTTTCCTTATTTATTTTGAGCCACAGTTGCTTAAGTTAACTCAATTAAATCTGTGATCTCCAGAGTGCATTGTGGCATGAATAAATTGATGAATGCTCTGTTTTGCTTTATTTGAGAGTTTTATTTGCTTTTTTTGTGTCAGTATTTGCAATAAAGACAATATTACATTTTGTAATGTGAGAGTCTTATACATGTTAATGTATTTAATGGTGTAACAGGTTATGCACATGTTGATAACCGTGTTGATTGCAATATATTTGTACAACTAGGGGGATCCACCCACTTAAATGTTTGATGTTTCACAATATGGTGTTTATGATGTAGGTGTTAGCCATACAATTATACAAGATTAAAATTCAACATTAAATGTATAGGGCTAGATTAGTTAGTTAGTGATTTGGTGAGAAGTTTGGTCATATTTTTAAAACAACCTGTATTACTTCCTATTCCTTTAAAACCAAAAATGTATCTGCATCAGAGAGTAATATAAATGAAGTTCGAATTGTCAATGGAACACTGATCACCATAATGGTGATGGAAATCAACATCAATTTATTAAGTCAAATTATGTGATGTTCTTCTTAATTTACAGTTGTATTGACAATTCAACATTCAAGATGACAATCAAGTAATCTTAACTTGGGTTTTATGATGTGCAGGTTTCAAGATTATTTTACAATCGAGCTCAACATAATGTTCAACAAGTTGGACATTAAGTAGCTAAAGATGGCTAAAAGGGTTAGTTAGCTATAGAACAACTGATAGGTTTTAGAATTGATGGGCTATTATTTAATGATAATGTTACTTCGTAGTAAGGGATGTTAATTTATTTTCGTTATATAGGTAAAACCAGGCAGTAGGCTAACAGGATGAATGTTATTTTTTTTATTTTTTATTTTTTTTGTTTTTAACATAAAATTGTTCAGTAAAAGACTGTATTAATGACTTCAGTGTCAGGTTCAAGTTAAATAAAAGGACAATGGTTTTTAACATATCAAATAATTAGCCTACACCATAAGGGACGCCAAGGCAAGCTCAGGCGGTTTTTTTTCTCCCTGAGAAGTATTAATCTGGTTGGGATCGGGCTACAGGCATCCACCATGTGAAAAGAAATACTTAATTTCCAATAAACGCTTTTCTTTGAGTTTTATCGTAAGTTAGGCTATGCTTGATTTGCACAGTAGGCTAAGTTACAGAAATAACCTGTCTTACCTTTTATATGCTAAAAATGTTTTTTATGATACGATTTGTAGGTTATAGCCTATATACAATATATATGGCCTATATATATTAATCGATAGGCCTACCTGTAGCAGTAAATATTGTTCATCTGCTGTCATTTGAAGGAAAGAAAAAGAGATAGGCCTTGTTCACCAGGTTTATGGGCTAACCGTTTCTCTCAACTTCAGGTCGACACGGCGGAAATCAAAATAGCGCGAGATCTATCATGTATGAACACAGTAGCGGTGTGTATGGCATAAATGGGCTGTTTTTACAAAGGCAGGGCATACGGGCTAATTGTCTAATCATGCTCCTGCAGAAGCTGGTTATGATTAAATTAAAGTTCTCCTTTGAAGTCGCGCGCAGAGAGAGTCTTTGCCGCCATCTTACGGACAGAGATTTTCCTGGAGATGTCTGTGTTCATTCATTTACTCTTCATAGATTGAAAGTATTTGAAACTGCATTTAATCACCTTTTCATGAACTTACCATTTCAGTTGCATTCCTCGACCTCTATATGGCCTATTAAAATCTCCTTCAGTTTTTAAGGCTCCCACAGACACAGGGACAGTTTATGTATCTTTTTTCAACCAGGAAAAACTCAAACTTTCAATTAATTTTCAATCAAACTTTTTAATATTTATGAGGTAAATCAAATTAGAAATAAATATGACAACTTGCAGATGTTCATATCGTTCTTTAATTGTCAATTAATTATGCATATGCATCAGTCATATATAGGCAGAATAAAGATCAGTGCTAGGGTTACTTCTTGTTATTATCAATGTCTGCATTATTGTATGAGGTCTAGCCTTTTATATCATAAACAAAAGTAAATAAACTAGGATATATTAAATCAGTCATAGCAGCAGAACATGAATCAGTTCTAGAGTCACTTTCTAGATTAAGTTATCAATGTCTGCATTATTGTATATGGTCTATGATATGATAAAGGTAAATACACATTTGATCAATTAAACCTCTAAATCCTGCAACCCTGTTCTTTAATTTTAATGCATTTATGACCGACATACAAAATGTTAAATACTTTATCAAAGCTCTTAATTAAAAACACAGAATAAACAGATTATAAAAGTTATATAAAATGTTAAATAAAGATTTTACACTTGCTTTACAAATAATGAGCTTACACAACTTAAACCATATGAAATGCAAACTTAGCAAATATCTTTTAATCACAATCTTTAAACAGATGATTCTGATCATTAATCAGAATCATCCTGAAGCTAAACTGCAACTCAACCACACAAGCATTCTGTATCAATACACAGTTTTAAGGCAGGAATGGAAACTGTGAAAGTACAACATACACATTAAATAAACAGTTCATATTTACAGCAATAAGAAAAAAAACAAACATCAGTCCTCATGTCTCTGTGGATGACGCTGGGCTATTTCGGGCACAATTATCATCTTGTCCACACTCGCCATCGTCGCACTCGCACTGTCTCTGTGTGCAGAAGATGTATTGATGTAAATTCATTTAGCAAAGAAAAGGCTCAATTTTAGAACACAAACACGGGGAAACAATATTGTTACAAATAAAACATTGCAAATTGTGATGTGTGTCTAATACATTTTAAGAATATAACAAAACATTAGTAATTATTATATAAAAAGGAAACCTGAAAGTGAGAGTGCCATTCAAACCTTGATGTTTGCGCTTTTGAGCATGTGCTCTGACAGCTCTGCGATCTGCTCCTTGGTCTGAGACTCCACAGCAGCCTCGTGTGGCAACTGTCATGAGTGACACAACATTCATTCAGCACACGGTCTGGACAGACTTTTTAGTACATTTTTTTTTGTTTGTTTTGAGCAATTTTGCAGTTTTAAAATAGTACATGATTTTTTTTTGTTAATTACTTTACAACATATAATTACATATTATTTATAATTCTTTTGATAACCATATTGGAAAGTGTACCAGGACGTGGGGGGCTCTGAAGAGGTAACTGAAGGGGTAGTTTAAGAGGTTGAGGCAGTTGGTAGAGTATATATCCGCGTAGCGCAGTAACTGACTGGCGAAAAGAGTTTTTGTGGAACCACAGCGTAAAAGGCTGCCCATTTTCCCATAGCACAGATCCATGCCGTATGTCACCATCTGTCATGCATATCGGGAAAAAATGTATTTACAATTTTGAGAAACAAAATTCTGATTATTTTTTGCATTATGAAAATATACAAACCGAGTTAGATGTGAAAACATAAAGGAAAATGATGTGTGGCAAACTTACTGAGATGATCCTGAGAACTCACCTTTATCCTGCTGTGAATCGCACTAATATCCGGGCTCTCTTGACTTGAACTGTCCAAATGCCTGATGGGATAAAATGAGAGGTCAGCTGAAAAGTTCAGTGTCATTCAGTGTTAACCCTCTGGAGTTCTTTGGTCACTTTTGACCAAAAATCTTTCTTCATCAGAATGGTACAATGCTGCGTTGCGTTATTTATGCGTTCCTTTTTCTCATCTGGTCTTGTTTTGTTTTTTTTATAACAAAGAAAAACTAAATAAACCCCTGCCTGAAGGAAATGCAAATTGGCGCCTGTACAGTAGAGGGCGCAGCTCAAACAAACCTTTCAGTTTTGCTGCCATTCTGGATTGAAGAATAGGACGCAGGAGAAGAAAGTTCATCATGGTTACTTAAAAACAACAACAAGAAAAACAGAAATGTGATGTTTAGCTAAAGTCATTTTTGCGTATGGTTGAATTGGATCATTGAAGGTCAGCAGCAAAGACACAACGCCTCTCAATTCCCGATTTCTCTCAACATGTGGACAGGAGAGCTGTCAGTCAGGAAATGGGAAAACAAACTAACTAGTAACTCAGATATTTTGTTGTAAATTTAAAATTAATTGGCTACTTTAGTAGTTACTTGAAAAAGTAATCTGATCACAACTAATCTGTAATTATAATTACATTACTTGTATGTAACACTAACACTGGAATGGTATGACACTTTGTGGCACTTGCAGTGTGAACACACACACACACACACAATTAAAAAAGGTTAAATGGTCCAAAAATAGTGACACTTGTACTCTTTGCAGTCAAAAAGGATCGCTTAATTTGATGAACAGATACAATTTTGGCTTTTATTCACATATAAACATTGATCAGCGAAAATAAAAGTGCTGCGTAACTGGAGAATGAACCTCATTGGTTCTTGCTGAATCGCAGACGTGCTGCGTAACACGAGAATGAACCTCACTGGTTCTCGCGAATCAAGTTATCATGCTTGAGCTTCTGTTTACCACAACTGATGTGTGCGTTGATGAAAGTTTCTGTGAATAAAAGATTAAATCAAACCTGTTCATCAAAGCATCCGTTTCCCTTGAAAATTTGGAGAAAAATAAGGTGTACTGTACTGTCATCTAACAAAAAGTTGTTGGATTAGGCGGGAGCGTGGGTGGGACCTTGATATCACGCTCACTACTGCACGGACTATGACCCAAGACGTCAGCGAATATATCTGAAGACTGGCGGCTTCACTTACGCCAATGGACAAAAGTGAAGGCGCGTGGGTCATCTATCTTTTTTTACAGTCTATGGTTTGGAATGACATGAGGTAAGTAAATGATGACAGCATTTTTATAGTTGGATGAACTAACCTTTGAAGGGTACATAATTATTAAAAAATAAATGTGTATGGATAAATTAATTGTAATAAAAATTGTGGAGAGTAATGGATAATTACATTACCTAAAAAAAAAACAACGAATATTTGAGGTGTTCAGCTCCTTTTTGCCTCCAACATGAGGAGCACCCAAATAATGTTCGTTTGGATTTCAGGTTATGCTGTCTATAAGTACCCCAAAAATGTTCAAAAATAGACTTGATTTATAGAATAAAAGCCGTCATTAACCATAATTAATGATTAACCTAATTCATTTCAACACTAGATCACAGAAATGCAAGTATAATGTGTACTGTACTGCCATCTGTCCGTCATGTCTAGTATTGCACTGATTCTGGCAGAGACAAATTCATACTTACTGATATAACTCTGCAAGGAAGATGTCAAGATGTCTTAACTCTTCAAACATACCTATAAAAAGAAACAATATGCTTTTATTTTTATTTTTACCCATAGCTGTAAACTTTGCAAATCCATTCATTATCAAATATCAACGAATCGAATGAATGAAAAAATGAAAGGGTGTTAATTACTGGATTTGTCTTTCCACACATGCAGCTCCTTCACGAGCTCAGGAACCACCAGGAAAGTCTTCCAGCCCTGACGTTTCTTTGACTTGAGAATATCCCCAAAGATGTGATCCCCCACATAGAGGATGTCTTTGCCCCTAACATCCAGCAAATCACAGACAATATCAGAAGATCCTAAGAAAGGGGTTGAACAAGGATAACTGACATAAGCAAAAGGAGTGCCTTCATGTAAGCTAGCAAACAGATCCTCATGATGATGAATATTCCTCTGGCATTACCTCCAGAATACACTGTCCCGTGCTGGAGGTCTCCAGTGTATGTGCCAATACGCAGCTTGCCAGTGACCTACATCAGGGAATGATGAGAAGTTTAGTATAAGCCAAGCTCAAACAAGACGGTTCCTGATATTTCATTAAACATAAAGGGCTTCATGTTAAATAAAATTATACAGTATAAAATGTTATTTATATCCTGCCATTCAACAATTTGGGATCTGTAAGATTTTTTTAGCTTTTTGAAATGCTCACCATTCATTCAATTTAAAATACAGTAAAACATTAACATCGTGAAATATTTGTAAAATTTAAAATAACTCATTTTTTCTATTTTAATATATTGTAAAATGTAATTTATTCCTGTGAGGCAAAACTGTATTTTCTGCATCACTACTCCAGTCTTCGATGTAACTTTCTACTCAAGAAAAAAATCTTATTATCAATGTTTATACTTTTGTGGAAACTGATACATTTTAAGGATTTTAATGTTATTATTATTATTACATATAATGTTTATGACACATGCACAACTGTGTTGAAAAATGTACTATACAATGAAAATAATCTTGTCTTGGACACAATTTTGTTAAAATCTATATATAACGGTAAATCCCACCAAAATGGTTCAAATATTATGATCCACTTTATGTTTATACTTTATTTAACAGTGTCATTGTTACTGTGTAATTATATATTTAAGTACTGAGTAATATTAGTTAACTAAATGAACATACTATAGGGTTATGGTAGAATTGGGGTTTGGTTGAGGGAAAGTTGCAAGTAATTAAGCATAATTTACTGTTATTACTTTGGTAAGTACATGTAACAAGGACACGGTAAAATAAAGTGTTCCCACACATTATTATGTAACTAAAAACAAGACTTTTCAATTCCCAAGACGAGTCATTTCTTTCTTTATCCAAAGCCTAATGTTTGTATTAGTGTACTTTTTTCTGGATGTGGGGTAGAATAGAAGCTATACATGTTTTTGACAACTATATTCTCATTGTTCTTAAATAATTGGATATCATATATATATATATATATATATATATATATATATATATATATATATATATATATATATATATATATATATATATATATATATATATGATTAGTAGCAGTGCGCCAGGAACCCACTGTGTCGACTTGTCGTAATACTGTCCCTCCTGCGAAGAACATGGGCTTCTTAGTGTCAACCACCACCAGGTCAAAGTAGGAGCGCCAGGGTTTCTTGGGGCTCTAGACAACATGAATCATTTCAGAATTGTAATATCTTTACGTGGCAATCAAGAATAGTCACAAACAATATTTCAGAGTAAATTATACAAGTAGCATTTTAAGTCAGTCATGTTGCTCACCTTAGAGCCAGCTGGGGAATCCAGTAAGTACTTCATAATAGCCTAATTTGAGGGGGAAAAGTAATACAGTGTGATTAAAAATCAATTATGAATTTTTATGATAGCATGCAATGATATGCAGCCTGTCAGTGGCAGTGTAAATAATTTCTAGGGGGCTGGCGCTCTCCTTACCTCAGTGTAATTGAAGTCGCTGTTGGTGGCCAGGAACACTTTGGCGACCTCTTTGATGCGGCTCAGTAACACAGGAAGACGAGGCTAAACGAAATCATATGTCTATAAGTCTTAGCAATATAATCTATAATCATATAGCATTAATGATGATTAGCATACAAAATGTTTATCTTAGGCAATTTGAGAATTTTTTTATTTTATTACTCACATCTTTAAGCACGTACTTGTCCAGGTTCTTCAGTGTTCGTTCCTTCAGAGTGCCCTGAAGGACACAAATAACAATGTCTATGCATGACGTTATGCAGCATTTGAATATTCACTATTAATCATCAGTTGTAAAGGACACGTGTTTGAGCGCAAAATCTTGGGATGTGGTCTTCACCTCACAGCCAGAATCGGGATAGGACTCTGGCAGAAATCACGTTCATGAATGTGATTATTAACGTTACTGTGGTATGAAGCAGAGCAGGACCGAATGTTGAAGGAGCTGAGCAAGGCCTCTGAAGCGATTATTACGCAAACACATGGCTCGCGAGCAGCAGGACTTTTATTATGAAGGGACACAGTCACCGGCTCCATTTCTGCTTTTCCAGTCATGAGTATGAGGTAGCTCTGTTTATCATATTAGATACATTTAAGTGTGTTTAAAATGATGTTATGACGCTACTCTGTGTGTTTGCTCACCAGCTGCTGTGACACTGTTCACACACCTCGGAAACCGAGGGTAACGCAGATATGACGCAATTGACAGGCGACTCCCTCAGACGTCCCGTGTCATTGGTTAAAATAGCAATTTTCTCACAATTGACAAATAGGAAACATTTGGGATATTGTAAGAATTCAACTGAACAAAATATTATAACACTGGCCAGGTGGTTTTTGGATATTTTACTGCAAAAATAATACATAGTGCACCTTTAACAAATTTTTGTAATGAATGATTATATTCTAGTCTTTCTTTATAAATATACATTTTGTTCATTTGAGAATGAATACGTAAAATCATTAAATTAAGCCCCTTTAACAATAACTATAAAGATAAGGATGACGATAACTATATTAGCATCCACAAACGATAACATTCTGTTTATTAGAAGCACATGCTGAAGCTTTGTCGACCGATTGGCTGTCAATGTTTTTATAATTCATCAATTGAGAAAAATCGTCCTGTGTGTGACTCCAACGATAGCATTCCTCTGTGTGATTCACTTCACTTTCATCCTCGGCGTAATAATCAACATAAAAATGTCTGTGAAAATGGTCAAGTTTACCGTGTCGTGAAGGTGATCCATGGCGTCCCTCACATCCTGAAACATGCTTCTGTGCGACATGAACAAGTCACCATGTTTGAACCCTTTCAGGCAACTAAATGGGAGAGGAATATTAAGACAGATTTTTAGACATCTGTTGAGCATCTTTAAAGTTACCCTATTAATCTATTTTAAAGGTTCCTCGATTAATTTTAAAGGTCTCCTACAATATATTGACATACAACCAAGGTCAAAAAACACTTTCACTTTGTCATAATATACTCTGCAGCATCACCTATACAGTGTCTGAAACAGTTTGATTAAGAATTCAGTCTTTCTAAACCCCTCCTTTCCGAGAACTTCCTCTGCTCTGATTGGTGAGATGGCCCAGTTTGTTGTGATTGATCTACCATTGCGTGTCGGAAATGAAACGGAAATGACAATATCTGAATTTCAGCTCTGGAGGCTTCCTCAGCTAGCCTGACAAGCCAGACCCACATCAAGATGTTTGGTCTGGAAACTCACCATTGGCAGGGCTCAATCCGAGGGGCGGGATAAACAGTTGTCTTTCAAACTCCCTCTGCACGACGCAATTGGATAGCGCTACAACCAATCAGAGCAACGAAGGTGAAGCAGAGCTCATTGGTAGATTAAACTTTCGCCGTATGCAGTCGGTAAAACTCCGAACTCATCTTCCCTTCTTAAGAATGACTTCAGTGCCGTTCTTTGTTCTTTTCTTAGAGAAAAGCTTAACTCCAAGTCTTCCAGAGTCGCGGTCAAAGCTGATTCAAAAGGCCGCCGTTCGCCAGTTTCTAGGTTTACTAGAAGCACGCAAACGCAACTCGGCCGTCGTTATGTTAAGCCCAGCCCACCGACTCTATTCAATACAATATATAGATTTGCTGCCGCTAGGGTGCGTCTAGATTTCTAGGCTATTCCTCAGCAGTTGTGAAACAAATAATTATAACACTTCCTTTGGAAGAAGACGCAAAGAGGAAGTGCTGGAAACAGTGTCCTCTTCTCAACATGTCGACAACACAAACCAAAGTCCAGGCTTCAGCGATGGAGTGTTTGCTGGGTCAAAGTAGACGTTGCTCGTGGGCAGCCAATGAAGACCACAGGCTTCTATTATGCTAATTTGTCACAAACCTACATAGGTTTGAGCAGGAAGTAAGATTGGAATTACTGATGACTTTAAGGCAGTTCGGAATCGGTTCTTTCTTTTGGGAGACAATAACTCCAATTATCCTGCACTTTAATCTTTAAAACTTTGCAGACCTTTTATATTCACAAATAGCTATACTACAATCTACATGAAAGATAATATTGGAAAAAGCATAACAGGAGCACTGTAAGATTCCATTTCTGTATATACTCAATTCGGAATGGCAATTTTTTAATACGAGATTTTTATTTTAAATAATTTTAAATATTTATGTTAATACTTTTCGAATTGCTAGGGCTTTGCTATACGGTTGCTAAGGTATTCAAAGAGGTCTCTAGAGTGTTTTGGGGTTTTAATGTCTGCCATGTGAACAGTCTGAATATGATAATGGTTTGAAATCTCTAGCATTAAGCATAAGAAAAAGAGCCATAACTGTTGCAGTTACGAATAATTCACTTACTTTTTGTATCTGGTGGTTTTGGTGAAGAAGTCAACCAGGCACGCATAAAGATATGTCTCTGAGAACATGAGGGAGACAAATCATGTTAATAAAATCGATTATCCTTTCATTTCACCATTTAAATGTAACAGTCACTGAACCTGATAGGTTGAAGAGTGTGTTGAGGACGTAAAAGCGGTTAGTGTCGTCTCTCTGGATGAACTTGTTTGGATAATACTCATCAACCTGTTCACTGCAAACAGACACAGATCTTAATGAGAATACTAGCAAACAAAATAAGCTGCCTGGCAAACAATATATTACAAAAGCATTGGAAATACATTCACATATTGGAAAGCTTGTGACGAAATAATCACAGTCTGTCCCTGAGCTGCCCATAATGCATCATGGCAGCCAGTGTTGAGAGAACGCTAACAACTACTGTTCTCGAATAACTGATCCCTGCTAAATAAAACCGTGCCCAAAATACCCCATGCCTATGGAAACACCCTTTATCATGCTGTCTTATCCATGAGGATACTCATATGCTCTGTTTTTCTTCAAGTTTCTGAATAATAAAAACAAGGATGCTTTTCTCTTATAATGCTGCCACTGCTCTCTAATCTTTTCAGAGATGAACATGTCAATTTGATGGCATGTTTTAAAAGGAGAGACAGGCTTCCATACTAGAACTCAAAATCTGAAATATGTTGGTACAAATGAGCCACTTATGCCTATCCTAAATTCTTTCATCTATCTACCCGTACCAGGAAACCAACAACCTCCTTAACAAAATGTACGATTTAAATATACTACTAATATGTGCTCATTACATAATCTGTGTCTCATCTAAATAGAGTGGTTGGGTCTCAAACAGACATTTTCCACTTACAAAATTGTGGCTGAAACTTCTTCTGTTGTTGAAAACTTATTTACCCATATTGCTCCTTCATATCAAGAGGTCAAACTAAAATGTTATGATATATGACATATAATATTAATATTTTATTATATATACACTACAGTTCAAAAATCTGGTTGAGTAAAGTAAGTCACCAAATCTATTTATTTGACCTGTTGGAATATATTTTTAAAATGTAATTTATTCCTGTGACGTCAAAGCTGAATTTTCAGCATCATTACTCCAGTCTTTAGTGTCACATGATCCTTCAGAAATCATTCTGATATGATGATTTGAAGCTCATTCTCTTTCTTTTGAAACATTCTGATTATTATTATCAATGTTGAAAGCGACAATGACAAATAGAAAGTTAAAACAAAACAGCATTTATTTGGAAATAAAATCTTTTGTATCATTATACATGTCTTCACAGTCATGTTTGATCAATTAAAAGCACTAATTTATATCCCAAAAAATCGTACTGACCCCAAACGTAGATATAAACTACATTCATTATATAATGATTTTATATCATATAATAAATTATATATATCAATTATTTATGGTTAAGCCTAAATTAAACTGTTACTGAGCATATCTAATTTGGAATCAAATATTGGTTTGTATATATTATATATGTATTATTTAAAATATATATATATTTGTTTGATCATTTTTTTTATCACAGCAACTTTGGTGTGTATATATATATATATATATATATATATATATATATAAATAAAATAGTAAAATAGTAAAATAGTAAAATAAAATAGTAAAATAGTAAAACAAGTAAAATAGTGTCGCAAAAACACTATGTTTTTTGTTTTCTACTGAAAGCTTCATCTTCATAGAAAGTATACAAATGTATCTAGGTGTTTCCTGCACGCTGATTTTGCCGAGTTAGAAGAGTTCCTGGGTCAACATACTTTGTTGATCCTGGAAAATCTAAATTTTGTCCTAACCATATGCCTACCCATAAATCTAGCCCTACTCATAAGTTATCTCTAAAATCAGAAGGAAATGATAGGTCAACAACACTGATGTAGAAGCACCTAATCCTGGTTGTAGCGTAAACTTGGCATAAACTGTAAATTGTTCCTCAAAAGACATTGATTGGTAGATTGGAATGTTGTTCAAGCTCAACAAAAATGTTGATCCAGGAACATGTACTTGGTCAAATCAAGTTCTGCATGTTTCCCTTTTTGTTTGCAGATGAGTCAACATATTCAAAATAACTTTGTCAATTATGGGTTGGTAAACACACCTGTAAGCTTGCATTGCTATGATTCAAGGAATAAGATTTGTTCATGAATCAGAGCGATTAAGATGTTAAGTTAAAGAGAGGATATAATTCTATTTCGTACTTTGACTTATTTACACTGTTAAAGATTTGGATTTTCATGCTTAACACGGCCAAAATAAAATATAAAAAAACAAGCTGGATGTATGGTGGAGTATTTACAAATACAAATACACTCATTCAGGATTCAAATATGTTTTAGAAAGGTTTTTTAAATATGGCCCTGTATAACAGCATAAAAGGCGGAATTGCTTGTATGGACACGTCTACCGGATGAGCGCGTGCATACATCAACCAGAGCGAGAGTAAGAGTGCAGAGATCAAGCTTCATTCAGGTTACGGAAGCACTCTCGAAATCAACAATGTCACTAAAAAGTGTGTATTTAGTTGTGAGGGAAAGATAGCCTTGTTTAGTTTCCCAAATAACCCAGCGTTAAGGAAACAGTGGATGTAGTTTTTTTTTTTTTTCCGGAGCAGCAACGGAGTTTTGCGGAGTCATGAGTCGAAACTGCAGGCAGTGAGTGAAACTGCAGCAAATGCTTTTTGGTAAAACATTTTTTACCAATTTTTTATTTTTATTTAGTTGGTAATCGGTGCATTAGTGTAGTATAATGTAAACAACACAAACGTATAGTAAATTGAAAGTTATCTAAGGATAATACTGATGTATTTTGTGTGTGTGTGTGTGTGTGTGTGTGTGTGTGTGTGTGTGTGTGTGTGTGTGTGTGTGTGTGTGTGTGTGTGTGCGGTCGTGATTCTTTAGCTCCGCCCACGGCACACCTGCACTAGTTTGGCTGTTCTCGGATTGAACCGGTACAGCGTATCTGTCTTTTATAAATATAATAAAACTAAAGACTCTTCCGAGATATGAAGGATGCAATACTACTCTGTACTCAAGATTAACATAAGACTGGCAAAAACAATATGTGTTATGTACCCTTTAAGGCTAAATATATTCTTTTTTAAAAATGAATGGTTTTTGTGAACCCGCTTCAATGCTAATGTGTATTTTTTATTGTGATGTTAAACACAACATTGCCTTGCTCTGCTGCTGTGCTAGTCTTTCTACACAGATCCTTGTATTTCTTTATCTGTTTTTAACAGTTCTCATCTCAACCCTATAGTTCTTTTACATTCAGTTTATTGGCTTTCAACCTGTCTCCCTTGAATGTTTTGTCCCATGCAGCATTCTACTTTGTTGGAATCTTCTGTTGTCAGAGAAAGGTTGAGGGGGCATTTGCGAGCAAACTCTCACTCAATACACCATTGACTGTCTATTCCTCTCTATTCACCACAATGAATCATCTCACTCACCCTCTCAGGTACTCAAAGCCGTGAGTGCACACCAGGATGTTTCCATTGGAGTCGATTTTCAACAGGTTACCGTACGTAGTATCATACACCAGGCCTCTAGAGAGGAAAGGAGAAAGAGAGAGAGAACGTTTGAAGAATAAGAGTCTGGGAGCATTCAGACAAGTGAATAATTTATAGCAAAATATGTCCCTCTTAGGATTTAAAGCAAGAAGCAAGAGTTCATTCATATTTATACATATTTATCCCCCCACCCCCCACCCCCTGTAGTATCATTGCTGTCTGCGATCTTCTGCATTTATGAGACCCTTGAGACTGGTGTAACGCAGGACATTTATATTTGTATGGTTGAATGGTTTAAAATAGTGCCTACAAACATTTAGAGTAAAAATTGAGTGGATTTAAGGTCTTCCTCTTGTACTAGACAGATCAATTCATGTTGGAATTATACACTACCGTTCAAAAGTTTGGGGTCAGTTTTTTTTTTAGAGTAAAGACATTATAATGTTACAAAAGACTTATATTTTAAATAAATGCTGTCCTTTTGAACTTTCTGTTTGTCTAAGAATCCAAAAAAAATTCCAACATTGAAAACAATATATGTTTCTTGAGCATTAAATCATATTAGAATGATTTCTGAAGGATCATGTGACACTAAAGTCTGGACGCTGACAATTCAGCTTTGATCACAGGAATAAATAAACAGTGATTTTAAACTGTAATAATACTGTATTATTAAAGCTGTTTTTATTTTATTTTTGATCAAATAAATGGAGCCTGGGTGAGCATAAAAGACTTATTTTAAAAATATTAAAAAAACATTGCCAACCTAAAAATTTTAACGGTATAGTGTATATTGCCAAATGTTTTGGGACACCTGCCTTTACATGCACATGACATCCCCTTTCTAATCCTTAGGGTTTAATATAGAGTTGGCCCACCTTTTGCAGCTATAACAGCTTCAACTCTTCTGGGGAGGCTTTCCACAAGGTTTAGGAGTGTGTTTATGGGAATTTTTGACCATTTTTCTAGAAGCACATTTGTGATGTCAGGCACTGATGTTGGGCAAAAGGGCCTGGCACATAGTCTCTGCTCTAATCCCCAAACTGTTCCCACAAAGTTGGGAGCATGACATTTTCCACAATGTCTTGATATGCTGAGCATTAAGAGTTCCTTTCACTGGAACAAAGGGGCCAAGCCCAACCCCTGAAAAATAACCTCACACCATAATCTCTCCTCCACCAAACTTTTCATTTCACAATGCAGTCTGGCAAGTACCGTTCTCTTGGAAAAACGACAAACACAGACTCATCCGTCGGACTGCCAGACAAAGAAGTGTGATTTGTCACTCCAGAGAACATGTCTCCACTACTCTATAGAGTCTAGTGGCGGAGTGCTTTACACCACTGCATCCAACACTTTGCATTGCACTTGGTGATGTAAAGCTTGTATGCCACTGCTCAGCAATGGAAACCCATTCCTTAAAGCTCTCTATGTGCTGTTCTTGAGCTAATCTGAAGGCTACACAAAGTTTGGAGGCCTGTAGCTATTGACTGCAGAAAGTTGGCGATTTCTGTGCACAGTACACCTCAGCATACTCTGTGAATTTACATGGCCTGCCACTTCGTTACTGAGTTACTGTTGTTACCAATTGTTTTCTCTTTGTTATAATAACACTAACAGTTGAACGTAAAATATTAAGTATGGCTAGTGCTTGATTTTATTCACATGGCCATGGAAGTGATTGGAACACCTGAATTCAATGATTTGGGTCCCAATATTTTTGGCAATATAGTGTGTATCATGTTAACCTGATTACATAATTAATAATAAATAAAACTATTGAAAACAAGAAGCATATTCAACATAAATCAAAACTGATCCTTTAATTTCTTAATACAGATATTCTTATTGTGCACAATTCCCAACACCACATTATTTCATATTAAAAATCTAAATGTAAAATCTTTCTCCCCCTTCTTCTGAAATAAATTCAGTTCACAAATCCCTCTTATCAATACCTCCTCTCAGCTACCTGCATATTCATTTGTAGAAGGAAACTTCATAATGCCTATTCAAAAATAGGCATTATGAAGTTTCCTTCGACAAATGAACATAAATTAGTACAAAACTATAATTGTAAACTGCAAAACTGTTTTTCTTACTCACACTGTAAAAAAAATAATATTGGTTTTTGTTGGTTTAACTTAAAAAAGTAAGTTACCTGGTTGCCTTAAAATGTTGAGTGTATTGAAATAAACAATTTGAGTTGATACAATGAAGGAAATTAGTTTAATAAATAGAAACTCAAAATATTATTGTATCTGAACCACATAAAAAATGTGATAAATCATGAAAATAGCACTATTTGGCATGTTTCACTGCGTCATCAGAAATAAAACACACACAATTACCCAATATGCTTACAAAATCTTTTAATAATATATTAATAAAGGTTGTCGAATCTCAAAAAATGTTCATTGTATTAACTCAAAATAATTTTTCCAGTGGTATTTTTGTCATGTATTCCTTTACAAACATCTAAACCTTCTGAAATCAAGACATATTAGCTTAAGATATTAAGTCTTTTTTTTAATCGAAATTAAGTCAAGGGGTAAGAAAAATAAATAAGGTACATTTTGCTTACCACATAGATAGGTAGAATTTTAGTCTTTATTTTGATATATTTTTCACTTGTTATCCAACTTAATTTTGCTTCTCAAGTAACTGTATCTAAAATACTGAAGACAATAATTTTTCCAGTGAAGATTCCCCTGACTGACCCAAATCATTTAAAATTAATCTATACTGTTGTTACTGTTTAAATTGGTTACATTTCTGATTCCCCCTTGTGATGCACAGTTCCCATTGAAACCAATAATAATAGCGTTCTGTAACCTAACTCTGAACTGTTAGTGGCCTTAACCACAATACGGATATTAAGTAGATGATGTGCATGTAAACACAGTCAATGTTCTGCTTGCACCACCACACACAGAAACCCTCAAAAGCCTTTCCCATGAGCTCACTTACCCAATATAGCATAATCCAGACCCATTGTGTAACACTTACCGTGTGGGGAAGGTAGAGTCGTATGAATAGCCCAGCAGCTCGTGTGGGTATCCGATTGACACCAGCCTGTCTCTGAGCAGCTCAAAGCCCAGACTCTCATACTCTGGAGACTTATACACTGTTGAAAACGAGAGTTGATGTGAAAGATGCACTTTACACATAGTCTGACAACTTATCCCAAAGGCACTATAAATGCACTCACCTGCCAGAGTGTAATCCATGTCAAAGCCATAGCACTTGATGTTTTCAAGTGTCAAACTGCGGTTTACAAACACCCTGAAGGGAAAGACGGGAGGTTATTTATTTGACTCGTAGGTCATACCACTCTTACAGTTATCGATTAGGCAAATACTTTTATCCACAGAACACTTACACTGCATTGAAAGGGCTCTATTATGCATTTTGAAGAGTCTACTAGAGCAGGTTTTCATCCTTGAATGTTCAAAAAACATACTGTTTCACGTATTTGACATTGCTGCTGTACCTCTCAGCCCAGTCTGTCAGTAATGCTCTATTTAGTTCCTCTCTATGAAGCCCTTCCTTATGAAAAGCTCACTGTGCTCTGATTGGTTGGCTAAAACAGTGTGGATCATTGATAGTTTATTACTGTGAAACTGTTTTTAAATAATCTGTATTGTATAAAGCGCAATAGAAATAAAAGATAACTTGACTACACTTCAGCACCATGCTCTATCAGCTGAGCTACAAGAACACGGCCCGCCAAAAAGTGGTCATTTACATAGTGTTTTTATTCAAACATACAGTGCTTATCACGCTGTCCTATATATCAAGTCAGCGCAGTTTAGGTCTGTTCTTATCAGGACCCTGGCATATGACATCAGCCCAGCTGGTGTGAGGTAACTACCGTTCAAAAGACGTAAAGACGTAGCGTGAAGGAACAGCCAACTGGCACTCTTTCTTCTTGGCCCTTTTTCAGTGTAAACCAGTCACGTTTTTACATTTATGATGGAAAGTACTGACTAAGCAATGTAAAAATACTAAGACAATACAACTTGATTTAATCTAATGACATTTTAAATGTGGTAAGCTCAACAGTCAACTAATATTGAATATGAAAAAGAAATTAAATTCCCCCAAAATTTGTTCCAAACAATTTCAAATATAACTATATTGCTGAAATGTGAAGTGTTTGTGATTTCCCAGCATGCACTGCAGCATGACAAAATTATATGGCTACTATTATAGGACTTTTTTATAGGACTTTTTTTTTTTTTGCTGTTTGCTGACAATCTTTTTTTGATGTTGTTGTTTTGTCATTATTGTTAGTTAATTGTTGTGTTGAGATGGCATTGTTCACTTTAAATATTAAGTGTTCTTTAAAAGATTATATTAATCGACAGATTTCTTTTTAACAAATTTTCATGTTTTACGGTTTTTGTTTTATGAAACAATTTTTTTTAACTCGCATTTGGAGCTTGGTAAGTGTTACTTTTACGCCCTGCCTTGTATGTATGTATATAATATATCTATATATCTACCTATAAACACACACACACACACACACACACACACACACACACACACACACACACACACACACACACACACACACACACACACACACACACACACACACACACACACACACACACACACACACACACACACACACACACACACACACACACACACACACACCATTCTAATATGATGATTTGCTGCTCAAAAACATTTATGATTATTAAACAGTTGTGTAAAAAAAAAATTTTTAGGATTCTTTTATGAATAGAAATTTTTATCTTAAATAGAAAGCATTTGGAACATTGTACTACCGTTCAGAAGTTTTGGGTCAGTTAGAATAATTGTTTGTTATTTTTTGGGAAAGAACTTTATCCAGCAAGGATGCACTAAAATTATCAACAGTGATAGTAATTACATTTATGACAGTGTGTATATATACACATACATACATACATACATACGCACCTACTAATTAACTAATATTTGTTGAGATAATATCTCTCCTACAAATGAACTAATATTTTGTTGAAAGAAATCTGCCGTTGCCTTGATTAATTTATTGGCTGAATGAGATATTTTGTATTTAAATGACCAAATTCAAATTGGCTACATCAAAATGTTTTAGTAAGTAACACTACACAGGACAAGTTCTAGCCCAATAAACATTAAAAAGGTAAGTAATCATGGTTGCTTTAATGAAGTTCAATGAAACTAAACATTTGCGTTACAAAGAAAGAGATTAGTTCACCACTCACAGAAACCCAAAATATTGTATTATGAACAATATTAATGAATCTAAGTTGATTTGACAAAAGAAAAAGGTTTGTTAAATTATTTCTCATTGACTCACACTGCAGGTTCAATTGAAGATGTAAAACAGGTTGTGATGTATCATATGTTTGCAATGTCCTAGTTTCTGGGCAGTTTTTTAAATTTAAAATAAAAGACAATTTCTTTGATGACACACAAAAATTGTTCGCCCAAAATGAGAATTCTGTCATTATAAAGTATACTATTTTGTGTTCAGCAGAAGAAGAAATAAAGTGAGGTTTTATTAATTAAAATTAAAGCATTTTAATTATTGGGTGGACTATCCCTTGAAGTCCAAAGTCTTGATTAAAAAACACATCTAAAAATAGAGTGACTTGTCATCTGTGACCAGGGAAAAGAAACAATCAGTATTTTATCAATGAATAGATAAGAGTAAACAGGACCAACTAACTGAATGAATAAATCAATTAATGAATAAATGATTTAATATATAAATAAATACAACTTTATTTTAGTGCCCTTGTAATAAATTACCATGTTCTTACTATAGTAATAATACTTAATTATGCATAATTACAAGCAACTAAATCTAAACCAAACCCTACAAATCGGAATATTCAGTACTTAATTGTGTAATCACATTGTAACAAATTCAACCAATAAAAATAATATAGATACATTGTTTTTTAATTTCTTAAAATGTAGCCTACAATATGTCCGTCTTAATGTTTTTTGGAAAAGGTTACATTTTGCTTAGATATTATCTGCAGCATTGGTCCAGGTTTGTGTGCGAGTAACGTTATAGGCTATGATGCTTTGAGTAAATCCATGTCCATGAGAGGCAAGAAACTCAAAGCCAGTCAGTGGATGCCACCTTATTTAAAAAAAATAAATGACATGAAATGCATTTTTTCTACCAAAAATATCACGAGGCCATGACTGAGCTTGATATATGACAACAATTGAATAAAGACAACTGCTAAAAATTACTGAAACGAAAAGGGTGAAGTGGTATAACGCCATAATTAAAATAAAAACAAACAAATAAGATGAAAATTCGAATAAATAGCAGCATACTAAGATACCTGTGTTCCTTCATATCGTTTAAGCTGGTTATTTTCACCTGTTTAAAGTACCTGTTCTTACCTGTGGTGTATTTCTTTTTTGGCGCTGCGCAGCTCCATCGTGACGGTCTGTCCGCACGCGCTCTCCGAATCAGTCTGCTATCAGTAGTAGTATGGACTGTCACGATATCCTTTTTGCGCTTTAAATTGTACCATGATGTTGACATCACCAGTGTGAATTTACCTTGGGTTTGGCTTGTAAACAGAAACCCCATGTACGTAGTTTGGGCGTATGTGGGCTGCACGCGAACATTATGAAGTTTGAAATCGGTCACTGTCGACACACTAGCGCGCAGCTCGAGCACGTAGATTGTGTTATCAGACTGGCACACGCGCTCGCCTCAGAACGCAAACGTCCCATCCAGCGCCCAAACACTTGAAAATCGATACTGCGCCACCGAGCTGACTACATTCATGAGCATTTACAATTAACTGCGCATCAATATTTCATTTAACGCAGTGTCCCTCCCTTCTTCACATTCGTGACAAGAGAGTTGGTCTCTGACACCGGGGCAAGTTGACACAGTGGCTTTAATAACTATAGGCTACTCACTAATTACTGAAAGACAAACTTATCACGTGTTTTAAATATAGCAAATATATCGTCAATATTATTTATTAATAACAACAATATTTTGTTCCTTATGTGAAACATAAAAAAATACATGTGGAGAAATGTCTGTTTTTTATCCATACCATGTCCCTTATATGATGTTGCATTGTGACATCCTAAGGATATATAAGGATAAAGCCTTATAATAGAGAGAAATCCATTCTCATAATATTCTGAATTAATTGAAAATATAAAATAAAACTTTTTTATTAGTTGCTTAGACAACATTTTAATTTAACTTATTTTAGCTATTACACTTTTTTATGATTAATGTCCATAATGGAAGACTATTGTAGCCAAAACATTTTTTTAAATATATTATTTTGTTTTGCAAAAGCAAGACTTGTAAGACTGTTTTTTTATAGGTAAGTTTTCTGTGAATATTTAATTTGATAGTTTTTTGGTGCGGTAAGAGGTCAGCACACCTCTGAGGACTTAACCACTCTACTAAACAATCCAAGGAACAACGTCAATAAACTCATTGCACCACAACAACTGTATCAGGCCAACCCTAAATTGGTGTCCCTCTGTGTGACAAAGTACAAATGTATTGATTCAGCATTCAGTTCACCGCTAATTAAAATTTGATTTTGAGTTTACAAATGGGATGTTTCTTACAGTTTAACACACTTGATGTCACCAACAGAAGAGCCACACAGATCAGTGTCATCAGCCATCAAAACAAGAAATGAATATTGGGTGTAAAATGACTTTATTGGTCAGCTTCTGATTTAACTACATGACTGATGTTAAAGCTTGGTCTGTATGTCATTGATGTGTATTGAGCTCTGTTTGGACTGTAGTGAGTGTCTGCGTTTCTGGTGCATTCTCTTAAAGTCCTCTGCGATCTCTATAGCAGTTTTATTCTTTGTCTCAGGCACGTGGAACCACACAAAAATCCCAGAGAAGAAGCAGAACACAAAAAACACGAGGAAGCAGAAATAATCCAAATGCTCCTGCAATTGGAGAAAAATATTAGTAAAATAAAACTAACAAATGCAAATAGGCATGTTTTCAAATGTGCGCTCTATTATTTCATCTTACACTTATATTGACTGTGGTGTGGATGTATGTAAAAGCATAGTTTTCAGTTACAGATTTCATAGTTGTAATGCACTGTTTACATTAGGTGCAGTGTCTAGTATTTACGAGGATCTATTAACAGAAATGCAACATAATACATAACTATGTTTTCAGTGGTGAATAAAAGACCTGACATAAATGTTCCGTTACGTTTTTATTATCTACATACACCAAGAGTCCCCTTACAGTGAAGTTGCCATTTAGTGCCGCCATGTTTTTAAAGTGGTCCTAAACGGACAAATTCACATCCTCACCGCAAGATGCTGCTAAAATTCACACTAGGGATGGGCAACAGTGGTCGAGTACTCAAACGTGACAGCGACGATCAATCATAAAAACGATGATCGCCCTGGCTTAAAAAAATATATTTGTATATTTCTCGGATTGGCTATTGCGACATTTTGGACGGTAAATGAGGTCTGATTGGTTAGCATTAGACAGCACGCCTTCCAGACCGCGAAATAAAGTGAAACTAAAGCGCACAGTGATGCCTGAAGCACTATGAATGATCATGAAATACAGTGCAAAATGTGTGGCGCCAATCTGTCACATACAAAGCATTATAATGAGAACACGATTGTAATATAATGTAATCGCCGTGCTTTAGTTCCCCGTGTATCAGCGTGCACTGTTAAAGGAAATCCACAACGAGAGTCAAAGCGCGGTCAAGTTCATCTGCGCATTCGCGTCCTTTTCCACAGATGCAAGTTGTAAGATTACTTGTTTAATACTTATTATGTTGTCTATATCTGATTAATTTCATATAGGACGGCGTTTGGTTGAGTTTAATAACCAGCTAGCAAAGCGTTGCCGTTATTTCGGCTGGTGTTCATTCTCTTTAGCTGCCTTCAGCTCAAATGCGAACAGCCCGACATTATCGACTCTGGGTTATTTGAGACGGTAATTTTATTTTTAGATAGGCTATTTATTTTTTCAAAATCATTTATGATTTTAATAATGCAGCAGTGTTACTCATTTTTTTAACAGTCGATCTGTTTTAAAGTTGTTTCTCATTGATTTAAAAAGGCGCAGTGATGCTGTTCTCACTTTGATCATGAAAAAAGTAATGTTTCGTTGCCCGTGTATTAGCGTTGTTGTAAAGGGAAGAGCGCATTTAAAATGAGTTTCGTTTTCAAGCCTGTTGGCCAAGTTCACGTGCGCATTTGCGTCCTTTTGATGTAAATTGTACTAGGCATATATCTGATTAATCTCATATAGGATGCGTCAAATACAATGCCCGATATAATTGACTGGGTTATTTGAGACAGTTATTTTCAGTTCTTTTTCTTTAAAGGGGGGATTTTTGATCCCCAAAGTTTGATGGAGTATTTCTGTGTTAAAAATACTCCTTCCGGTTTCTCACAAGTTTCGGAGAGTTTTTTTCGGGTATGGCTCAGCTTGACGTTAATAGACCGGAAGGTCCTTGTATGGGCCGTACGAGCTCTTCTCCCGGTAGGGTGCGCGCGCGCGTGTGACTAGAGCGAGAGAGGAAATGCACGCCTATAAACACTGCTCTCAAGCTGCAGATCCAGTCGTCCGTGAACACTTATGTCGGTTATAGTCCGTGCCGCGCTCCACTTCATTCCTCCACTTTGACATTAAGCGACTTCAACGCTTCAGCACAGCATTCCGGGAAGGCAGCGCTGCATTTGAACCGATTTGAACGCAGAAATGACGGGAAGCTTCACAACATTGATTCAGTCGCATCGCAAAATGGATCTCCACTAGGGCTGGGCGATATGGAGCAAAAAATATATCTCGATATATTTTGCTATATCTCGATATACGATATATATCTCGATATCTTTACAGGAAAAATAACCCCCTGAAAACTACAGCAAAAACAAATATGCCAAATACCACAAATTCTTTTCTTTTTTTATTGAAGTGCAAAGAGGTAGTCAGTTCATGTAGGAACAAAGTGCTTTTGCGACATTTAAAAAAAAAAAAACTCCCTGATTACATAAATAATAATAATTTAACTGTAAAAGAAAATAAATAATATTGCCTTCTTTTCATTTATTTCATGCTTTCAAAAGATGAATCAAAGACTCCCTTTTTTACACTTAAAGTAAACAGTAAGCATTTTGCAGAAAGATGGGGGCATGACTGAGATATAAATAAACTGATTTTGTCATAACACCATTTCCTGTTAATTTTTATCAAAATTCAAACAGTGATGTTTGTCATGAGTTTGACCAAATTCAAACTTATCATGCGGATCATGTAGGCTACACATGAGCTGAATTTCACTTCTTTTCCAGTTACAGAACGAAATATGAATGTCAGAAGGTAGGCTATATGATAATCTGATACAGCACAACTTACAGAAGAGCACCGCGTGTCTCAGGACACCCGGGATGTCGCGTTTTTCCCTCTTGGTTAAAACGTGAATAGACCTGTTCATCATAATCCCGTGATAAAGCTGACAAAATAATCATAGTAATGATATTGTAATACTTTTTAAATGTTTTCAAATGATATGCGATCATTTTGACATTTTAACCGAAAACCATGCGATCAGTTAGACACAAATCATAAATTGGCATGATTGTGACTGAGAGTGCGTCTCACACCAGTGTCAATCACCTGACTGTGGGTGAAACGTGCGCTTTGAACTATGATGAACATTAATATTTCTTTATAAATTTAAGCAAGCAGTTGTGTTAGAAGGAAAACGTGATCTCTTAACTGAGTCCTGAACAACGCGCGCGCTTGTCAACATGATAACTAATCCTCACCTGGTTGCGGACGCAGCCGTGTGCACTGAGACGACACGCGAGGGGAGGGGGAACAAAAGCAATGAGGCGGGAGGCGCGCGAGCGGGAGCGAGCCCAGCACATGGAAGCAAAGTGGCGGAATCAGAATTTAATATAAACAATATATCGATATATACGATATGTCCAAATCCATATCGAGCTGAAAAAATATCTCGATATATTTTAAATATCGAGATATCGCCCACCCCTAATCTCCACACTCCAAGAAGTGTGTTTTTGACGGAGCAGTCCCAGCGATAAAGGTTCGGTCCTGCTTTGGAAGCAGCCGGTGAGTAAAACTGCTTCAAATGTCTGTGCTGTTGCTTATCGTTGCGTGAGTAAACATCAGTAAACGACACGATCGCGTGCTTCGTCATTCAAATGCGCTAACGGACTTCATTGCTGTTCTATGTTCCATAAACCGAATCATGTCCACATAAACTGTGAGTAAAGACACACAAATGTTGACAGGTATTGACACTAAATACAGTACATACCACAGAGACGGACGTCCTGCTGTTGCTGTTTCTATTTCAGCCTCCGAATTAGATTCTGGATCATATCTATTAGCTGAGATCGATAGCAAGGGTTTCACCATGCTATGCACGCTCCACTGCATAGACATCTCATGTTTTTGTCAGCATAAATTTTCGTAACAGTCTTAAAATCGTCATGGAGATATGAAACTAAGAGCCCCCCCCCCCCCCCCCCCACACACACACAAGCCCCGCCCCCTAATCGATTACTTGTTTTTGAGACCTATCGATGATCAAAACGAAAAATAGACAAAAATGCCCATGCATCCCTAATTCACACACTGCACCTTTAAAGGGGTCATACAATGCCATTTTAATACAAGTTAATATGATTCTTTAGTGTCTAAATAAAATTGAATATACTTTAATAAAAAAATTCTCATTAGTATTCTAAGAAAACACTCATTTTACGTGGTCAAAATTCACCAAGCCATTTCAGTGTATACGGCTTTAAATGATGAATGACCCCGCCCCTCTGTTCTGTGGGGTAGCATGAGGAGTGTTGCCATTGACAACAGTAGAGTCGAAAGAATGGCTACGTGAGTCTCTGAGGACAGCTCATAGACCGTAAAAAGACTGTGCAACATCTATAAATTTGAACCAGAGTCGGACCCGGGACAAGACAACAGCTCCAACGAAATTCAACATTTAAGGCTAAACAGGACATTTCTGAATGGTTGGTTAACGTAATGTCACTTTGATCTGCCATCAAATTTGTAACGTTATCTATGCATTGTTATAACTTACAACATGATTTTTTTTTTTACAGTAACAGACACCGTTATAAACCATCTACATAATTAAGCGTACAGTTTGTAATAACACAATAACCATAACGTGTTGATCATTATAAACGTGGGATTATGAATTATTTTGAGAACGTTATGCATAGAAAGCATGCCGTAATTTAACTTACCCTGTAACTTTAGCTGCATTCATCGTGAAGCGTGTAAGCGTTTCAAACTACACTCACTTCTTCTGGAGATGCAGCAGGAACACTGGTACAGATCTTTATTCAGGAGCAGCTTCTTAGCCAAACCTGCTTCATACTAACCCTCGGTTATAAAGCAGTCTGGTGAGAAATACTTCGCAGACATAAAAGCATCGGTGACATCACGCGGTCGAACGGCTCGATTTGAGACAGGGAAAAACGGGGAAACAGGGAAAAATCTCCTTATTAAATTTTTTTAATAAGGAGATTAAAAAAAAACATTTGATGGACTTTTATCATTGTACAGGCACTGCCAACACACATTTCCAAACAATCAGCTTGTAAAAGTGCATGTACCATTATATGACCCCTTTAAGCCCTAATTAATTTATTCCTCAAGTGACAGTGTTGGATAACAAGAGGAGTAACCAAATCAAGTGAGGAGTATTCAACTAAAAATGGCAGCCTCCATAAGAAGACCAGCTCCATGTAAAATAAAACCATTTTTTATAAGGCTTCTGATATGAGTAGGCTCTTCATCTCATGCAAGATCAGATGTCTAAAATGACTTACAATTTCTGCATAAGTAACTTCTTAGGTCATAAAACTATTAAAATTCTAGAGGCGGACCAGCTCACCACTATAAGAGGAAACAACATGCCCACCAGGAAGAGTCCGACCCAGTTGAGAATGCAAGCCACCATGAACGCCGGAGGTTTATAAGACTGTGTGAAAATCTCACCAGGAAGTGGTGCTGTCACCCCGGCTGTGGAAAAGAGAATTCACAAGAGTATTTCTGAGACAAGAGAGCTTCAAACACAAGTCCAAGATGCACTCAGAACATTATAAAAATGTGTGGCTGTACCTGGCCCACTAGAGAAGAAGAAAATGTAGGTAAAAATAAGGACCATGCTGCAATATGGCATCCAAGATACAAAGTCCTATAACAGAGCCAGACATATCCAATCTCATTAATAGGTTCATGTCATGTAAACGGTAGTTTGTTAGTCATAAATAATTAGTTCATTTAATGCTCATTAATTGTTCTTTCTTTGATGTGTACCTCATCTGTTTTTTTAACCTTATATCTAAGAAATAAACCAGTTTTAAAAAAAATAGTTTTCTGTGAATAATGAGTTCAATTGTCTCTGTTCCTCACACAGAACAATCATTTGATCTCAGAAGACATGGAATAAAGCACATTAGTTATATCTGAACTACTGTACTTGTATGATATGTTTTAGTCATTTTGAAAATTGACAGCTCCAGTTCCTAGTCACTTTCATTACATTAAAAGTGCGACTCCGAATTTGGTGGTTATCTGTGAATAACAGCCTTAGGTGTGGAAAAGTTTACAAGTATTTTTCTGCACAAAAATAATTAAATTGTTTAATTGAATGATTACTGATTGATAACTGAATAATTGCAATTTACATTTATTCCACAAGGTGGCTGATACACAATGATGAGCGACGTTTCACAGTTCACTCATAGTTACCTCAGGCAGAAAACAAAAGAATAGGAAATAACATCAGCAACACCTGAAATGGCTCAGCAATTTAGTGTCACTGTCACTTAATGAAGGATCTGGTGAAGAAGCTGTCAGAAATAAAAATGTTGATTTTCAAAGTGATAGTTTTGCGAATATGTTTGAGATTGTGAATATGAGCCAGATGCTGAACATACTGGGAACAGTGCTCTGAAGAGGACAGTGATGATGGTAAAAAAAACATCTGTTCAAACTGAACACTTTCAAGATCCAAAAGAAAAAACAATGCTTTATTTTATTCTTATTTCATATTATTGTGATAGGTAGAGCTCTATTTGTGTTATATAATAATAATGTAATAAATATGTAATAATAATAATTGGCGCAGCATTTAAGGGTTAGATTCCAGCCTGTGACTTAAAGGTGTCCTAGAATGATTTGAAACAATATGTTAAATTGTTCTGATATCTACATAGAGGGTATTTAAGGGCAAAAATTGTCCAGATACAGTTTTACAGGTCCATTTACAACCCTATAAATTGTCCCTTGGATGTAATACTCTGTTTTTGCCTTATTTGGAAGAGTCATGAATATTAATGTTGAGCTCTGCTCTGATTGGCTTATTTCAGCAGCTCACAGCACGCAGCAGTTCAGCTGTTCAGCAAAGCGGTTTGTGAGTCCTGACCGTCCTGACAGAACACAGACCAACTGAATGACGCTTTAAGCAGAACATCTCAAATGGAGATTGCTAAAATGCAGCCTACTTGTTTATTGGTGTTTTCAGATCATCCACGCGAGAGAGAGAGAGCTTGCGTTCATGTGGTTGCCAGATTGGACACGTTTAGGTAAAACACCGGATAATATAAGTGTTCTTTTCACAGAAAAGCTCTGACTGGGGTATTTAAATTACTGAAATCTGACAACCGCAAGCACGAACGCTCTTCTTTCCCTCCGACAAAACCAAAACCAGAGGTTTTTGTTCAAGTTTTTATTTTTTAAACTACATTTTAGACTCGTCTTTTTTCGTCAACGATATTGCATGGTTATATAATGTTAGTCACAATGTAGGCTACGCAGTGAATGTGATTTACTAAATACAAGCATGCAAAAACATCATAGGCCTACTTCAGTTCTCAAAAATATACATATATATATTTTTTACAAAATAATAGCCTTGTCAAATGATTATCATTTTAACTTATATGGTGTCCATGACACCTTATAATGGTGTCCTTACATTTGTGTACATGACAGCTGCCATTTTTGCTATCCTCAAGTGTCGCTTGTTTACCTGCGGCCCGATGATTCGGCTCCGTCAGATCCGCCTGACAATGAACATGTTCGGAGAGATGCAAATGTTGGGGGCGTACATATTAATGATCCCCAACGATTGCGTCACTGGTGGCGTTATGTTGAGAATCACTTAATCACTTATTTTTCCGTGGTGTTTTTCATGCACCAGATTTACATAAGAATTAGGAGGCAATAGTGTTTGAGACTCACAGTATGTGATGTCCTTTTACTGAACTCTTTATTATTTCACTATGGCAAGGAAAATTCAATTTTTTTTCTAGACCACCTTTATGTACTTTCATAACTTTGTCATGTTTTAAAGTTTGAAATCTGCAATCCCCATTCATTTCAATCATGTAAAATGAGCAACTTGGCATTTGAGAGTTGTGGTGAAAGTTTTCTATGAATAACAACTTAAATTTAGTCTGTTCTTACATAAACGCATCGCTTCGCTTCAGAAGGCCTTTATTAACCCCTCGGAGCCGTGAGGAGTACGTTTAAGATGGATGGATGCACTTTTATGAGCTTTTCAAACTCAATGGAGCCGGTCACTGCCATTATAAAGCTGGGAAGCGTCAGGATATTTATTAATATAACTGATTGTGTTCATCAGAAAGAGGAAAGTCATATACACCTAGGATGGCTTCAGGGTGAGTAAATCATGGGCTAATTTTTTGTTTAAAGTGAACTAATCCTTTAATAACTGAGTTATTAGCCATACTCACAAACTATAACATGTAATCTCATTCAATAATTAACCACACAATGTTTATAATTGCATTAAAACAATGAGACTTAAAAACAAATAACCATACCTGGAGGTAAAGTGTGAGTGTGAGCAGGGCAAGCGCGGCCGCCATGCACAGGTAACCCCTAAAGAGAAGCACTCTCTTCCCTGTACTCTCAATGATCAGCACCTGGATAAAAATAACACTGTAAACAACACACAAAACCAACAGAAGTTTCCTTTAAACCAGGTCAAATCCTATTTTGAGCTAAGATGAAATATTTGTGCTCAGGGTTGAAGTGAAGAGCGGCTCACACAGCCAATGGAGGTGGAGATTTCACAAAGGCCTGTCCCAAGGGCGGCATAGCGGAGGTTTTCTTTGGCAATACCGGCAGCTTGAAACACATCAAACGAATAGAGATAGACCTGCAAAGACATCAATTACAGGCCATATGAACATTATTATCTTTAAGTTGTATTATTCATCTTTGAAACTGAAAGATGAAAATAATTGCGGTGGCTTCCCTCACAAAGAAAAAGACTCAACAAGAAAATTCTTGTAATGTGTTTTCTGTGCTGTGTGAAGTCAATTTCCTGAGCAGACTGTGGCATATGGCTGTGCGTTTTGACAAAATAAGCATTCTCGAATCAATCATTTTTGAATTGAGCAGGTGCGGGTGGCTATGTGTCTTTTTTTTTAACTCACAGCATTTATGCCGCAGAGCTGCAGAGTGACGAACGTGACGAGGATGGTGAGGAGCTGCCAGCGAACGTTGTGATCGAGGAAGAGGTCCATGAGCCCCTGGATCTTCACTCCCTTCAGGGTTGTGTGTTCAGCCAACATCTCCTCCATCTCTGGTCCAGGGTCTTTTTTAGCCCCCCACAGTCTGCGAAGAGCTGAGCCATAACAAACACTGTCAAACAACTTGACAGAATAAACATTTAAATTTAAGAGAATGTGATGTGTTACCTTGCAAATACCGTTATAACACTTTGGCTTGAGAAGTGTTAGCCTTTATGTAACAATATTAATTAAAAGTTTGGGGTTGGTAAGTTTTTTTTAAATGTTTTTTAAAAAAAAAGTCTCTTCTGGTCACTAAGGCTGTATTTATTTGATCAAAAATACAGTAAAAGAGTGAAATTGTGAAATATTATTACAATTTATAATAACTGTTCTATGTGAATATATTTTAAAATGTAATTTATTTCTGTGATCAAAGCTGACTCTAGTCTTCATTGTCACATGATCCTTCAGAAATCATTCTAATATGATGATTTGCTGCTCAACATGTTTTATTAATATCAATGTTAAGAATATGTTTGTGGCTTAATATTTTTGTGGAAACCCTGATACATATTCAAAAGTTTGGGTTAAGTAAGAAGAAGAAATACATATTGAAAAAGTTTTAATGTTACAAAATATCAGTACAGAAATTATACTAATGTCTCTATTTCAAATACAGTATATGCTGTTCCTTTGAATTTTCTATTCATCAAAAAATCCTGAAAATATCGTTTTTTTAAATGATAATTAGAACTATTAAATGAGCAGCAAATCAGCATAATAAATGATTTCTGAAGGATCATGTGACACTGAAGATTGGAGTAACAATGCTGAAAATAAAATAACTTTTTTAAATATTTCAAAATTACTGTTTTTGCTGTATTTTACAGGCTTGGTGAACATAAGAGACTTCTTTCAAAGACATTCAAATCTTATCTTAATTGTCCCAAACATTTGACCGGTAGTGTATGTGTAAATGTCAAGGTGTCTGTAGTTCTGACCCGTCTCACAGCCGTGTTTGTCTGCCTTCTCCAGCAGGAGGTACCGCGGGGACTCGGGGAGAAAGGGCAGAGTTAGAAGCTGCAGGAGACCAGCCGCCCCACTGAAGGCCAGCAGCCAGATCCAGCGCTCCTCAGTGCCTAACAACTCGCTGACAGACACAAAACCAAAGTTTAAAGGGATAGTTCACCCAAAAACAAATATTCTGTCATCATTTAGACAATATCAAATTGTTCCAAACCTGCATGAATTTCTTTCTTCTGCTGAACACAAAAGAAGATATTTTAAAGAATATGGGTAACCAAACAGTTTTATGGAGAAAAAATACAATTGAAGTTCACTGACATACTTCAAAATATCTTCTTTTGTGTTCAACAGAAGACAGAAATGTATACAGGTTTTGAACAAATGAAGGGTGAGTGAAAGATGAAATTTTCATTTTTGGGGGAATTTTCAAAGGTGAAATTTTCATTTTTTGGGGAAATATCCCTTTAAATCTTTAAAAATGAATGATGAAGACATCTTGATTTGCGTATTCTTTTGGTTGACACATGGACAGCGAAAGTGTTACAGGAAGATGAAAATTAGCCCCTGATTTACTCTCCCTCGAGTCATCTTAGGTGTATATGACATTCTACAATTAGTTATATTAAAAAATGTCCTGGCTCTTTCAAGCTTTATAATGGCAGTGAATGGCTGTTTCTGTTTTGAAGTCCATAAAATTCTATCCATCATAAAAGTGCTCCACAGTCCACAGCTCCGGGGGGTCAATAAATGCCTTCTGAAGCGATGTCTTTGTGTGAGAAAAATATCCATATTTAAAACTTCATAAAGTAATAATTATATTCCTCTAAAAGAAGAAATAAGATGACTTGAGGGTGAGTAAATCAAGGGCTAATTTTAATTTTTGGGTGAACTATCCCTTTAATGACCCACCTAATCCCAAGCAGCTGACCAAAGAACTTCCCCAGTGAGACAAAAGAGGCCACAGACACACCAACCATCCCACGCAGCCTCTTGGGGGCGCACTCCAATATATACATGGTGTGGACAGTCAAACTCACACCTGCACAGACATCACACAAGTAGTTTATATAGAAAGCACATCATAAAACAGACAAAGCATGCACACATTTTTTCACCGCACCAGCATTGAGGCCATATAGGACGCGTGCCACCATGATCATCTCAAACGAGAGGGCGGTTTTACTCAGCAACATCAGGACAGCTCCACAGATTGCCACCACATTGTTCAAAAGCAGAGTTTTCTTCCTATGAAGGGTTAAAAACACACACTAAATTGATGGTCCTTATTTAAGAATTGAAATACTTAAAATTTACCAAAACAGAAATGGTTACCAAAAATGAAAGCTGTCATTTTTGCACTCTCATGTTATTCCAAACCCATGTGATCGGTTTTATTTCTTTCCTTCTTTAATGCCATGCCAGATTCTATACCCAGGATTAGTTATTAAATAATAAAAATAAATAAGATACAATGTTTTGGTCCCACTTTCTATTAAGCCCATGCTTATAATGAATTATAGCCCTGTTTATACTTATAAGTATTACTATTCTATAAATAGATTTATAAAGATTCATTAAGACTTATACTGCATTATAAGAACAGTTATAGGGACATTTATATTATTACTATAATTATAAGTCATGCATTTGCTTTTTCAATGTTCATGCTCTTAGTCTTAATCCATTATACTGATTTATAAATGATCAAATATTGAATAGTTCCAGAGACACTAATGTTTGCATTCGAGGTCATGAATAGTAATTTTGATTTGTTAAAACCTATATCCCCCTAGCCATATGAATGGTATTTCTTATACCGGTTAAGGAATTATACTTAAAAAAAATAAAAAAAATATATATATATATATATACATATATAGTATGTAACATTAAGGTTTTAATGTTAAACTGTTTATATTAATGATTTGCATTGTCTTCATAAAAAGTGTTACCAAGTATTTTTAGTCAATTAAGTCCAGCAAAATGTTTAATATGTATGATTTTTTTTTCTTCTAAATGTAGTCTATATCAAGTTTTTTGAAGCCATATATGAACAATATAGTGCACAACAAGTCATATAGACCACTCTTATGTGCATTTTGTCATTTTTGGAGCTCGTCATCTTCTGCTCACTTCTCATATGGAAAAGAGCAGCATGAACATTCTGCTAAATATTTATTTTTTCTACAGAAGAAAATTCATACAGGTTTGTAACAACATATGGGTGACTAAATGATGATGGGATTTAAATATTTGGGTGGACTATCCCTTTAAGAAAATGAGCCAGAGTGTTTAAATTTTAAATGTCTTGCTAACTGGGTTACTGGAACAAAACAAAACCTGAAGAGACTTAATCTAGGATAGACTGGCTTAAAAAAATGATCATGGCTATATGTTCCCCCTGGCATAATTTCAGGTCAATTCTGGAATTAAAAGCCCATGTTGCTCATTGAACTGCTCCCATTTATTCACATGATAAGAATGTTCGATACCAAAATGCTTTTGAAAATGTTGAATAATGGGCTGAGGAAGGATCCATGTTAGGATCAACTAAGTTACATTACCTTTCAAAAGGTAATGTTGTCTAAAGAAATGTATAATTTATTCAGCAAGGATGCCTTAAATTGATCATAAGTGACAGTAAAGGCACTTATCATGTTTCAAAAGATTTCAATTTAGAATTTGAACCAATGTCATTATGGAGGAGTGGAAGAGGATCCCAGGACCATGCCCAGGAGGATTAAGGCAGTGCTAGAAAACAATGGTTCTCACACAAAAAAATGTACACTTTGGACAGTCTTGACATGTTCACTTAGGGTGTACTCACTTTTGTTGCCAGCTATTTTGACAATAATGGCTGTAGCTTTATTTATTTTCAGAGTACAGTAAATCTATACTGCTATACAAGCAGCAGACTGACTACTCTAAAATATATCCAAGTTTTATTTCCATAGTTTTGTCCCTTAAGAAGATATATTAAAATGCTTGCCGAAATGTAAGGGGTGTACTACTCACTTTTGTGAGATACTGTATACACCAATTAGGCATAACATTATGACCAGCGAATAACACTGATCTCTTTATCACAGCACCTGTTAGTGGGTTGGGTATATTAGGCAGCAAGTGAACATTTTGTTCTCAAAGTTGATGTGTTAGAAAGCAGGAAAAATAGACAAGCATAAGGATTTGAGCGAGATGACAAGGGCCAAATTGTGATGGCTAGACGACTGGGTCAGAGCATCTCCAAAACTGCAGCTCTTGTGTGCTGTTGCCAGTCTGCAGTGGTCAGTATCTATCAAAAGCAGTCCAAGGAACGAACAGTGGTATACCAGCGTCAGGGTCATGGGCGGCCAAGGCTGTGTGATGCTTTGGGCAATGTTCTGCTGGGGAACCTTGGGTCCTGCCATCCATGTGGATGTTACTTTGACACGTACCCCCTACCTAAGCATTGTTGCAGACCATGTACTCTCTTTCATGGAAACGGTATTCCCTGGTTGCTGTGGCCTCTTTCAGCAGGATAATGTGCCCTGCCACAAAGCAAAAATGGTTCAGGGATGGTTTGAGCATAGACTGTAAAATTGTTTTTGAAGGTGTTGTCTTGGCCTCCAAATTCCCCAGATATCAATCCAATCAAGCATCTGTGGGATGTGCTGAATAAACAAGTCAGATCCATGGAGGCCCCACCTCACAACTTACAGGATTTAAAGGATATGCTGCTAACATCTTGCTGCCAGATACCACAGCGCACCTTCAGGGGTCTAATGGAGTCCATGTTTCGACAGGTCAGGGCTGTTTTAACAGCAAAAGGGGACCAACACAACATTAGGTCATAATGATATGCCTGAGAGGATTTATATTTTATATATATAATATATATATATGCAGCTTTGGGGAACATGAGACTTCTTCCAAATACATAATCATTCTGACCCCAAACTTTTGAATGTTTTTATCCATATCATGCAAAACAACATCCAACCCCATTAATTTTTAACTTTAATTATATGAGCAAAATACAAAAATATCTTCTATTTTAGTATGAACTATCCCTGTAACTTCATTCATCATCAGACAATGACCAGACTGGGATGTCCGCTATGTGGAAACACTTCCAATACCTTCCATACATGCCTGCCAGACGTCCAGCATACAGGGTTCCGGCCAGTCCTCCGACGCAGTATATAGACACAATGAAGGACCAGATGAGCGTCAGCTCCCAGGGCTCAAGAGAGTGGCCATAACGCTCCTGGCAGGTGCTGTTCACCAGCTCTTTAATAAACTTGCAATGTAAGCACAAGCCTCAGATTATTATGCCATTCATTTCATTTTATTGAACCACAGCATTTCACAGGTTACCACCAACTCATAAGCTCTGATTTGTATTGATTCTTTGATCCTTTGGGAATGTCTCATCTTAAAGACAGTGGCAGAAATGCATGTGATTAATACTGATTACCTCCATGCCCCTGTATGCAACTCAGGAGAGACAGTAAATCACCATAAGACCCTTTATATATAAACAAAGAAGGTACTTACGAGTGACGGCGAGTTCAGGACAGAGATATGAAAGCCATACTGGAAGGTCCCTCCAATTCCTGATATGAAAATGGCTGCAACAAGCACAGGACTTCCCGCCTGCAAAAAAAAAAGAACGATTTTTGAGATAACTGGACAACCAAATCATCATGTAATTTATCAGTTAGCATACCAGTTGTCTTAAAGCATCCGTCATTGTGTGTGCAAGTGCAGCGTCCTCTACATGGAGTCTTTATGTCTTTCTAAAAAGCAAGTGAAGATGACAAAGCAAGAGCAGAAATGTCTAACTTACTGTTGATGTGTAACTTTCAGAGGTGGACAAAGTACACAACTCTATTACTTGAGTAAAAGTAAAAGTACTACTGGTCAAATATTACTGCGTTACAAGTGAAAGTTGTAAAAACAGATTTTTACTTAAGTAAAAGTACAGAAGTATTTGTTTTCAAAAGTACTTAAGTATCAAATGTAAATTTCCTTTTTTATGTCAACGCATTATTTTATTATTGTTGTATAAATGCACACTGTCATCATGGTTTAAGTCATTCAGTGATGCTCCATCTGACATATTAGCATACGACTAAAACTCATTTAAATACTTTAAAAAAAGTTACAAAGCTCTTTATAAAGCTGCTGTCACTTTAAGGCCAAATGCACGGATCCAATACACTGATACACTTCTGATATTCTCCCAACTTTTCTCTTCTCTTTCTCCCAGACGTTTATATTTGTAATATTTTATAAGACATGAATCAAGTGTATGCCAACTAATCTTGTTTTTTTTGTTACTGAAACATACTTTCAAAGTATGGCTATGGGTGCACACACTTGTACCTAAGAACCGTCTTCTTCCATTTTGCTATGAACTGATCAGTGTTCAAAAAATGTTGGGAAAATGTATATGACCTTACAAGAGAGATTACTGATAGACTGTCTGCAACAACAACAACAAAAAACTTTTTAAAAAAGGAAAAAAATCCTCCGACTTTCAGAGCTGCTACAGAAACGACTTTCGACCTTGATAGAAATGTAGTGGAGTAAAAATTACAATATTTGTCTTTCAAATGTAGTGAAGTAAAAGTCATAAGTTTCCAGAAAAAATACTCAAGTAAAGTACAGATACTCAAAAAATGTACTTAAGTACAGTACTCAAGTAAATGTACTTAGTTACTGTCAACCCCTGGTAACTTTTCATGCTCGGTTGAGTTTTTGGTGAGAAAACAGGGGTAAAGTTGACAAGTCTGTTACATGAAAAGTTAACTGAAGCTGTTTCATTTGTCTCAAAAAATAATAAAAATGTCTAAACACCAATCTCGACAACTTTTATACTTTCAATACTGCAATTTTATTTGAGCTTCAATATTTTTCCACATTCCTCCAATAGAAATAACACGGCAATTAATTTAGAGTTTCATCATCACGAATAAAGTGACCCTTCCACAACATCAACTGTTTTTTCACAAAGTAGCCCGACCCAGAATGCAAATTTGCCATGCAATGCTTGTGGGAATTTTTTAGAACAAGATTTATGAGTAAATTAAGTCTGTTTTTGACATTGATTGTACTAAAACATAAATTAAATTTGTACCTCAAATGTTGAGCAGACAAATAGTTTTAACATTTAATGTTTGACTGTGTGCTATTGTTGTACAACAAAAAGTTAATAAAACATATATTACACATAAATCCATCTCTGTCAGGTTTTAGGTCTAAAAAGGGTACATAAGGATGATTTGACAAACAATTTGGATTCTGAAGTTCATTCCATGGCAAACAGCTCTCAAACAAACATCCTTTAGTGCACAGCGCCTTTTAAAACTCCATTCAAAGACATGTGATGGAGACGTGGGCGCCTATGACCCTTAGAGCAGGATGAAGCGTGTGATACCACCGCCTCGGACCTCCTTCAGACGCTGGCAGTGGCGTAGCATGTTCAACATCCCCACAAACCGTTTGTCCACTTTCAGCTGGGTGAACTCTCTGATGTCTTGCTCCACGATGAAAAACTGACCTGTGGGAACAAAACAAAAATGGATGATGGATGACCTCTTTCAGCCCATAAGAGCTTATTAAATACCAGACCAGGATAAATGACCTTAGTTATCATAGCACTTATACCAGTTCATGCGCCCGTGGCGTTAATAGTTTTTTAGAGCAAACAGTTGACTCAATTCTCGATGTGACAAGACTGTTAATACATGATGGACTACAGAGCTAAATGAGGTCAAATAAGCCTTTGACCTGCGGCTCCAGAACCGACAGACAGATAAAACTGTGATACCTTTGGTGTCTTTTGTCTCTTGGTCTTTAAAGCGCTGGTGGAGCGTGCGGGACACGTTGTTCAGGGTTTTTACTGACTGATGGAGGATCTTATATTTTGCCGTCACAGCTGTGTTGATGCTTTGCACTGTTGCGTTCAGCTGGTCGTACGTCACACGGCCTTTCATGTACCTGTGACAGCACACGTGAAGTTGAAGAAACTCCAGTAAATTGCATGTGAATTGCAAATATCTGAAAGATGCTGAATCAAAACAGATTATCATAACAACTGTTCTCTGGAATGCCAGACTCTGATTGGTCAATTGTGGTATTCTTGTTCCAAAACCTAGTGAACTCCCTTCCTTTTTACTCCCTGCATAGGGTATATTTCAGGGCTGTAACTGCCATAGACAATGAGGGGGACAAGACCCCCGAATAATTAGGAATGGCCAAATTGTCCCCCACAATACTTGATATTCCTGATGCTGCCCTGATGTACTCCATTACACACCGCTCTGTTTGTTGCTAGGATGACAAAAGCAAAATGTTACATTTTTAGGTTGTTCAGCCTCAGTGGTCTAACGTCACTGTCAGAATGAGTGAGATGGTCAATCAAATCCAAAAACATGCGAGGACTTACTGTTAGTGCAAATTCCAATGCGATACTTTAGTTACTGCACTGAAAGAGTGCATCCTAAGATGCAAGTAGCATTTAATATTTGACAACTGTTTTACGATAAAAACGTTCAGCGACCAACAGCACTATCAATTAATGCCAACTACTTGACATTTTTATGGAATACCCCTATTTTTAATTGAAAATAGGACATTATTTATGTAAAACCAAACGGCAACCTTCCCCAGTTCCTGTTGAAGCTATACGGAAGTGACTTAAACTGCAATTCATCGACTGGCCACTAGAGACAGGCTACAGAAGAGAGCAGAATCTCATTGAGCCCCATGTTAAAATGCCCAACTTCACATCAGAAAAAAAGCATATTTACAGCCTGGTACAAATTGTGGTTTTGGTTTATATGGATAATTTTGACCTTCATGACAACTGTGAGGGGGGGTTAATGTTATTATAACTAATTCGTTTACATTATATAAAACATTAAAGTTATGCATAAATAAGGGCGTGGCCACTTTGAGTGACAGGTGGATAGCCATTTAACCGCTGTCTTTTAGCCATTGCATCACCAAAGCTCCACCCACATCCCGCCTCTTTAATCATTTTCTGTTATCCGTGCATGACACGCGTTGACGCGCTGACAAGATGGCAACGGCCAGCTCGTCTCTACGGTTTATTGGAATCCTATGGGTGACGTCACGGACACTACATGCATATATTTTTTTACAGTCTATTTGTAAAACATAACTGAATTTGACGTGAAAAGAATATTTTTGCTTTTTTACACATGAAAATATGAGTGAATGTGTACATGTTTAAAAAAATAATAATAATCATTTGTAAATAGTTTGCTTCATATCTACAATAGAACTGGAACTTACTGTTCTTGTTTCTTTTTCTTTATTTCCTTGAATCCTTTAATAATTTAATTCCTTTTAATAAACCAATAAGACTAAGACTGTTCTCAGCATGGTGTAGTGACGTCGACACTACACATAGTAGGGCTGAACGATATTTTGTTTTAACATCGACATCGCGATGTGCGTGTGAGCGATAGTCACATCGCCGGCACATGCGATGTGAAGGGTATAAGCCCATGGTGTATTAAAAGAACGGTAGCACACAGTAAACACGTGTTTGTTGCTGGGGTGACATGCACGTTCTGCGAGCCTACACAGTGACTGGTTCGCTGTGCCGCTCCTCACCGCTCACGGCCAAACAGTCACTGACGAAGAGGAACCGATAGCCTTTTCGTACCAGAAATCATCTTTTTGTGACTATTTCGGCAACAAAAAGGAGGATGTTGACCAAAAAGACGTACTTTGCATGGAGTGTCTTATGGCCATAAAACAAGAAAACACCATCAATTTGTCTGATCACTTAAAACGGTACCACAAAGCTCTTTACGACGAATAAAAGGCAGGGCTCGACATTAACGCTTGTCCAGGACAAGTGGATTTTTTTGAAGGGACGAGTAAGAGAAATTCTCTAAAGAGAATTAGTCTAAGTGGCAATCGATATTGGATAATAATATATAAATATAATGAACTGACGATAAGGTCACGCTGTTGACGCTTGTGCAGCCTCTCGAGGAGAAATTACAACACTAGAACGTTTTACTGAATAGCCTACCATCACGACTGAAAATGACACTGATTTCATATGACAGTTCCATAAACAACTAATTAACATTCACTTAAAGTCACTTACATTTTAGATGAAATATTTAGTGTTTTTGTTCTATTTCAGCAGTGAAAATCATTCACAGCAGAACCGTAACGCGTCTCAATCACAGCAACAAGCGTGAATGATTCAGGGTTTGAATGAATCGTTTGAGTGAATGATTCAGTGACTCAATCATTAAGACGGTCACCTTCTGCCACCTACTGGAGGTTTAGTATCATGTTTACACATACTTTCCAACATTTATTTTTGTCACCTGTAATGAAGCTTGCTTATTAATGAAATGATTAATATCATGGAATGGTAATTATTGACTTTAGCCTGGATTGATGGCTCTCAAAATCACAATATATATCGTTGGGGGGAAAAAATATCGCAATTTAATTTTTTTTCTCCAATATCGTGCAGTCCTTACACATAGGTAACTTGTCTGTTGCCTCGTTACCAGTTTCTCTGAGCGCGTAAAAGCAGATCAACAATAAAACTAAAAGAAATACCTGATCGCCCTCCATAACAGTCGCAATATTAACATACTCACTTTAACTAAACTTGCTTTAACAAGGCAACGACTGACATGTTTGAATTACATTCCAAAGAGCAGCCATTATCAGCTCCACAGTGAAAAAATGAAACTGTAACTGGCCCGGACCTGCATGGAATGAAAAAGCGGCTAAAGTAGACGGCCGCTGTTGCTCTCTATAGAGTTTGGTGGTAGCATGCTGCTAAGCTAACGACATGCTATGATCAGCATAAAAAATGTATAGGACACACATACACATTTGGTAAAATAGCCACTTTTTTCATGCGTTTTTGATACTGAACAAAAAGCTCATCGCAGTGCATTCTGTGATTGTCACAAGGATCTCAGAAGGTACCATACCTTTCAGAACAGCCTTTACATCAGGATACTATGCTGTCTAGTTAGGGGTCTCACTGGGTTTTAGAACACAGCTATTGTTTACAGTTCTTTACTATATTTCCTCACAGAATTTGTTTAGACAGGTGTGGAAGGACTCACGGTGGTATGCTGTCAAACTCTAGGATGGTAATGAACTCCATCTCTTTGATCTGGTAGCGCTGAGGTTTCTTGGGGGGACCCGGTTCCTGAGGGGCGGGGGGCGCATCTGCCTGCCTGCTCTGAACTGCCACCTGTCCTCCACTGAAGACAAAAAAAAAAGCCAAAGTCATCAGTTTCAGTCAAACAGAAGCTGGCTAAGGCTTTATGTTGTTGAGTTTTTTTGTGGTGCTTCCTAATGATGAAGCAAACTGAATAAGGCACCATCCCCACAGTGGGATAGTTAGGATTGAGACACAAAAACAGGAAATACCCTTGCGGAGCTGCTTGTTGGCCTCTTTTGGGCATGTGCGGAGGGGTGTTGTTCTTAAGGTGATGGGCATCGTGCACGTCCTCCTGAAAAAACCCTTCTAGATCCTATTGGCAAGATAATTAAAAGATTCATAAGAGAGCAAAAATGTAACTTAGAACATAATGCACTTTTGAATTTCGAAAATAAAAAATGGTTCAACTGATGCAGAGTTGATTCAGAAAAAGCTCAGTTTCTCCCATCACTAAATGTTCCAATTACTAGTAGGGATGCACGATATGTCGGCCACCATATTGGTCGATACATGTTCATTTTTAATGTTATCGTTATTGACCGATAAGAAAATTTGGCAGATAAAAAGCTGATAAAAACACGAGATGCCCACTTAAAAAAAAGAAAATACATTTAAGTGCAACATATGCAGTGCAAGTCTGTCATATAGGCTACATAAAATTAAAATGATAACATTATAATTGTGTGCTTGGGATATGGCTTTAAATGGTGAGACTTTTGTTTTTGTAATCAGGTTCTTAAAATGATATGACAATTTGGAATTATTGTATTTATTGGCCAATGTATCGGTTATCTGGGAAATTTTTCCTATCGGTGCATCCTTAAACATTACAAAGATTATCTACAAAATAAAATAAACATTAATGAAAATATCACACCTTCAAATGCTTCAGCAAGTCTCTCTGCTGGCCCACATATCTCTCAAAGCGATCAAGAAGGTCATTGATGGCAGTGACTTCTTGCTCGATTTTGAAAAGAGTCCCCCGTTTGTCTGGATCTTTTGCTAAAGAAAATTCACATGAGACGAATCATACCACCAACAAAGAACACAATTTAAAAGGAAAAAATATATGTCAAGATTAACGGGGTAGAGAGGTACTGAATTTTCGGCACCAGAAATATCAGTTATCCCAATTTAATTTGCAATTATTTTCATGTTTCAGCTAAATGAAGACTCATTTTGTTTTTTGTCAAATTAAAAATGGGTTTCATTGCATCACTAGTAACAGGTAGAGTAAATGCAGCTTACCAACAGCTCGAAGCTCTAGGAGTCGTTTAATCATGGAAATTTTGTTGTTAATATGTTGTGTTACTTCCTCAAGCTCACAGTGATTCATTTCTGAGATAAAAAAATATAAGAGGTCAACAAGAGCATATTCAAAGAGAGGGCATGCTTAGGACTGTAACTCCCCTGCTTAGTAACACCCTAAGAACAAGCCAGATATCAATAGCAACAGCCTAGCAACTACCTAGAACACTTCAGCAACAGCCATAACTCCAAACGGTCTATGCTCCAAACACCACTAACTCAGAGTCAGAACGCGTAACTTATCAACCATAGACTGTAAAAAACAAAACAAAAAATCATAAAATGCAGAATGCAGGTACAAAAGGCATATATATATATATATATATATATATATATATATATATATATATATATATATATATATATATATATATAGAAACCTTCATGGATGCCTTTATCATTCGTTATTTTTTTATTTTTGTCTTGATGAACTTACACATGCATTTCACACATTGAACGCTACAGCCAACGACGACAACAACAACAACAACAATCTAACGTTAGTGACTGACCGCACTCTGCACACATAAAACACCGTTTAACAGTTCTCCTTCTGACTAAATGATCCGATACATACATAAAATATGGTCCACACCTTTTTTCAACAGTGTAACAGTTAACGTTAAATATAAAATAATCCTAAAACGACAGAAGACAGTAACGTTAACGTTAGCCCGTTTTGAATTGGTCTCAAAACTTTCTCTAACGACAGCTGTGGATAAATCGGCAACATTATCAGTTAAGTAAGAAAATGCAAACACAACGATGCTTACCTGCACTATGGATTTTTTTATGGGGTTGATTATTTATATATTTCAGTAAAGGATGTAAACTGTGAAGTCAAGTCAGATCGCGCCAATGTTTGAACCATAGGTTTGAACCACACACGCGCAGAAGGTATTTTGTGTTTCGTCCACGCACTTTCGTCAAACAGAAACTCCTCAGCATTTCTCACAAATTCATGGAGATCACTTTTATTGTATTTTTAGACTGACTCTATCTTGAATTCATATGTAATTAACAAGTCTTCTTTCTCTGATTTTGTTAATGCCGTGCAATATATGTTTGTTTGCTCGGTTTTTCATTGAGCGTCAACAACTAAAGATGTCTTCATATTAGGCCTACTGTGAATTAAATAACTGAAATTAGTATTTTAAGATTATTTTAGTTTTAGAACTAGTTTTTGGGTGTTTTTTTTACTTCCAGATTGTATTACGTTTTACCACGTTTTTATTTAAGTAGGACCATCATATGTCCATTAAAAATAGGCCTATCTAAAAAAAAAGTTCCAAAATAAGTTTTTCCAGCTATGCCATAGGGAAATTTGGGTTCCCCAAAGAGCTTTTCAGTGAACAGTTATTTTTAAAGGCATATATGTTTCATAATATAAAGCATACATAAAACATAAAATGTGTGATGGAAAGGTTCAGTGGATGTTAAAGGTTATTTAAGGAACCATGAATGCAAATAAAGCATATTTTTTTGAGAATATACATGAATATGAATGACTTAACTTTTATTTTTCTATGAACAATGTTGTCTCTTTAATAAACTCAAATAGAGAAAGTGCTTAATTCATTGAAGCATTTCTTTTAGGCATTAAATCGCATTCTAATACCTAAATGCTCATGGAATTTTCTGTACAGGTACCGTGCAGATCTCACTGAGGTCATTTTCACCTGTAAATTGACTGTGACCTTATCTGAGATGCTAAACCATGATCCACATTGAGACCAAAACCACAAAATTTGCAAAACAAAAATTATTTTAACAACAAAAATGTTTATTTAAACAACTGTAGATTTAAACCTTCACAAACACACTAACAAAAACAAACACAACAATATAAGTAGTTTTTCCAAGTACAGTAGAAATGTAAACATATCTTCTCATCTGAACCTCACATTTGTGCAGGTTGTAGGAAAATGCAAACTTAAATGTGCTACAGTACTTCTTTTCTTTCAGATTCAGTCAAGTGTCACAATATCACAGTACGTTTGGTGCCTGAGCCAGATTTCAGAGACCAAGAGAAGCTTTGAGCAGCGAGGTCATATCATCAGGTAATGTGTCCTCTTCATCTGGAAGAACAAAGCATATTTACATTAATTTTACAACAAAAAAAAAAAACACACAGGTGTGTCAAACACCGAAGTGTTCTTACCCTCCTCAGTTGCAGTTGCGGTCATCTCCTGCTCCAGTTTGAGTTTTCTTTCTCCAATTCGAAGCATGGCATCCTCAATGGAGTCTTTACTTATCAGCTTGATCACCTTCACCGTTCTTTAACAAGACAAATGCACTCAGATAAAAGCATGAGGACAAAATACCAGTGAAACCACAGAAAAGACTTTGTGGGACACACATGTGCAAGGTCTCTTACTTGGTTTGTCCCACCCGGTGGCAGCGGCCCTCAGCCTGTTTGTCATTGTAAGGGTTGCAGTCGATATCGTGAAGGATGACCACATTGGCTGAAGTCAGGTTAATGCCCAGCCCTCCGGCTCTGGTGGACAGCAGGAACACAAATATATCCTGGTCTGTGTTGAACTGGTCAATCAGCCCAATTCTGTAAAAGCCCAGTGAGATTTACAGTTACTGTCCATTTACTTAATTTGCATTTAGAAAACAGTGATTTACAGTACGCTAACAGTGGCAAAAGTTCATGTGGATCACAGGGTTAAAGAGTTAGTTCCCTACAAATGAAAATTCACACCCTAATGTGGTTCTAAGACCTTCATTCATCTACGGAACACAAATTAAGATATTTTTACAGAAATCCGAGAGTTTTCTGACCCCTCCATAAATAGCCAGTTAATTAAAGGGTTATTTCAGCCAAAAATGAAAATTCTGTCATTAATTACTCACCCTCATGCCGTTCCAGACCTGTAAGACCTCCGTTTATCTTCCGAACACAAATTAAGATATTTTTGTTGAAATCCGACGGCTCAGATGGGCCTCCATTGGCCACAATGTCATTTCCTCTCTCATGACCAATAAAAGGCACTAAAGACGTCGTTACAAAGCCAGTGGCTCTACAATAATTTTATGAAGCGATGAAAATAATTTTTGTGTGCCAAAAAAACACTACTTATACAGTGATGGCGGATTTCAAAACATGTCTTCCTGAAGCCTCAGAGCTTAATGAATCAGCGTTTTGAAATCGGCCATCAATACATAAGTTGTTTCTTTTTTTTTTGCACAAAAACTATTCTCGTCGCTTCATAAAATGATTGTAGAATCACTGTAGTGAGATGGGCTTTGTAACTTCATCTTGAGTGCCTTTATGGGTCTTGAGACATGAAATGACATTGGTGTCAATGAAGGCCTTTCTGAGCCATGGGATTTCAACAAAAATATCTTAATTTGCGTTCCGAAGATGAACGGAGGTCTTACGGGTGTCAAATGACATGAGGTTAGGTAATTAATGACAGAATTTTCATTTTTGGGTGAACTAGCCCTTTAACACTTTCAAGGCTCTCACCATTGCCCGATGCTGTTCACGTGAGCACCACGACGCATGCGTGTGATGCTGACGCAGGAGCTGGCCGATGGCGAGTTGGCGTTCTGAAGTAGAACTCGGAAGCCCTGTGCTGTATTTACAATGTTAACTACATAGGAGACTGACACTGATGAGAAGAAATTGCTGAAGTCTTTTTGTTTTTTTTGGGGTTTTTTTGGTGAACAAAAGTACCCTCGTCACTTCATAAAATTAGCGTTGTAGTCACATGTACTATTTTAACGAGGTCTTTTCTACCTTTCTGGGCCTTGAAAATGTTAATTAAATTGCTGTCTATGAAGGGGTCAGAGAGCTCCCGGATTTCTTGCTCCAGGTTTGGATGATCTCTATAAATAAAACAAAGTGTGGTTGGTCACACATTTTGGTAATATTTCCCATTTACATTATTACCACAATCATTCATTTAAGGTGGGCATGCTCTGCTCTAATTGGTCAGATGTCTCAGTCTGTTGTGATAAGTCTACTCTGTTCTGATTGGTGAGACGGTCAAGTCTGTTGTAATTGGTCTACTCTGCTCTGATTGGTCAGACAGTCCAGTCTGTTGTTATTGGTCTGCTCTGCTCTAATTGGTAAGATGTCCCAGTCTGTTTTGATAAGTCTACTCTGCTCTGATTGGACAGATGGTCCAGTCTGTTGTGATTGGTCTACTCTGCTCTGATTGGTCAGGCGGTCCAGTTTGTTGTGATTGGTCTACTGCTTACAGAACCTTTTGGAAATGAAATGCCAATTACCATATTAGAACGCTTCCTTGCACTTGTATATACAGAGCAACAGTAATGTCAGTTAAAACCTCCAAAGAGTCCTTATTCTTTGGAAGTGGATACAAAGTGGATTTGCTTTCTCAGCGTAGGAAACATCATCTCCTCGACACATCCTCAACACAAACCAAACTTTTCCAGGCCTCAACTACACCTCTGACACTGAAGACTGGTGTAATGACTAAATCACACGACTAAATTACATTTGAATGATAATTTGTCAGTATCTTTTACAGTATTTTTTTCAAATAAATGCATCCTCTGTGATCTTAAGAGACTTCTTTCAAAAACATTTAAACAAATATTACAATAAATAGAATATTATTTAAAAAAATCTTAGAATAAATATCAAACGTCCATTTTTCAGATTAAAGGGGTTTGGAATCCAAAGATCAAATTATCAAACAAAACGGCTATTAACAAACCCATAAAAACTTATCCGCACCTGCCAAAACAATAACGGCATAGGTACAACAAAAACCAAGATGGCTCAAATATAATTTTCAAAACAGAGGGTCTCTTCCTGTCTAAAAAGTGTGGTTTTTGGCCAGAATAAGAAGCCAATAGTCAGTTTCAACGAAACGAAGACAAACGAAGTTCAAGGACATGGATGAACAGCACTGTGTCAGTGAAGGAGACACCATCCTTGATTTATGACAGCTGTGACAAGACACAATAAACATCAGGTCCACCTCATCACACACTGCCAACATTACCGCTGTCACTCATTCCTGTCATGAGTCTGGACTTGAGCTGATGACAGAAGGACATATATGACGATGATTGGAAGAGAGGAAGGGTGGATTCTCCTATACTCCTATACTCAGCAACAATGGACATATAAGTGTGTTTACCTGTCACTCATGGGGGTTGAACCGTCCAGCCGGTTGTATCTGTGCTTAAGGTGTCTCAGGAACACCTCCAAAATGTCAAGCATCATTGTGAACTGGCTAAACAGCACCACTCGATCACCCTGGGGGAAAAAGAGAGAGAAAGTGACCACCCTGATTAAAATGAGAGGATGAAATGTAGACAAATTTATGGTATGGAAAAAGGCAGCACAGACGAAAGAATGTCATGTGGAATATGATGATGTCTACTGTGTGCTGTACTGAAAACCAAGCATATACTTACTTCTATAGTTGACAGTATGCAGTATGGTGTAATTTGGAATACAGTGCATTTCTCTGCACAGGTAAATAACTTTCATTATACTCTGAGGGGTTGTTTAAAATGTAATTTGGTCTGTGGAACATAACATGAATCTGTTTTCCCCAAACCTTCTCCTTCAGGGAGTTCAGCAGCTGTGCGAGGAGGCTGAGCTTCCCAGAGTCCAGCAGTATTTCTGTGTCGAGTTGGTATTCCTGCAGTGCAGAATACTGCTGACAGAGGCGGTGTAATTCAAAGTCTGAGAGCACCTCCATGTCCTCTTTGATGAGAGCGGGATCTGCGTCACGGTGACTCGGCTCCTGGAACGTTTCAGCCAATTAACGGTAAAACACACAGACTCTTCAAATAAGATGCACATAATAATACTATACTCAGATCTGGCATAACACTATGACCTAATATTGTGTTGGTCTCCCTTTTCCTGCCAAAACAACCCGGACCTGACAAGTCATGGACTCCACTAGACCTCTGAAGGTGTGCTGTGGTATCTGGCACCAAGATGTTAACAGCAGGTCAAAGTGGCCTCAGCCACCAGGGAATACCATTTCCATGAAAGGGTGTACATGGTCTGCGACAATGCTTAGGTATGTGGTATGTGTCAAAATAACATCCACTAGGATGGTCCCAAGGTTTCCCAGCAGAACATTGCCCAAAGCATCACACTGCCTTCGCTGGCTTGCCTTCTTCCCATAGTGCATCTGGATGCCATATGTTCCCCAGGTAAGCGACGCAGGTGCACAGGCACCCGGCCATCAACGTGATGTAAAGGAAAACATGATTCATCAGACCAGACCGCCTTCTTCCATTGCTCTGTGGTCCAGTTCTGATAATCACATGCCCAATGTTGGCACTTTCAGCAGTGGACAGGGGTCAGCATGGTCTGTGGCTATGCAGCCCCTAAACGCAACAAACTGCGATGCACTGTGTTTTCTGACACCTTTCTATCAGAACCAGCATTAACTTCTTTAGCATTTTGAGCTACAGTAGCTCGTCTGTTTGATCAGACAACACGGGCCAGCCTTTGCTCTCCATGTGCATCAATGGGCCTTGGCCGCCCATGACTGTGTTTGCTGGTTCACCACTGTTCCTTCCTTGGACCACTTCGATACTGATAGATACTGACCACTGCAGACCAAGAACACCCCACAAGAACTGCAGTTTTGGAAATGCTCTGACCCAGTCATCTAGCCTTCACAATTGGGCTCTTGTCGAACTCGCTCAAATCCTTACGCTTGCCCATTTTTCCTGCTTCTAACAAATCAACTTTCAGGACAACATGTTCACTTGCTGCTTAATATATTCCACCCACTAACAGGTGCCGTGATGAAGAGATAATCAGTGTTATTCACTAAACCTGTCATAATGTTATGCCTGATCGGTGTATAACGTCAATACAAAACTATTATATACTATATACTAAGACGGCAACTTAAAACTACAACGTCTGCCCTAATTGTGCTCATTCCCTGCTGCAGTTCTTTATGAAACATTAAGTCAAGATTGAACACTATTTCTGTTTTATGACCTATACCAATAAAACATAATTTTCATGTTTAAGTGTATGATCATAATGCAGAACCATATATTTTTTTAATTGCTTTAAAAAAAATCACTAAATCATCATTATACAAGAATAGAAATATAATATTTCAAGAATATTTTATTACTATTATTGTTAATAATGAAAATTAAAGAATTTATACTAATATTTGTTTATTATTTGTATTGTCTGCATAGCTGTTTGTGACCAATAATAACAATAATAATACATATTATTTTTTTAATTATTAATTAAAATATTATATTTTTTATTGTTGTTCAATTATTATGTTTTGTTGTTGTATAATCATAAATATATTTTTATTATTATTATTATTATTATTATTATTATTATTATTAGTTTCCGTATAGCCGTTCATAGACAACCATTGCTCTGAAATGGATTAAATGCATTCCTTTCACGGCAGCCTACTAATAAATAATAATAATAGTAATTCTTTATCAATAATAATAATATAATAAAATATTCATATAAAATATTATATTTTTATATTGTTCAATAATTGTTTTTATTGTTATATAATAATTATTCATATCCATAAATAATCCTAATAAATGGATTGCTCTTGGACAGAATAAGCTGAAAACGATAGTAACTTGCAATAGTGAGCTTGGTTTACCTACTTCAAATTAGAAAATGTAATAATTCCACCAATTTCATCTGAACCTAATAAGATCTAAACCTAATGTGGGGTTAACCAAAATTGAAAATTTCATATGAAAATATTTCAGACCTTGAGCATGAGCTTGCTCATGGCTTTGAGTTTTTCTGTGGTATAATACTGCCGGTGAAGGAGCGGATGGTTGGACATCTTTCTGAGCTGCATCATCACATTGGTCAGCTCGCGTTCTGTAGAAAGACATGCTTAATCACACAAACTGAAGCCAGTACCTTTTATAACACCATCTCCCTCAAATACATACTTTCCCTATTACTGGAGCACTTCAGTTTGTGAAAAAGAGCGTTGTAGAGTTCCTGCTGCCTCTCGGACATGGCACAAAATTCAACCTGCTCCTCTTTGGCGGGCAGCTGCTTTAGGACCTGTCGGGCACATCATCATCTGTCAGTGAACCACTCGAGTGCCCCAGAGTCACAGAGGGTCGACATGACAAGCAAAGTGCCTCATCTGCTTGTGAGACTGAATAATGCATTTGAGATGTTGTCCAACAGATTTCCACATTGGCATGCATTCTCAGTGTACATGCATTATGCAAAATGCTTATGGACTATGCATGCTGATGCACCTCGCTCTTCACACGTCTGAGGATGAAGGGTTTCATGATAAGCTTGGCGTGGGTGATCCTGTCCCTCTCAAAACTGCTCTGCTCCTCTGAAGATTTCTGGTGGAGACAGATGAAAGAAATATCTGGAACTACATTTTTAAATTTACTAAAGAAAATTGAAGTGGTACTGGTCTTGATGCTAGGGTGTCTCTAGGGCATGGCAAAGTGGTTGCTAGGGTGTTCTGGGAGGTTGCTAAAACACTGCTAAAGTGTTCTGGGTTCTTTCTGGGTTATGGCTAGGTGGTTGCTATGGTGTTACTAAATGGTTCTGGGTTTTTTCTAAAGAATTGCTAGGTGGCTGCTAGGGTGTTCCTACAGTGTTCTGGATGCTTTCTAGGGGTGTTCTGGTGTTTTCTCTAAATAACGGCTAGGTGGCTGCTAGGGTGTTGTTATGGCGTTCTGGGTACTTTCTAGGGCATGGCTAGGTTGCTACTAGGGTGTTGCTATGGTGTTCTGTGTACTTTCTCCAGAGAATGACTAGGTGGTTGCTGGGATGTTGCTAAGGTGTTCTGTGAGCTTTCTAGGACATTATGATTGCTAGAGTGTTCTGGGAGATTTCTCTAGTCTAGAGAATGGCTAAGTGGCTGCTAGGGTGTCCCTAAGGTGTTCTGTTTGCTTTCTAGGGCATGGCTAGGTTATTGCTAGGATATTTTGGATGCTTTCTTGGGCATGGCTAGGTTGTTGCTAGGGTGTTTCTAAGGTGTATTTGGGTGCTTTCTAGGGCGTGGCTATGCGATGTGGTGTGTATTATGTAAAACTTACTATGTAAATTAAATTTGAAAGTTCTCTAAATGATAATTAACCAACTATAAATAACAATGATTAACCAACCAGAACTCAATATTGTAATGAATGTTGTCAAAGGTTTAATTAATTTTTGAAAGTGAATGTAATCACAGAGGTGATAATGCACACATATATACATGTTAGCTAAATGTGTGTGTGTGTGTGTGTGTGTGTGTGTGTGTGTGTGTGTGTGTGTGAGTGAGTGAGTGAGTGAGTGAGTGAGAGAGAGAGAGAGAGAGAGAGAGAGAGAGAGAGAGAGAGAGAGAGAGAGAGAGATACTAGATCTACAATACTAAAATTATATAAATTATTTCAAGAATGCCTATATTTATATTCTACTCTTTAAGGTTAGCAACAAGAGCACATATAAGTTCATCATCGACCTTGATGTTTTTGTTAGTTTTGGGTGCTTTTCTAGACTAGAGCATGGCTAAGTGGTTGCAAGGGGGTTGCTATGGTAATGCTGGTCGTTTTAGCAACAAACCTCCACTATAATATCAACCCTATCCACCTTATTTTGCAGTATGGAAATAAGCTATTTTCTGTGAATGTTCGATTCATTAGCTGGAAATAAATAGAAGAATAACAAAGTTCTTTAACTGTAAAACTATTTGCACTACAAAACAGTGTGCTTATTACTATGAAAATATATGAAAATAATATGTTAAGAAATATCAGTTTGCAATATCAAGCAGCGTAAGTAACCAGAAGCGGATGACACCTGGAATCCAGACACATTGATGGACATTTAAGTTCTCCTACCATGGAGAACATCTTGGAGATCTGTGAAGTGCTGCTGGAGAACATGCTGGGCATGATGAAGTTGAGCAGGGACATGAGCTCAAGTAAGTTGTTTTGCAGTGGGGTTCCAGTGAGCAGCAGACGATATTTGGCCTGGGGGAACACAAATGGAGGAGAAACCTGAGTGCCTGAGGGGCAAAGGCAGTTTAACCCCATCTTGGCTGCACACAATCCTGCTTTTACAAAAACAGACGTGTGGCTGTAATAGAGCTCAAGGCATTTATTCTTAATGACCACTGACACGTTGCTACGGACGACAGCTATACATGCAACTTATGGTGATCTTACGTTAATGGCCATGAGGTGTCGGTAGCGCAGCGAGTTCATGTTTTTCAGCAAGTGGCCTTCGTCGAACACGGCATACTCCAGCTTGAGCTTGCAGAACAGGCTGCGGTCACTGTTATTTCCAATAGCCAGGTTGTAACTGTGCACAAGAGACCATTTAATGAGCTGAGGTATTAAGGGGCAGGACATGAGGCACAGCCACGTTTCATTACCATAAATAATGAATGGGACAGGGTCATTTTACTTGGACCTTTTCACGTTCACTCAAACGCTGAGTATTTCATCATTATTATGTCTTTAACAGGGGTGCTTATTTTCTATGCTAGCTTCACGGCTTGTGGCTCTGTGTGTGTGACAATGTTCAAAAGATACATATTTCCCCAGGCACCTTGTACTCTGTGCCCTGCTCGGATTTGTGCGCAGGTGGTCTATGAAGGATATGACGCCTTGACTCTTTGAGGGTTCAGGGCAAGAACCACGGGTACGTTTAAGAGCTTGAACTTTTGATACTCACGTGGAGACAATGATGTTGTAGTCCGCTATTTGATTCAGAATCTCATAGCGCATATACTTGCGATCCTCAGCAGACCCTACCAAAAAAAAGTTATACTCACATCAACATTTTCTTTGATATGTTAGATTAAAAGTTAAGTCTCATTTTTTCCACGCTAAAACATTTCGTTTCCCAGTTTAACGAGTAAATGAAGCTCCTCCAAAAATATAAACACTGGGGTTTAGAAGAATTAGGGTCAGAAGAACTGTTGCCAAAGATACACTTATCAGGCATAACATTATGACAACCGACAGGTGAAGTGAATAACACTGATTATCTCTTCATTACAGCACCTGTAATGAAGAGATATATTAGGCACCAAGGAGGATATATTAGGCACCAAGGAAGCATGTTGTTCTCAAAGTTGATGTGTTAGAAGCAGGAAAAATGGTCAAGGGCAGGTTTGAAAAGGGCCAAATTGTGATAATAGACAACTTGGTCAGAGCATCTCCAAAACTGCAGCTCTTATAGGGTGTTCCCATTCTACAGTGGTCAGTATATAGCAAAACTGTTCCAAGGAACAGTGGAACCGGCGACAGGGTGATAGGCGGCCAAGGCTCATTGATGCACGTGGAGAGTAAAGGCTGGCCCGTGTTGTCCAATCAAACAGACAAGCTACTGTAGCACAAATTGCTCAAGAAGTTAATGCTGATTCTGATAGAAAGGTGTCAAAATACACAGTGTATCACAGTTTGTTGCATTTGGGGCTGCATAGCTGCAGACTAGTCAGGGTGCCCACGATGACCCCTGTCCACCGGCGAAAGCGCCAACAGTGTGTGAGTATCAGAACTGGACCACAGAGCAACGGAAGAAGATGGCCTTGTCTGACGAATCACATTTTCTTTTACATCACGTGGATGGCCGTACCTGGGAACACAAGCCAGCGGGACGGAGATGCTTTGGAAAATGTTCTGCTGGGAAACCTTGGGTCCTGCCATCCATGGGGATGTTAATTTTGACACGTACCACCTATCTAAGCATTGTTACAGACAATGTACACTCTTTCAGATGCTGTGGCCTCTTTCAACAGGATAATGTGCCCTGCCACAAAGCACCAAGGGTTCAGGAATGGTTTGAGGAGCTCAACAATGAGTTTGAGGTGTTGACTTGACCTCCAAATCCAAGTCCAAGTGGAGTCCATGCTTCGACGGGTCAGGGCTAGTTTGGCAGCAAAAGGGGGACCAACACAATATTAGTACATTATGTTATGCCTGATGGGTGTAAAGCATGCTAGAAACATAACTGCAATAATGATCTAATCATAGACTTATTTGCCACACTGGCCAGGCAGTGTGTGTAATTCATTTTTGTGCATTTGGCAAAGAGCAAAACCTGTAAAAGATTTGCAAAAAGATTCTTGGTTTTACCATAATATACAAGCACTTTGAAACTGGGGCACCAAAGTTTCAGTTCCCGAACCCAATTATCTGTAAAAGCAACAACACATTTAGATGATTCAGTTGGTTTGATGTCGTATGCTGATTGTTATTTAGATGCACATTTCTCTGTTCACCAAGTGTAGAAGCAGGAACGGTGATCAGATGAGGCCCACGGTTTCCCTCCTGATAGAGATAGGCCAGGAACGAGATGGCCTGGATGGTCTTCCCCAAACCCTAAAATAAAAAAGGACATCCTAATGATTAAATGTGCAGTTAATGCTATGTAATGAACATTCAGATCACTATCACTATATCACTACAGAATTATTATTCCATTACCATCTCATCTGCCAGGATTCCACTAAGTTTGTTCTGATGTAGTAAAGCCAGCCAGTTCAGTCCAATCAGCTGGTATGGTTTCAACTGGAATCTAGAACAGCAAATATTTAACCCACAGCAATATTAAAAGAATATATCATGCCACAATTAAAATGTCAATTTTTCCACAATCTATGATGTTTAATCTTACGTGCTAGTGAGGATCTGGGGCTGGCTCATAGAGCCTGGGCCTTTATTCATCATTTGGGTCACATCTTGGATCAGTTTTACCGATATCTCCTCACACTTGCTCATGAGACCTTTAACAACTTCCCTTTCCTTCAGAACCTCCCGACATCCTGCCAGCAGCTCAGCGGAAAGACCATTTCCTCTGTGCATGGCATAATCCTGAGAAAAAGATATGCAAAAGTGTCGCTCTTTGATCATGACCTAAATGTTCTGGCGGTTACAAACAGAAAGCAAATTCACAGTTCTCTCACCAGGTCTTTCCACTTTTTAAAGGGTCTCAGCTCTGTGATTTTCTGAGCCTTCTTCAAAGAGCATCCTGCAATGAGTGTGAGCTCATCTGCTGAAGCGGTCTGAAAGAAGTTGAGGATCTCAGATTTAAGTTTGGAAAGAGTCTCGTCTGATTGGTCAGAGTCCGAGTCCAGTAATACATTCACAATAGAGGCCTCAGAGTCACTGCACTCCTCCGACGAGCTCACATATACGTTCTTTGTCACTACTGACTGCTTTGCACTCCTGTCTAGAGGTCTGCGTGGTTTCGGTTGGGGTGGGCTGGGAAGTTGGATAACCTGAGCTTGTTGGCGGGTATTTGCAGCCCGTCTGGTGCGTTTGGCAGCAGTGGATCCTTGAGAGGCTTCATCCTCAGACTCAACCACTAAACATACAGAAAGAATGTAAGGTTTAGGACAATTACGACGCTTACGCTGATTCTTTGTTCTAATATGCAGTCATGTTTCTATCTAAAATTAAATTAAAATTATGTAATTGCCAAACAACTAGCAGTTCAATTTATGCTATTATAAACATGAGTCCAGGAGAGACCATAAGTTGACATTTTAGGTAAAATGTGAAATAATTATTGTAATTTTTTTTCCTTCTGTGATCAACAGACCACTGTTATAGCTGGGAGAGAAAGAGAAAGAAACCGGTCATTAAAGAAAGAAAGAAACATTTGAATTTAATAGTTAATAAATAATTTCTAAATCATGCTTAAAGCTACACTGTATAACTTTTTTAGTTTATTCGTAGCTAAATACACTTAGTTCTTTCAAAAATATATGTGCTCATTAATGTATATTTACTTCTTTCAAGTAATAAAGTAGTCTCGTAAATTTATAATATGCCATTGAAAATACATACGGGTGAGGGGTCGAATGGCGGTCGCCATGTTGCCCCTCCATCTTGAAAGTACATTAGTCAAAGAGGGACATACCTATAAATTCAAGCTTCGCCTTTCGCATTTTAACACTCGATGGCACCGTGTCGAATGTGAAGAGGGGGATTGCCATGTTAATCATAGACTAAATCGGCCACCGTAGGAGTTAAAACAAAATCAAAATTGAGAGGAAGAGAAACCATTATTCACTGGATGGTCAGATACCTCTTCACTACTAGATGGGGGAAAATATCACAGTGTAGCTTTAATCAATAGCTGTATTTTAATAAATATTTATATATTGCAATTCCATTTGGTGTCACTAGAGGCAAAAGCTAAAAATTATACACTTAATCTGTGTACAATTTTCAAAAAGATGCTTGGTTTTACCATAATATTCAGTAATTTGGGGCATCAAAATTTACGGTTCACAAACCCAATTATCTGTTTCTAATATTAACTCTTTCCTCATCAGCGCCAGTATTACTGATCATTATTGAAGTTTTATGGCCCCCAGAATATTTTAGCTGTATATCTGAACATGCAATATATCATTTTGCAGTAAACTTGCACAACATTTTTGAATGAATAATTTATAGATGCAAGGTGGTCTGTTATTGCAGGGACATCAACTTTATATTTTCACACCCCTAAACATGACGCGGAACAAAACGGACTGTGATTGGTTGCGTTACATGTCAGTCAAAGTCCTCTTGGACGGTCATTGACCAATGAAATGGCTACGTGAGACTACACAATCCTATAGCTCATCCTGGATCGACATTTCATTCAGTAATATTAGGCAGTTTTGATTTAAATGCTGCTTAATATTGATGATTTCATTATTTTACATATGCTATTGCTTGTTTCTGCTTCTTCTTCACATGTATTTTGATCAGGAGATTCAGTACTCTTTTAGAAGATGCGTAATAGCACCCCCTACCGCATAATAGTGAAAACACGGAAATGGCTGGGAAACATGTTCTCATAAATGATGGAAAATGCCTTCAATGGTGGGGAAGGAGTTAATAAAGTATGTATATACTATCCAAAAATACTTCATCCACCATATCATCATTGTCATGATCTATGATGTCAGTCAGAACACCATTCTCTGCCATAACTATGAAGACTCCTCTGCAGTGGCCTCATGGGATAATAAAGTGTCTTTTGGCTATTGTTTCATGAGAATTGTGTTACTCTGGCTTACTGTTTTTCACATACTATAGTGAAGTATTCAGACTCGTGTCTAATACACTTTTTCAAAGCTGTGCACAATAAATCTCCTATCAAACCTCACCAAGATCAGAGAACATTCGTAGTGTTTCCAAGGCATCCTCAATAAGCCAGCTGTGTTCCTGAAGCACATCCCTGAGTTCCTGTGGGAAGCCACACACTTTCACTTTAGGCCTTAAGCTCAAACAAATATCTGATTTACATACTAAAATGGCCAACTTCTCTTAGTGATGACTCACATTCTTGTTCAAATGAGGGAACTTCCTCTGTAGTTTTCGCAGCATACGTTCCTGATCTTCAGGTCTCGGCTCAGGCCCATCTTCCTCTGAATCATCCATCTAATAAGACATAAAACTGTTGTGGCCCTGAATACTGGAGGGATGATGTATTTTTGTAGGCCAAACCCCAGAAACAAGTTCACATTTTAGCACTTTGTGTCCATAATCCTGAAGTCGATTGGTTTTATGAACGGATTTTTGGTTAAATTCTATAATCAACACAAGCTGAGGATTTTTTCATGTTTTAGTCTAAATGGGACTACAGATGTTTTCAATATGCCGAACAGATAAACTAATTTGCTCACTAGCCCGCTTTCACAGCCCAGTTGTGTTTATAATTGCACTCTTGCAAACCATTTTAACTCGAATCATAAACTTTTGTTGATCGCAGAGCTTATTTTTACAATCCAACGGTGAATGAAGAATATTTTTGTTGTTGTTGAGGGAACCAGGGTGATGCAAACTACCGGGATGGCCTACAAAAACCCACACTCTCGCCAATGACGAATGACGAATAGACTAATAAATCGTCTTGAAAAGGTATTAACTTTAACCTGACAGTCACAGGTAGAAAGACATATTGTTGGTGTCCTTGATCAGGACACTCTTTTCAATTTAGCCTCTGTGGATTTACAGTCAGTATTGAGAGGCTCAGAGAGGGAACGGTCCACGGTAATCCAATGACTGCGTCTGAGCTCACCTCAGAAGCCCGCCTCTTTCTACTGCGATGGGAGCCGTCGCTCTCCTGGGAAGTGCCACACATCTGCTGCTGTCTCCTCTCATGGACCGAATCAGACGCTGAAAAGGAGAGCATGTCAACAAGACTCAGCAACACACGAATCAATGCAGCAAATGCATCTTCACCTGAGACTCAGCTGGATTCAGCAATACTGAAGCCATCCAAGCGCTCAATGAGCTTTTATCATGGGAGCGGATCAGATTGATTGAGTGACTCTACTCATCTGTACCTGCAATCCCGGACGTCTTCGGGGGCGAGGGGTGCGCACTATTGGACACCTAAAATGTCAATGAGATGATTATTGCCATGCAACCCAAACGATGGTTGGAATGCACCCAAAATTGTCCCACTGGGTCTAGAAAATGGTTGTGCTTACCATTCGTGACCTCTTCTGTAGCGTTTGTGGAACTTGTGAGGTAGATCTTGTTGTTCTGTTGTGCTTCGGCCTTCTCTCCATCTTCACCACTGTTACTTCCTCCTCGTCAGACAGCGATAGCTCTTCCTCAGACGATGTTGCTTTTTTCTTAGGCTCTACTTGCCTTGATATCAAAGTATAAAACATATCATTATACAGTTTTGTAGAGCTAGAATTATTTAATAGAATCGTTTTCATTATCAGTTAATCTCAGTAGTGATGGTTCAAAGCACATCCAGACTGCTTTTGCTATTTCCATTGTGTAGTTTTTGTAGGGCTGAAAATAGTTGATCAAACTGGTAATGAAAAAAACAATCAACAACATTATCGAGTAGCGGGTTTAGTCTCAGTGACAGACAAAAAAATGTGTTATCAGTGACAAAAAAAGCATGCACTGCATCCTGTTAATTTGATCAAATATAACAATAATTTTACAAAATATTGTTAAATAGCCCACTGTGCTTGTGTAAAATGAACCTTAAAAAAATATACAGTAACAATGTTTCATGTATTACAGGATGGCAGATTGGTAGAAAGGCACATGATGAATCATCATAAGTGGCCTGTCCATCTGTGATACTAAACATTAACAAAATAATATAACTGTAACACAAAACCCCCTACTTTACATTACTGATAACAAAAATGAGAATTATCAAATATATAATCAAATATAATCGTATGTGATCATCCAAGGACTTGAATGTCCTTTTATGTTTAATTCACCATAAATTATATTGTAATTCGTAGTTTTTCCTTTCAAAAACCATACATTTGTCAGCATTTTAACTTACAGTTAACCCACTAAAGTCATCATGAAATCAGAAAGGACGAACCTTTTTTATTTTGATAGAATATTGCAGTTATTAACATAAATCATTTTTTCAAGTTCATAATAGATGCTAAATAATTATTGTGCCCTTGTAATCTTTAATTAAAATAAAATCAGTCCCTCTGGCAGCAACATCTCTTCTCTGATGATGTGTTTACTGATGCGGGTGCTGGACAACCTGTCACTTTGTCTGGCTATCACCAGACCAAGCTCAGTTTAATATTGAACATTGGTCTGGTGAGTCTGCTCTGTATTTTCTACTGCAAAAGAGGCGTGATCAACGAGCATAATTCAAATGACTCTAAGTAATTGGATAGTCCTTCCAGGTTAGTTGCAGGGCGAAATCAAATCGCTGGCAGATCAGGCCGGGTTTACCCAGTCTACCTGTCACTCACATGAGATCCACTAATAGCAAACTACAACCAATCAGTTCCCCAAGGACAAAACCAAGTCCTGCCCAATATTTTTTTCTTATTCAAGAAGCCTTTTCACTCAGATATACGCCACAATAGGGAAGAAAAGACTAATACAACTTCCATTACATGCTGAGGCGACTTAACAGGGTTTTACTGTCACATAGAGTGTTCGTAAAAATGTCAAACATTTTTACAGCGAGGGAATGTTTTATATTATGTCATTTATATTTATTATATTATATCAATCAAGCACAAAAACTGAAGTTGATTACTGACCGTACTGGCATCATGGAACTGCCTGATATCTCAATATCAGAGCCAGTGTCAGAAAGGGCAGTGGAGAAAGATGATCCTGATGGACGCTTGGTTTCAGGAGTCTCTGGAATGATAGTGTCTGGCTCTGTTGGAAATAGTAAGCATTTCTGTGACAAAATCACAATGCATGCCCTTGAGAGTCTTATTACTATGCTGGAAACACTGCTCAAATATTCCTCAGACATTTATTTTATATATTATATATATAATATTTTTTTGTTATGTTGACAGCACATTGTGCTATTGCATTTTGTGATTATTTTGTATGAAATGTTGAAGTTTACAGTAAGTGTAAGGCCAAGTGACACTAAGCATTGTTCTATAATTTATTTATTTATTATTATTTTCATACTATATAAAACTGGTTTTAATTTTGGCATGACTTACGGGGCTTTTTTTTTCTCTCATAACAGCGAAAATAACAAAGGTGCACTATGCAACTTCCGGTCCACTAGAGGTTGTCTATTCAAAACAAAGGCATAGTTTGATGACGCCAAGTTTGAGCGTAGCATCTTGGGACATGTGGTCTTCACCTCACAGCCAGTTGAAAATAGGACTGAATAGGGAAGAAATCACATTCATGAATGCGGTTATTAACGTTACTGTAGTGTAAAGCAGAGGAGGGCCGAGTGTTGTGGGGCTGAGCACGGCTGCTGGAGCGACTGTTACACAAACACACGGCTTGCGAGCACCGGGACTTTTATTATGACGGGACGGGACACAGTCGCCGGGAGCCCGCACTATTTCCGCTTTTCCGGCCATTGTTATGAGGTGATTTTTATTATATTAAAATGATGTTATGACGTTACTCTGTGCGTTCGCTCCGTGGCTGCTGTGACACTTGCTAAGAGTAAAGCGCTTCTGCCAAATCTAACTGGAAACAGAGGGTAACGCAGATATGACGCAATTGATAGGCGATTCCCTCAAACGCTATGCTGAAACGTGCCAGGTCATTGGTTAAAATAGCAATTTTCTCACAATTTACAAATAGTTGGAAACATTTGGAATATTGTAAGTACTAAACTGTATAAAATATTATATAACACTGGCCTGGTGTCTTTTGGATATTTTACTGCAAAAATACTACATAGTGCACCTTTAAAATACTCACATCATTCAAAACTGTTCTTTTATTTGTATACACTCATAATAACAACAAACCATTGTGCTTTTGTAAAAAAAAAAAAAAGAAAAGAAAAAAAGAAAAAGAAACAAATAAACAGGATGCATTTTTCCATTTAGGTCTCCTTTTTAGAGTGTCACAAAAATAAACCTAAACTTAGTGTATTGTCACTTTAAGAATTATATCTAGGCTATAGAAAGCTTGAAATGTAACATTTTGAAATGCAACATTAAGCAGCCCATATATAACCAACGAGAGATACAGAAGTAATCTGCTCAAATGTAGAGGCTTATAATGTGTATGTGCACTTACCAACAAGGCATAAGAGTGAAAATATCGCTCTACTTGATTAATTAAAATTACGGCTGTCTAATCGCATTTCAAAATAAAAGTTTGTGTTTACATAATATATGTGTGTATTGTGCATAATTATTATGTATATAACACACATGTAAATAGTTAAGAAAATATTTATTTTCATATTATAATATTCCTTTTATAATAGTATATATATATATATATATATATATATATATATATATATATATATATATATATATATATATATATATATATATATATATATATATATATATATATACCCACATTTATACACACCTGCAAATATTTCTTAAATATATACACGTATGTGTGTGTATTCAAATATACATAATAATTATACACAGTACACACACACACACACACACACACACACACACACACACACACACACACACACACACACACACACACACACAAGTTCATCATTATTATGTAAATGTTACTTTAACAGCTACGTTTAAAAACACACACACAAATCGCACCCTGTATAGGCTACACACATTGATAGAATAAATCAATATATAACCAACGCAATTTGTAATATTTGTATACTTAATTTTCATCAATTTATTATAGGTTGCTATGATAAACTTAAATGAATGCTTTTTTATTTAGTAACCATTGTAGGATGAGTTAGCTACACTATTTAGCTACATTAAATCAAATATTATTTAATCATTCTTAATTATAGAAGCGAAAGAACAGGGTCTATTTCAAGTTCATGCTGTCAAACTTAACACAGCCTACCCGAGGGATCCCCATGATTTGAGGATGCTGGTCCTTTCTTTCTCCTCATTGTTCACTTTTATGCGTTAACATCAGCTGAATCCAGGTTCACGCATAATGCCATGCAGCTTAATCGATACAATCATTCGTCGTTCCCCGAATTCGCTATCTATCAACTGTAATGAGCTGTTTTTTTGGATAGGAATAGCATTTCTCTCTAACAAAGCATTCGCTCAACGGCGAGCTAATAAATGATTGCTTTGTCAATAAACAGCTTCGCATCGGCATCGGTCATCGGTAATGACCAGATAGCGCTGTTTAACTTGGCCCATTCCTATGGACGTTATAATCTTTGGGATATTTCACCGGTGTCTAATGTATTTGATGAATGAAGACAGCGTAATCACACGCTAACCGGTTGTAACATCTGTAACTACGGTGGCCGTGAAGGTACGCACGTCACAGGGGACCAAAAAAGACTATAAACTTTAATCATAGACTTTAATGCAGTACAATTTTATTGTATCTTAATTATATATATATATATATATATATATATATATATATATATATATATATATATATATATATATATATATATATATATATATATATATATAGGCTATATGTCTGTATTTAATAATGTTGCAATAATATCATACTTATACATACTAGTAAAATAAAGGGAGTTAACCGGAAATTAAAAGCAATATCATACTAGTAAAATAAAGTGAATTAACCGGAAATTAAAAGTAATTTCATGAATTAGCTAAATAATAATAAATAAAAAAAATTAAAACACGATACATATGAAACCGAATGAAACTAATAAGAAACTCGTTTCCTATGTGAGAATGCAGCAGTTTACATACAGGCATGTATGAATGGCTGGGTTTAAATCCGCACTGTATACAAAATCAGTCTCTGCATGAATCAGTCGTGTGCAGAATTTTCCTTTCATTCAAACTGGCTCCGTGATGCCCGACTGTGAGCAGTTGGTGATTTGATTGACAGCAGTTCTGTGTTCATAAGGATGCAAGTTGGCAAGAGTCGAGACAACAATAACAAAGGGTTTTCAGATGCTGCTGACGCTGCGAGGTGACGTGCTGCGACTGCGGTAATACTGCAGCGACTCTTCCTCACGTGCTGCTCTTCATATTATGGCTTTAGGTACATAAGATACACTGATTCTCAGTGGGTCTATGGACACCGTTTTGTTGAGCAGACGCATTACATAATCCAAATATGTAAATTATTGAAAAGAAACTCATTGTTTAATTACCCATTTTGTTTTTGTTGGGAAATTGTAGAAATGAACTCGTTTGTTTTCACTCAATTTGTGTTGTTCTACTGTTTAAAAGGTCCGTCTCACGAGTAAACAAGTTTTAAGAATGTAGTCAGCGTGCACGTGTAGCCTACTGTCTGTGACTAGTGGCGATTTTGATTAATCCAAGTGAATCAAATCTTTTGAATCGGTTCACTAAAACAATTCATCCAGATAATTTTTGCGGGTAACATCAATCCAAAATGAATGGCTGTGGAATTGCATACTTCCCTAGTAGGAGAAAATAGTATGTGACAAAAGAAGTAGGCTAAGTCCAAATTCACAGTAGTCATAAAAGAGAAGACAAAAAGTACCCAGATGACCTAGGTACAGTGTGGGATTAAGTGTGGATATGATGAACACTTTACTATCCCATGAGCTACACAAGTGAGGCTGATAGTGAAAACATGGCAAATGGGGCTGCTGTAATCCATACTATATTGAGTAGGTACTTATTTTGAATACGTAATTGCATTACTACTAAAGAAGTACCTCAATAGGCCTGTATAGTGTATGAGTGTGGTAGCTATGGTAATGCTGTCATTTTCAGGTGACCTTTCAGTGTCAGTTGCATCACTTAAACTGCCATTCATAAATCCTCTCCTGTGGCCGCATGGGATAGTAAAATGTCCATTGTGCACACTTCAGAATCTCTGTAGTAGTAGGACATCCGGGTATTTTTGTCTACTCTTTTATGAGTACTCTGTGAATTTGGGCATACTTCTTGTCACACTGTTTTTCACCTACTATAGCCTACAGTAGGGAAGTATGCGATAATGGGTGCAGCCCATGTCCATATTACATTCATACTACTCACACTCATACTATATAAAACATATTTTTTTGCAGTCGTTAAGTAATTACTTATTCATAATTAGTTCATCCTCAAGATGAGAGTATGCAATTTTGGACAATGCCCAAGTCTTTTGTGAATTAGGATTTAATTATTACTTTATTCTTTATTAAAAATGTGCATGAGTACAGATCTAACATGTTCCAGTGTGGCTTCTTCACAAACGACAACTGCAGAGATATTTAAATTATTTCTCAAATTTGGTTGTGACTTTTATCAAGCTATAGAGAGATAAAAAAAGATCAATGTATGACCATCAGTTATTTAACAGATTTATTATGAGCCCTCTTTCTCTCCTTGTGAACAAGACTGACATGCTTCATTCAGACTACAGTAAAGAACGGGAAAGAGGGTATGCGAATGTCATTGTGGTGAATTGTAGAGTTTTGATTACTTGTTTGATGACAGATTTTGATATTGCATCAACATAATTTTTCAACTTATTTTTTCGTAAAAATGTTTACTAAATCTTAACAATTGCATTAAATTTACATTTAAAGGTGCAGTATGTAGGACTGACAGCTAGTGGTCGAAATAGGTTCTGCAGCCCAAATTAACAATATTAGAGATTGTTGTTTCCCCCGCCCCCCTCCTCCTCAGACGCGAGGCTAGGGATGGACGATACCCAAGCGGCAAGCTCTCCAGTTTCTGTTGAAGCCAATACGGAAGTAACTTAAACTGCAATTCATCAACTGGCCACTAGGGATGGGTGATACCCCTTATTTGGTTTTCGGTACAAACCTGATACTTTCAAGGCCAGTATCGCCGATATCAATACTAATAGAATACTTCTAAACTAAACTTTTAAATTATTGCATTTATTAAATTATTAAAATGTCTAAGAGTAAAATGGGTAAATATACACACTTAACATCACATTTGAAAGTAATTTTAACATTCAATATGCCTTAATCGCAATTTACTCAATTATATTTTTTGTTTACACATGGTTAAAATATGTTTACTTGTATAAGGCACTGCCGGTGACAGGTCATTGCACTCATAACATGCAAACTTTTTATAAAGTGTATGATTTATATTAACATTACAGAATAGCACATCAATAAGGACTTTTTAAAGATGTAATTAGACAAACCATGTAGGCTACAATTTCAATTTGTTTATTGTGAAATAACAGAAGCATATTATGTTTTTCTGTCTTCTGATGATGAGTATTGTTCTGGGCAGCGTTTCCTATGATACTTTTGGGAAACTCAGCCCTGTTTGAATAAAGTGAGCGAACGCTGTCTCTGTGATTGATTGGTTTTGTCTTGCAGCATTTGTGTTTAGATCATAGTTCAGATGAGCAGGACAATGGTTCTATACACAATTATTTTCTAACAGAGGTTATTCGTATTGTACACATGAAATAATCCCTTTTACTGATAATAAACAAAATTACTGGGGAAAAAAACATCTTAGCATCGATATTTTTATTTGTGTGTTGATACTTTTTAAAACTCACATCAGTGTCAATATATCAATATCGATATGCGGCCCATCCCTACTTGACGTTCACACAGGTTGCCAGCTTGAGGGCATGAAACAAAAGCGAGCGCAATTGACAATGAAAGCCACACTGTAAGTTGATGATTTATCTGAATTTTAATTTGCTCTTGTTCATCAAGATTTTGGGATGCTGAGGCTTTTTAGGTCGGGTAGAATCTGCGATCTCTGACCCAGTTTGTTTGCTTGCTTCCATGGCAGTGATACGCTATGTTTCCCGCCAACTGGCAACCTGTGGTGTCGAAATACTATTGAGTAAACTGGGGCCTATTGCACAAAACTAGGATAAGGGATTAAGCCGGGATATCTTGGTCATCTGGTCAGCTTGTCATCTGGATGCAAAATTTAGTACACCGCTGTCATATAAACGTACCCTGAAGGCACTCCAAAAATGATAATGAAAGATAACTGTACATTAGCAGATAAATTGACCCAGGATCACCAAGATATCCCAGCTTAATCTTTTATCCTAATTTTGTGCAATAGGCCCCTGGCTATGCGAGTAATCGCACAGGCCAAAACAAAAACAGACATTCCGTCACGGAACGCACATTTCAAAGTAGGATAACTGGCTGTAGCTTTGTTTTTATGAGAAACGAGTCGTATAATTTAGCATTTTCCCTAAATATCTGCAAGCGTATTATGTTATTGTATTGCTTTAGTAAAGCGAAAACCTTACATACAGCATCTTTAAAAATGAAATTCGTAATAAACATGAACGTATTGGCTAGTAACCCCGAATTTGTATTCCTGTAAGTCAAATAAGGAGTCTATAAATCATTATGATCAATAAAGAGACTATCTTTCCAGATATTCTGAGTAAACAGCCGAGAGCAGTCACTGAGTTGTGAATGTCTGCACATTTGAACCGCATGTTGCCACCTTCCTTGCGTGACGTCAGTCCAGTTGTTTTGGGTCGTTCGACCAATCGGAAGCGCGCTCGCACTTCTACAGAAGCCGACGTGGGTCCATCCTCGCGCCAGCTTTTATCCTCCGTTACTCATCACAACGCCCCCTCGGTAGGGTGCATGCACGGGGCTCTGCTTTAAACAGCAGCTCTGACATGGAAACCCCATTGCAGTTGCAGAACGATTTCTATCCAGAGCAGCAGCAGCACCAGCACCAGCACTACTGCGGACGGGAGGAAGAGCGCTCCATCAGGCACTGCACCTGCAACAACTCCTCCACCTGCGAGGATGCGAGAAAAAGCCAGTATTCGCACGGGACGCCGCTGGGAACTTTAAGGACACCGTCCGTCTCATCTTCAACCAGGCAAGGCGCTCAGTACAGCGAGTTCACGCCTTCTAGTCATGGTAGTTCATCCAAACATCATCATCATCACCATCCTCATCGCGATCACAACCGGCAGCAAATTCGGGGCAGTCCGGCCAGCAGCCACAGAGAGAGTAACTCTTACACCCAAATAGCCATGAGCAGCTGCAGATACAACGGCGGCGTGATGCGGCCGCTCAGCAACTTGAGCTCGTCCCGCAGAAACCTGCACGAGTTTGATTCGGAGTCCCAGCCACTGCAGCCAGTCTCTGCGGTGGACGCGTCCGACACGCTCGCCTCCAAGCCGGATAACAACTCTACCACCCTCATGCCTTACGCTACGGGGGACGGAGGAGGAGGTGGCGGAGGAGGGGGTGGATGTAGCCACAGCGGCAGCAAATCGGGCAAAAAGAAGAACCAGAACATCGGACAGAAGCTCGGGCACAGGAGGGCCTTGTTTGAGAAAAGAAAGCGACTGAGCGACTACGCGCTCATCTTTGGGATGTTTGGGATCGTGGTTATGGTCATTGAAACTGAACTCTCGTGGGGAGCCTACGGAAAGGTGCGTAACTTAATAGTCCCCAAATCCTGCAGGTCTCCCCATCTAGGTCAGAATTCATTAAGTCGAGTCTGCCTCCTGGCGAGCAAGGAAAAACTACAAGTTTGGAAAGTGTGCGGTGCGGATGGATGAATGAAAAACTGTGGCAAGGTCACGTTTTCTGGAGAACGTTTTGCTTTGCTTTGCATTTTATCTCAGTGGAAGAGTTTTTCCACTATATAGTTCCAATAACAATAAAAAAATAAAATAGCCAGAAACATTTTTTTCTCTCTCTAATTCTCCTCCAGTTAAATTCATGTTTCTTTTATAAAGTACATATATCAGTATGGCTGTGATTTGGCTGCAAGTAATATGTTTAAACAGCAGCCCAATAAACCCAATTATTAAAAGTACATGCAAAAATTACACAACTCTGCTTCTCTTTGAAAGAAAACACTGGAATTTCCCAAACCCAAACTAATGTTCTAATGTTGTTATAATAAATATCAACACTCTTGGGATGCCCAACCAATACAATTACTGGAACTAACCGTTGTACATCTATCAAGTTTAAACTCAAATTCTTAAGCAATAATTCAAGTTATTATTAATTTGCTCACACTGTTAAAATCTTCACAATTAGTCAATTGTGCACCCTTCTTGGAATCTTTGTATAATATTACTGAAACAAAAGATCATAAATGTGTTTTTTATTTATAGTTGATGCAACCATCTATCTATAAAAGTCCATTACTTCAATTCAATTTGGCAAGTAGTTGCAAAATAGTATTTTCTTTTTATTGTAAAACAACGTTAGATAGTTGTTTAGCTCAAATTTAAAAAAAAAATCCACATGTACAGAATGAGTTATATCACCATATGTCTCCCATGTGGGGGAAACCCCAGGAGAAGTCATGCATCTTAAGAACAGCATATTACTGTTTTGCTTTGCAGCATGTTATGGTTTTGAATAGTGAGAAAGTGAAGACACATATGTTACCGCATAGTGAAAAAAAAGTTTAAAGTCAAATTGTATGTGTCAAATGCGCTTGCATTAGTTCTTGTGTTGTGATACCATTTTCAGGAAGGTGTAAGTTAGTATCATAATCATTAAAAAAATATGCTGTGATCTTTCTACATGTTTAAACAATATGATACCCTATTGTATGTTTAAACTGACTAATCCAAATGAGTTGAATTTGTCTTTTTCTTCTTTTTTCCCAGGAGTCACTGTATTCTTTAGCCCTAAAATGCCTGATAAGCCTTTCTACAATCATTCTTCTTGGGTTGATTATCATATATCATGCCAGGGAAATCCAGGTAACTTACTCAAAAATAAGCTAGAGCTTTTTACTGTGTTTTTGTTGTTGTTGAATTTGGTGCTTTTTTGCGTAAGAGTCAGTGGGTTTCTTGACACATTCTCTCTTCCAGACTAATGCTCAACACATTGCACTTGAAATGATACCCATTACCATTGAATTACAGTCGGATTATCTTCAATAGCACTGCGTCCACTCCATTTCGCACTAGCTTAATCGAATCATGCCTTGAAATCCTGTCAGTGACTTGGTGACCTGGCTTAACAGTAGCTGTTCACAGTTTATTAGCTAGTTGAATAGACAAGACCAGGTTGAGTTCCTCATAAAGCATGTTGAGTATTTATTAATCTTCGTTGAATCATTATAGAAATCTACCAGAGCATAACATGTGATTCATAGTCTAATAACTGTGTTGATTATGGACTTGCACTTTTGCTTTCTCAACTGAAATTTAATTTATAGATTAGGTATGGAGGCTTTCAGTACGATGTATCCATATTATTATTAAAGGTCCAAATCTGCACTTGAGGCAGTTTTTTTTGCCCATATTTGTTGAGGAAGAACATCACTTGATGGTTGTAGTACTTGGAAAGCACTCAGTCTTATGACCTTGCATCAGTGAATTGTTGTATTACTGTATTACTGTACTGAACTTTATGCAATTCAGCATCCATTGTAATGCATTTCTTTGCATTAGGTAATGCATTCATAAAAAAAGATGCCATTTAGCCTGAGCTGACGAGAATGAAACGCTGTCTCCGTTTCTTAAAACACTGCAGGCAGAGAAATGTAGCATCAAAGATTTATTTGATTTATTCCACTTCTTTCTTTTTTGCTCTTTCATATTCCTGCTTTCAGAGTTAAAACCAGGAAATTTGAGTGAATTTTAAAACGCGTGGCATGGGAGGCGTAGGAGATGAATAAAATAGTTAAAATTAATGCATTGAATTAATTAATAATAAAAATCACTCTAAATGAGCACTATTAAACGATATTAAACAGCCATATCTCAGAAGTGTGGGAAACCTGTAGGAATGATTTATTAATTTATTATTATTTAATTCATCTTGCAAACAGACACATTCAAGTTGAATCAGACAGGCTTATTATGAAGTGAAACCATGTGTGGCTTGTTCGATAGGGGGAATATCACTGTTCATTTCTTGTGGGATGGACAGATTAGCCCAAAGGATTTAATCACAGAGGACAATGTCAATTTCATATTGATTTAAACATTTTTATTTATTTGAAGTGGTTTGAAGTTCATGTCCGTGAAAGCCTAATTTCCCCCTTTTTCACTAAAAAGAAATATAAATCTTATATTTATATAAATGGGGGGGGGGGGGGGGGTTCGGGTCAGGGGGGCTAGCTGATGAGAGTGTTATTTATTTATTTGGCTGAAGCTGTCAACCCATAGTGGATATATTGGTTTTGAGTGATACTTGCGTTAATGGCAAAATATATAAATCAAGCACTTAGATAAGGCCAAGGAGCGCCAAGAAGCTTGTACTGCCAGTAAGTACATAGTGCCAACAAGATTGTAGTGCTATTGGCAGAACGGAGAAAGTGTTATTAGTTAATAGTGTGTGTGAGGTTTTTACTGAGGGGGCGTGTGAGTCACATGTTCAAAGGCGTTTACATTTCACTTGGATTTCAGTTGGTGACCAGGCAGCAGTATTTTAGACAATTCCCCCATACATGACAAAAAAATTATTCATCATTTACACACCTTAATATAATTCCAAACCTATATGACCTTTTTATTCTTGTAGTAGAACATACAAGATATTTTGAAGAATGTTCACGCTGCTCATTTACATACAGTATAACGCTAAAAAGTTCCATACACTTACATACAACTACTCTTAAAGCTTAGATATGTGCGAATATATATTGGACAGTGTGCATCAAGACACATTACACCAGGTTTGACATCATACGTTTGATGAGACATCAAACAAATATTGAAAATATACATCATATGGACTACTTTTATGCTGCTTTCATGGCTTTTTTTTGTCATATTTTGGTGCTTCAGACCATCCATCCCCGTACAGTTTTAATTGGAAAGGAACAGCGTGAACATTCTTCAAAACATCTTGTGTGTTCCACCACGGAAGAGAAAGAAAGTCTTACAGGTTTGGAACAACGTAAGGGTGAGACCGAATTGAATTATTCCTGTAAAAGCTCACATTGCGGGTAAAGTCAAGCCAGTAGTGAGTCATTTGCTCTGTCTTTAGTTGACATTGACTGAAGAGAAGGCCGTATGAATGATACAATCAATATTTCTTAAAGGGATAGTTCACCCAAAAAGGAAAATTCTCTCATCATTTAGTCATCCTCAAGTTGTTCCATGGAGGAATTTCTTTCTGGACACAAAGGAAGATATTTTGAAGGATGTCTGTAACTAAACAGTTGATGGCAGCCATTGACTTCGATACTATGAAAGTCAATGGGATCCCATCAACTGTTTGGTCCAGCAGAAGAAAGAAATTCATAGATGGAACAACTTGAGAATGAGTAAATGATGACAGAATTTTCATTTTTGGGTGAACTCGAAGAGTCAAAGAGTTTGATCCAGCATGACAAATCAAAACAAGAAAAAAAATACATTGACCTTCAATGCGGATGGAAAAACTTTGAATTTGCCAAGACAGCAGGTGATGAACAGCCATCCACCTGAGCTGTCAAAGAGTCATGTTGAGATTTCCTCACTGTGGCCATTGAGGTGGAGGCAATTAGGTGCTGTTGTTGGCATGTCAGAGGAATAACAAACTGTGCATTATGATGACAACAAAACCAGACGATCTAACTTGGCTATCAAAAAAAAAAAGCCTGGTGGCCTGGCTGATGACCTCTGTGGCACTGATGAAGAGGATGCAGTGTGCAGAAAGTGGACCTTTTCAGCTTAGTGGATAAAATCTTGTGTTCCCATAAAACTAGTGATTAAAAGAGTAGTCCTCAGAAATAGAAATCCTGTCATCATTTACTTGCCGATATTGTTCTTCCTCTATGCTATTTTATGTATTTCCATGAAACACAAAAGGAGATGTTTGGCATAATGTTTAAGCTGCTCTTTTCCCTACGATGGATTTAGATGATGATTAGTTTATACTTGTGCCAAACTCCAAAAAAGACTTTTGTGTCTCATCAAAACGCTCAAAAAGTAGTACATGCTGTAATTCCCAGGAAATGCACGCACAGATAAAATGTCGATTGGTTTGCCAAAACCATGTACTTCACTGATTATGCAATATGGGTTTGGAACAACATAAATGGCAAAATTTTCATTTCGGAGTGTACTGTTCCTTTCAAGCAATAATGCTTATGCTCTGCATACAAATATTTTAGAAGTTCAATCTCACACATAAAATCGTCACAGCATATATAGATACATATATAGGTGTTTGTACATGTCTGCGCGATGTGTACATGAAACAAAAATCACTGTTTTAATATGCATGCAAATTCAAAAAGCCATTAAGAGCCCTGGCTTTGCAACCATAAATGCCTGAGCAGTTTTATTACTTTTCACCCTGTTGAATTATAACGGCGTGTATTCATGAGCCAGTTGTGCTCTGTAATATTTAGGGCCCACGAGTCTCTGAGGGACATCAATCATGGGAATGCTTTTCCAGAAAAATGTGCCTTTTTTGAAGGGACCAGCCGGGGCCCTGCCCATTAGAAATATATGCACATCATTGCCAAAGGACAACGGAGTTTCATTCTTTTAACCATGCAAAAACCTTCATTTGCAGTGGCAATTTTTTCCAATGATATATGATTGTTAGCTGCAATTGAATCATTTGTTTTCGAGTGTGTTTAACACTGTTGTCTGTGCATGACGTATGAGGCAGAAACATGTGATTAGTGCATGTGAGCAGCGCTGATGCACTAGAGGATGTGCGCTACCTTTTTCTGTAACAACTAACTCTACCTGAGACGACAGCCGAGTGTCACGTATCCATCCTTCACTGACCCTTGAGTTTTCAATGAGCTGGATTACAGTATAGATATTATGAGATTAAAATAGAAGGAAAAGAAGAAAATAATTTGAGACAACTGATTTAATTGAATTGTTTTACCTAAAATGAACTTGGCTCAGAATTGTTTTTTTTATATTGTCATTTCAAGAATTCGAGTGTGCATTCAAATTCAGGTGAAGGAATAAGTTCTAGAATCTTAATCATTTAAATTAATCATGTATTTAGGTTACGGCTTATTAAAAGAAAAAAATCTCCTGTGCCCTTGTGTTTTCTCTGATCTAAATTGCAGTATAGATTAAGATTAAACCATTTTCAAGCATTTTGACTTTTGAATTGAATTCAATTAAAGTGAGACGGCCAGTGGCTTTTACATTTGTATTATTTTATTTAGCATATTTTGAATTTAAATCACTATACGCACGGTTAAATTGGGTTACCGTTAACTTAATAAAACAACAGCTGTCATCGCTTACTGACAGCGTTCAATTACACAAATGCAGACTCTGAAAGCACGCGGGTCCTTCTTCAAAGAAACTTGAAAGCTAAAAGCTACCTACAACTGAGGATTTACTTAGCAAAGTGGCCTCTTAGGACCCACTTTGATATCATAAATTAACCATTGCATTAATTTGTAATTGGGCTGAACCTCTCTACCTAATTCTCTAATGAGATAGAGCGATTTCTTTTCTTAGCGACAAGATATATGTTCCCATTCTCTACATTACACAGATTAAATATTGAGCCATGCTCCATTAGTTATATTGAGCTCTTCTGAAACCAGTAACCAACCCCTGCTGCCTACTAGACAGACGGATAGCACGAAGGCAGACGACCTTTTGTCCGTGGCCTTGTCAAGGCGACGCAAGGCGAAATGTCAACAGGAGCACGAAGCACCGAGCCCCCTGTATGGACACGGGTTTTAATAGATTATTTTGTTGTCTCTGTGTTTTAACAGAGTTCTAGTCTGGTAAGGCAACAGTGAGTGCTGCTGCTTCAGAAGAGCCATCGACCTTGCGCTGCGCTGATCAGTTTAGGACGTTTTTTATCGCGGTTTTCATTAATCCACATGCTCTGCCAAAGTCAGCCATGCATCCATCATTCGACTGAGCGCTGTATCTCACAGAGACACAGAGACCGGGGGTGATGGAGCTACAAATCTACCTGCTGTCTCCTATGATACAAGAACGCATTTCTACAATATAAATGCGTCAAAAGTAAATCTAGACTTGATGAGAAAAAACATATAAATAATGAGTCTTCAACTAAATACTTTTATTGCTTTTAAATGATTTAATGATGCATTTTATAATGTATAATTAAATTGTTCACTTCAGCCAAACACTTTCTATTTCATTACTAGTGATACAATAAAATCCTGTAGCTACCAGCAACAGTGTAAACATGTCATATTCACCGCTAAGCCAAAAATATATGTATATTATAGATATATAATGTATATCAATATTCACGTTTAAAAAAAAAAAAAATACTTCAAAAGAGTGATTCAAAGAACGAAATTAAAAAATAATCAAGGCATGTTTTTTTCAGTAAGCAAACACAATTTGGGCCCTAGATGTATTAAACGGTAATATTTACCTGCATAATAAACATTTTAATATATGAAAGTGAACATTTTTAAGTGAATCATTGAATTGGGTTGTGTTTTGAAACATTGAAATGGACAGTTTGAACTGATTTATGTAAATGAATCACACTTAAAGATTCGAATGCTGTTTTTACAGAAAAACATAACTTTAGTAAAAAAAATGTCAAATAAAATATATATGTTACGTTTAAATTCTAAGGTATTGCAAAACTTAATAATATTTTTTTTCCAAAAATGTTCATACATTAAAGTAATTTTCAGAAAGAAACATTTACCAATCCATTTTACTAAAATTCTTAATCAACAGCAGGGAATAAATCTTTGCTCAAATATAATTTATTATTATTTTTTAAAGCTTTGAGGCATGAAGGACTTATTTTTTTGTGTCGATGAATCAAGAATTTTAGTGAATTAATACAATTAAAAAATCAATGTCTCATACCTTAAAATAATTGTCATTGAAAAATAAAAAAAACAAAAACAAAAAGAAAGAAATCTACAATTGGTCATTTCTTTTAGCCTACTTTATTATTTTTTATTGTTATTTGTCTATATTTAGCACTTCTGCTTTGTCTTGTTTGAATTAACTGCCGCAGTCATGCTCTTGGACTTGTTCAGGTTATCTGGTCGACCCTTAGCTGTTGTAACCAGGCCATTACATGTGCACCTTCCCCTCTGTTGTCAAATTCAGCATTTTTCCATAACTACCTACTCAACCACTCGGTTGGAATATTGGATGCTTGAAGGTGAAGCACCCTTGAGTATTGTATTGCAGGTCATCCATTACCATAATTGGTTTTACCTACCAAGTAGGTTTCCTTACATAACCCATTTTAAATGTTTAATTGCTCCGTTTTGAAGCTACTAAGTTAAAAGGGGTGTCTTTGTGACATGTTTTGCCCATATAAACAAAATTAAAGCTTCACGCTTATCATCCTTTGTGCAGGCTGTGTGGTATGTTGGTTGTTGTTGTTGCTAAGCTTTGAGTAAGATAGCGTCTGTCATCGTTCGGAAAGGCAGCTTGTGTTTCGCTGTCTAAGTTACACTCGCACGGAAAGTCGAACAACAGCCTAAAGTACTAACAGACAGGCTGGTTAATGTTACAGCATCTCTAGCAATTGTCAGGCCTTTTAAGACAGCTGATGTGTCTTATCTGGTCTAAAATCTTCTGGCCTTACGATTTCTGTCACGAGTCAGTGTAGATACGTGATTGGGTTTGATCATTTTTCCCAGGGATATTTTTATATTTGCATCCCGTGTTTTTGATGTTTGGATTTGGAGTGTGTGTGTTTTTGTGTTTGCATGTGCGTCGTATGAATATGAGGGATTAGTGTTGTATTTTCAGGCTGTATGATTCATGTGACTAACATGTGTGTAGGTGGTTCTACAAGGGTCTAAAATGGAGATGTTCATTTTGTCATCTTTTGGCTAAAAATAAACATGCTAAAAGCTTTGAGGTGTGAATGGTTTATTTTCTGCGTGAATGATTGAACATTTTAAGTGATGATCGCTAAAGCAAGGGTTACTATTACCATTATATTGCTCATACTAAGGCTGGGAATCTCAATATTTTTTTGCCTTTTTATGATATTCAATATCTCATTATATATGTATTTGGTTTACAAGGTTTATTTATTATATTGGGTAAACATAATTTTAACTTGTAGCCAAGTAGATATAATATACAGTATTTAATGTAAAATGTAAGATACAGTAAAAATTAAAAAAAGCAGAATGAAGGATATATAATCATTTTCATTTATGCTGTTTATACACTAATATGACAATACAAAATATTTTGTCATTTACATACATTAATATATTTTGATAAACATATAAATAGGTAAAATGTAGGTAAATATTGATGTTTATTCTCATATTAGAGCTTAAAAAGCCTAAAAAAATGCAATTTTGAGTTATGGATCAATTCACTGAAATTTAACTGATTAATGGAAGTAAATCAAACTTGCCAAACTGTTATAGAATAATATAATGCTATAGAAAACATAAAAGTAAAGAAAAAAACATAACTTTATATTTGCAGCAAAATCTCTCTTTTATGAACATAAATACTTAAAATCATGCAGTTTGTTGAAGAGAGGAATGCTAGCTAGAATCAGAAACCACCTATAAACCTCTTAGAGAACCTCTTAGCAACCACTTAGAGATCACAAGGGATGCCCTAGCAACCACCTAGCAAAGTGTCAGTGCTAAACCTACTCAAAAGTTATTAGCAACAGCATAGCAATGTGCTGGCAGTCGTTCCAACACTCCTTTGTAAGGTCAAGCACAATTTAGATTAATGTTTTAATGTATTATCACTGAATATATGATTTGGGTTATTAATCTCATTTGCCTTCAGAAGTGGAGCGTTTTTTTTTTTTATATCTTTTTTTATGAGGAATTTAGAGATTTGGAATTCAGTCTAAATCAAGGTTATTTGGCAGGGTGTTGGTTTATATTATACAGTTTTCATGAATCTTTTGCCAGGTTTTATTTGATTTATATAAGCATCACCCGTATGATATGTGAATCCAGTGAACCGGCTGGAGTAAATAACTGACCATAAATGTGATTAAACTGTCTAAATGTTAAGGTTTTATACATGTTGCGATACATGTGGGGAAAACCACAGGACAGCACTGAAGCAATCTCTCAATGCCTCAAGCAAGAGTCATATTAAAGAATAATTCAGTTATGCACCACATAAACCCATTACTCGTGAAATAGCCTGGTGCTGTGAGAAGACAGGAAACCCGTTTGCACATATTGGATCAGGGGTTCATCATTTGCGCCTTTTCTCATATCAGATAGCCACAGTCTCGTTGGATAAAGTCTGTCAACCGAAGCCTTTGAATTGTGCTGACTTCACCACTCTGGTGAAATATCTCTCTGATGTTGGCTGTCGGGTACCTTGAAGTGATTGAATGCACAGGGAGAAATCACAGATGATCGGCACAGAGCGTAAGGGAGGGCAGGGATCTGACGATTGAGCGCAAAAGAGAAGGAGATTTTTAACAATAGCATATAAACCTTTCAAGCCTCAAGACTAACTTTATTTTTGAAAAAATTCCTAGTGAAGAGCTACACTCTCCGTAATGCTAAAAAGACCTTAACCAATTAAGGCACCCAAAGAGGCACTTTTGTCTGTTTTGGGGCACAATTCCCAAATTTTGGTCCCAATTCTCCCCTTCTGACAATCCTAGGTAAAGTCCTTATTTTTTTGATGGTTCTACAGATTATTTTATTAGATTTCCCTGTGGAGAGAGTTAGGCAGGGCGGTCAACTCTCACAGACTCAGCATGAGACTCATGCAATTGACACAAAAAAAAAAAAACTGCACTGTTCAACTGCACTGACAATGGGCTGACAGACAAGACAGAGTGACAGCTTTCTACTTCTGTCAATTGTATTATGAAATTCAAACAATACATTTGGCTTTGGCGCTCTTTAATGTGGCATGACAGGTCATTGTAACCTGTAAACTCTCTTCCTCTTTACTACTAGTTATAGCACAAAATATACATGAATGAACATCAGAAAGAATGTTGAAAAATACAGTACAACTTACTAAAGTCTGTATCATCTCACATGTAATCAGTCAGTCAGTGAACCGGAAGTAGCAAGTGAGTTTTCTTCAGTGCTGTGATGTATTTCCAAGTGAAACAATATTGAATATTGAACAGAGGGCAGGGTTTGACTTCAGTCCTCCTCTCCATCTCGCGCTCATAGCAGACTAACGGTCGGAGGGGAGTGGTTAAGCATTTTCAAACCTAAGCCCTCAAACTGCCGTCATCTGAGAAGGAACGCCGTTTCCAGACCGGAAGTTACTTTTCAGATTTTAATAAAACCGTGACAAATTTTCCTTGTGTATTAACTTGCACAGATTAATTGATGATCACATTTTTTTACAATATTGTCCTGCTTAACACTGTGAAGCTGCTTTGAAACAATCGTCATTGTAAAAGCGCTATATAAATAAAGTTGACTTGACTTCACCCTAAGACCTTTAATATCTGTTAACAAAGTAAATAGGGTAAATTTTAATTTCATGAGGACTTATAAACAATAAAGTCAGCTTATAAACAATAATATGGTTGGGCGATATATGATCAAAATCTTATATCTCAATACCATTGGCAATTTTCAATATCATGAAGAAAATTACTCTCAAGCTTACTGAAGACAAATAACCAGTGTTTAGTATATCGCCCACCCTTATCAAGTAACATTACTTTCACCTCAGAAGCTATTCAATGACCACAAACTTGATAGTTAGCTAAAAGAATGAAGTCCAGAGAGGAGCATTTTGCAAAACTATGCACTATATTACATTTTCATTATATTTTTTACTTTTTGTAACATTATTATTATTATTACTTAAAAAAAAAAAAAAAACTTGCATTTATATGCAATTGTATACTAATTTGTTACATTTTTACTTAATATCGTAATTCCAGCTGACAGGGATCCCTGTATATTTTACAGCATTAGATGAGTACATTAGTTGAGATGTACTGTACCTAATACTGTACCCGAATTCCCAATTAATTGATATTGAATTCAATTAAATTTAGATCGGATTTGTGAAATTTGTTTTAATATGCAGCCCTAATAAAAACACAGTAATAGTAAGTGTACCATGTAAACATCGTAACATGCTGTCTGTAAACCTAATAAAATTAGGTTTAGTTTCCATATGTTTGACAGTCAAAATACACTTCTTGTTATCCCAATTGTTCTCACTCCAACTCAGAAGGTGGCTGTGTTAAGGTGTGTTAGAGTGACTGAATCTACTCGAACGAACGTCAGGGACGTCAATTTGATCTCAGATTGTACATCCAATTTGTTATGGTGGGAACCCCGGGGACAAACTCGCATGCATGTATTGTAGATTGTACATTTTTAATAAAAAGCAGTCCAAACACTATTATCTCCATTTCTCCTTGCCCGTCGCCGCCGTTTGTTTACTCTAAAGTAACGTTTGACTGCAAGAGATTTTGTAAGATTTCCCTGTGTTCACAGTCAGGACTCTGGTTGTTTGTAAATGGAATCTGTTAGTGTGTGATGTGCTGATGGTCACATTACGGCTCTCCACACATTTTAGAAACAAAACTGTTAATCTATGACTTTTTTAACATTGTGTTTGTGGTCATACACTCCCAACACTAATATTTGGTGTGATAAACATTGTAATTTGAATTTAACAGTAGTTAATACGTATATGTTCTGTCCAACGTAAATATATTAGCATGTCGTCAAGTGAGTTCTAATCTATATTTTCCAACTTTTCCATTGCACTTCACTCCCATGATTCCGAGTAATCAAGGCATCAAGCTATGCCTTTGTTTTCAATAAGCGACCTCTAGGGACGAAAATTACATATTTATTTTAATTAATTAAATTAATATTAGTGTGAACATGCCTTCGAACTTTGAACATATTTGTATATTTAAGTAGACTGGGTAAACCCAGCTTGATCTGCCAGCGTTTTGATGTGGCCCTGCAACTCAGTCTGGAAACCTATACATTAATTTCTACTGCTTCTGTTAGACTTTGCAGGAACCAATCACAGAATGGCTTATCCACCTGGCGTGCTATTGGCGGGTTTAACATTATGACGAATAGAGAAGCCATGGGCCGTTGCCCATTGATCACGCCTCTTGTGGTCTGATTGGTTGAAGGACTATCCAATTGCGTACAGAGTCATTTGAATTATGCTCGTTGATCACGCCTCTTGTGCGGTAGAAAATACAGAGCAGACTCACCAGACCAATGTTCAATATTAAACAAATATTTAAGTATATTTTGCAATAAACGTAAAATATATTGTTTTAGCCTAGAGTAAAAAAATCAGTAACTACAAGTGAACAGTGTTATATTTTACTGTTGTTTTTGATTCATTACATATCTTCACAGTGACTTATTTGGATGCGTGGCACTAAAATTTGAATCGATCTTTATTTTAACGATATCGAATCTCAATAGCATTTTCTTCCCTGTTGTGACTTATAGCAAATGTAGGGTGGGACTCTTTGTCCCTGACTCTTTGTCCTTGGGGAATTGATTACATGGTAGTGGTTTGCTATTGGTGGATCTCATGTAAGTGACAGGTTGTCCCGCCCCCACACCAGTAAACACATCATCAGAGAAGAGGAGAGCTGATGCTTTTTTTTTTAAATGCCTATAAAGAAATTCAATGGGAAAATACTTGTAAAACCAAGGCTGCTAATAAAAAAAGGGAGCTTGAAAATACTTGTGAAACCAAGGTTGCTAATAAAAAAAGTGAGCAGTAACATTTGTGCAATTGAGAAGCAAACCAAACACATATTGAGCAAAAATATTTATGAGACGGGAAAGAGGGAGATTTTCTATAGCAAGAGTTGAAAAAAGGAGTGTGGCTCCAGAGCCGCTGGTCAAGTGGAGAGAAACCTGGCGGTATCTCTTACATGAGAGAAGATGTTGAGCAACGCACCTTGGCAGAAGCTGACAGTCTGGGGGTGGGGTGGGGGGGTGAAAGAGATGATGTGCACTGAATAAATCCTAGCTGTAAAAGTAAAAATTGCTTAAGGGGCAAAAATATTTGACTTATTTTCATAGAATTATTCTTTATTTTATATTTATTATATATATATATAATAATCTTGAGTTAAGATTTTTACCATGTAATGTATTGTTTTAGATTTCTCAAGAACATTTTTTTCCCCTCCAAATAGCTATTCATGGTGGACAACGCCGCAGACGACTGGAGGATAGCCATGACCTACGAGCGCATCTTCTTCATCTGTCTGGAGATCTTGGTGTGTGCCATACACCCCATCCCGGGCAACTACACCTTCACGTGGACGGCGCGGCTAGCCTTTTCTTACGCCCCTTCCAAGACGGACGCCGACGTGGATATCATCCTGTCCATTCCCATGTTTCTCCGTCTGTACCTCATTGCTCGCGTCATGCTGCTGCATAGCAAACTCTTTACCGATGCTTCGTCACGCAGTATCGGTGCCCTGAACAAGATAAACTTCAACACACGCTTTGTCATGAAGACCCTCATGACTATCTGTCCCGGCACAGTGCTGCTGGTGTTCACCATTTCTCTGTGGATCATCGCCGCCTGGACTGTGAGGGCATGCGAAAGGTGGTTCGCGAAAGGCTTTGTTGCTCTGACAGTAGTTAATGGAAGTCAGTTTTCATTGGGGAGATTTTTATAAGATCTTTATCAACATTAACATTTAATCAATGTTAAGTGGTTTCTTAATTTTTTTCATATATATATATATATATATATACATTTATATATTATTATTATTATTGATAATAATATATATATATTATTATTTTTAGTGTAACAATGTTTTCATGACATTTAAGTATCATTCGCATTACTATAGTTAAAAAAACCTCATTCTTAATATATGTAGTAAAATTATGTATATATATATATATATATATATATATATATATATATATATTTACACACACACACACATATATAATAATTAAATAATATATATTCATTATATACAATTCTACAGCAGTAATAATTCACAGTTACTAGGTCATTTTTTATATCAATAATATTTCATAGACACACACACAGATAGACACAGAGACACACAGACACAGAGACACACAGACACAGAGACACACAAAGACACAGACACAGACACACAGAGACACACACACACACACACACACACACACAAACAAACATATATTTATTGACTATACAATTACCATGAATTCATGTTATGGATTACATAAGTTACCTCTTTAGACCTCTTTACACACACTCACAATTAAAAATTAATATATATATATTTGCACAGTAATAATTCACAATAGGTTTTTTTTGGGAAAATGTGTAAATTCTCTCTCTCTCTCTCTCTCTCTCTCTCTCTCTCTCTCTCTCTCTCTCTCTCTCTCTTTTGTGGTTTAAATAAGTGACCTTTTTAGAAGATTAAATCAAATTTATATACGCACACACTCACAATTGAATATGAATATATATTTTTCATTATGTACAATTGTACAGTCATAATAGTTCACATGTGAAATTTACAAACTGAGGTCTAAGTATCAAAATGTGTCATTTTAGAGAAAAAAGATACCGTGCCTTTCTCTCAGCCTGTTAAACCCCATGGAGTATCAAATCTCTCATGTTGCAGACCTGTGTGCTGCGTAACCTTTTAAACAGCAGTTAAATAGGTTTGGAAACGGAGTCAATTGAGTCCCAACTCAGCTAGATCCCTCAATTAGCCAATTAAGTATTAGCTTACAGCAACAACAGCATGTACACTACTCTGCAGTGGAGTGAACACTACTTACAAGTATAATGTGAGACAAATTAACACAAATTTAATGGATGATTAATTAACTCAGATTAAGTCAGTTAATTTATAGTAATTGTAGTTGTTTTTATAATATGTCATTTTACATTTACTAGATACCATGACAACATGGATGTAACCAGCAATTTCCTTGGAGCCATGTGGTTGATCTCAATAACTTTTCTAACAATCGGATATGGAGATATGGTTCCTAATACATACTGTGGGAAAGGGGTCTGTCTCCTCACCGGCATCATGGTAAGTGCCGTATATCTGCGTAACATACGGTTTGTTTTGACTGCGTGCTGAAGGCTGGTGTTTGTTTTGTCAGGGTGCCGGATGCACTGCTTTGGTGGTCGCCGTGGTCGCAAAAAAACTGGAATTAACCAAAGCCGAAAAACATGTACATAATTTTATGATGGACACCCAGCTGACAAAAAGGGTAAGTCTAAAATCCCAAATCTTAGCCTTGTGGCAACTCATGTAGCTGTTTATTCCTAATCCCTGCAAACCTGTGAAAATAATATCCAGCTTATGCAAAGTGAAATGCATTTATTAAATATAAACAAAATTTGTGAATTCATTTAATGTGACACTCCGCTTACAGAACGGTATTTTGAAACAACAATTTAAATAAACAACTTCACCATAGCAGTTTTTGAGAAGAAAATCATCAGTAATAATGTTTGGCCTGATATAAATGTGAGAAAAAGACTAAATATTCAGGGTTTCATTCTTTGAACATGGCTTACTTGGTTAGGCAGATAATATTCTTATCATGAATTAGGTATAAACCAAGTTTTGAGTTCTTTGGAACAAATTTAAAGATTAGTAATTTACACTAACAGATCCTAATGCTGTGCCAATAGAGGGCAACAGTGGCCGTCCACTTTTTTTTTTGATTCTGGAAGTATTTTTTCCATAGGGATTTTAAAAACATTTTTGGTAAAAAGTTATAAAAGTCATAAGGCATGAACCAAACCAACCAGCTATAAGGTGAATCACAACAATGCAAACTTTGATTTGAAGCAAAACAAAGGTACAAGCTTTAAAGGGATACTTCACTGCTTTTTCATATTAAACTATGTTATTCCCTTAATTAAAACGAGTTGATACATACCTCTCTCGTCTCAGTGCTTGCACTAGTATGGTGACATATCTCTCATTTCTGTCAATAGGGAGATGTGAGGGAAGATGTTTCGGCTGGGACTTTTTACTGCGCTGAGCCGAAGTACTCTCAGAAGTGCTATTCCGGCATACATTATAGTTCTCCTTTTTAATCCGATTAGAAACGTGCCACGTTTTATTTTGTCACCATACTTGATCGTTCAACTATTCGTGCAACTGTATTTAAATAAAGAAAACGTGGAGGTGCTTGGTACTTCTAACTCGATCTGTGTTTGGTACCATAGTGAATGAACTGGGCTTAGTGGGCTAAGCTAAATGCTATCAGAATGTCACCGCGCGTCAGAGAGATGAGAGAGGTATGTATCAACTCGTTTTAGTTAAGGGAATAACATAGATTAATATGAAAAAGCGGTGAAGTATCCCTTTAATGACAAAAAGAGCTACAGTCCCATGAAGCATTGCAAATATAGCCAACATCCGAAATCGCATACTCTCTTGAGTAGGTACTTTTTTGAATATGTTATTTCTTTATAACCGCTTCTATAAAGTATGAGTGTGTGTAGAACGAATGCATTTCAGACGTACAACATTCAACATGTTATTATCATGTGATCAACCAGTGTCAGTCGCGTTACAAATCCTCTCCTGTGGCCTCATGGGATAGTAAAGTGTCGTTTTTGTTGGTCAATGGCGCAGTCGATTTCAGTTCCTCAAAATACCAACAATGCGCTTGAACACACCTCATTTTCCGACCAGCACGCCCATGAAAGAACAGATATGTGCGAGTGCATTTGCCATTTAAACAACGTGGTGCTGGATGTAAAAATTATAACTGGGACTGGCTGAAACAAAACACAAACAAAAAAACTTGCATACCCTGCCGTTGCATTGCACTGGGTTTATGATAGGGCCCTTAAAGGGATACTTCACCGCTTTTTCATATTAATCTATGTTATTCCCTTAACTAAAACGAGTTGATACATACCTCTCTCGTCTCAGTGCGTGCACTTAATCTCTCTGACGCGCGGTGACATTCTGATAGCATTAAGCTTAGCTCCCTAAGCCCAGTTCATTCACTATGGTACCAAACAGAGATCAAGTTAGAAGTACCAAACACCTCCACGTTTTCTCTATTTAAATACAGTTGCACGAATAGTTGAACGATCAAGTATGGTGACAAAATAAAACGTGGTGCTTTTCTAATCGGATTAAAAAGGAGAACTATAATGTATGCCGGAATAGCACTTCTGAGAGTACTTCGGCTCGGCGCAGTAAAAAGTCCCGGCCGAAACATCTTCCCTCACATCTCCCTATTGACAGAAATGAGAGATATGTCACCATACTAGTGCAAGCACTGAGACGAGAGAGGTATGTATCAACTCGTTTTAATTAAGGGAATAACATGCGGTGAAGTATCCCTTTAAAGTTGTCATTAAAAAACTGTTTCCTCTATGGAGAAAATGAATGGCCTTTTTACTTCCGGACTCTGACAGTTGAACTCTACAGTGTTACCAAAAGGATTGCTTTCAAACAGGTTTCCCAAGCAGTCTCCTATCTGCTATATATTGGTCGAGCTGATATTTTTGGTAAACTTTTATGGCGTTTTTCTTGTATGGACATTTTTAGACCCCATGCCCCATTCAATTTTATAGCATTAAAAGAGTTAGCTAGATAGCTAAATCACATTGTTTAATTGGTAGCAAGCTTACTATTCCAGTAGAAATCCCAGGTTTACACTATCCTAAAACATATTATGCAAGTAAGCCACGTTCAAACATCAGGGCCCAGCACGCCTCAGCAGAACTGAGCGCTGAATGCTACAATGCTTACTCTCCCACAGGTGAAAAACACAGCTGCTAATGTTCTCAGGGAGACGTGGCTCATTTATAAAAACACCAAGCTGGTGAGGAAGATGGACCACGCCAAAGTCAGGAAACATCAACGCAAGTTCCTTCAAGCCATTCACCAGTAAGTCAAACCTTTGGAGACCTTTGAGGATCTCTCGCGCCCTTTGTGTGTTTGTCTGTTTTTCAGTGAGAGTTAAACGGTTCGAGCTCTGAATTGTTTGACACCTGTAGCCCAGTGTAGGAGCCGCTGATGATGGATTCATTTTTGTCATGTTTGAATGGGTAAATCCGTTTGGACCGTACTTGTTTTACTGATCTGATATATTTAGCATCGGTCGTGGTATTTATGCTCCTCTTCCATTATAGAGTTAATTCAGCCCTCAGTAAGGCTCTAGTGAGGACACTTCCTTTTAACCGTCAGTCTCAGTATTTATGAGCCATCTAAAAGAGGACTTAAGTGCCCTGTAAATGTCACACTCATCCAATGACTGATTATTTGGGATACCCAAAAGGGAAAATGGTGATATAAACTCACCTAATTTCAACTGAAACCTACTGGGTTTGTAGTTTCTTCACTAGGTTTTATTTCCAGAGATACTGGCTTGAAATTATGGCCTTTAATGTTGGATTTACAAGCATTTTACCAGTCTTTAACACATTAACACTCTTTTCTCTGAAATACAATGTGAAACATTAAAGGAAACATTACAAACCTTGTATTATGAGTCTCCACCGAACAGCTGAGATGCCGGTTAATAGTAAAAGAGACTTTATCATTCTGAATTGACTATCATTATCATTTACAAATCTTTTTTTGCCTAACATATCTTTACATATCTTCTACTATCTTTGTCTTTTAATGAGAGTAGGTTATGTTAAAATTCTAGACTATATAAAACCATCTTTTATTTATGTAAAGCATACAAATAATCAATAGACAGTCAAACTAGTAGAAATGCATGATACTTCAGAACCATTTACACTTCTAAAAGATTGAGGATGGTAATATTTTCTAATACTTTTGAAAGAAGTCTTATGCTCAACAGGGCTGAATTTATTTGATCATAATACAGTAAATACTGAAATATTATTACCCTTTAAAATAACAGTTTTCTGTTTGAAAATATATTTAAAAAAATACAATTTATTCATGTGATGTCGAAGCTGGTTTTTCAGCATCATTAAGTCAGTCGTTAGTGTCACATAATATTTCAAAAATCATTCTAATATGCTTTTTCGTTACGTTTTGTGAAAACTGTGACATACATTTGTGGTTAGAATTATCGGCACGCCTGGTAAATATGATAAAAGATGGCTGTAAAAATAAATCTGCATTGTTTATCCTTTTAATCTGTCTGATGAGTTCAAGAGATCAGAGACCATTCCTCTACACAGAATCTCTCCAGATCCTTCAGATTCCCAGCTCCTTGTTGGTGCTTCTTCTCTTCAGTTCAGCCCACTCATTTTCTATAGGGTTCATGTCAGGGAACTGGGATGGTCATGGAAGAAGCTTTATTTTGTGCTCAGTGACGCATTTGTGTGTTGATTTTGATGTTTGTTTTGGATCGTTGTCCTGATGGAAGATCCAGCAAAACTCATTATAAGATTAAGATATAAGACATTATAAGAGGTTTTGATTTTTTTTATCTGTTGGTATTTGCTAGAATCCATGATACCATGTATCTGAACAAGATGTCCAGGACTTCCAGCAAAAAAGCAGTATATTTAACCGTGTACATTGGGTACTTTTTATCCCTTTTTGCACTAACCACAGCTGGTGGGTTTGCTGCCAAAAAGCTCTTTTTATAGTTTCATCTGACATAACCAGGTCCCTTCCGAATTTTCAGTTATGTCTAAATATGCTGGACTTTGTTTTTGGATGAGTGAGGAGGATTATTCTTGAATCCCTCCCAAACAACATGTGGTGATGTAGGGGTTGTCTGATTAAAAAAAGGCTTTCTTACCCCAAGCAGACTTAACTAATCTCTGAAATTCTTCATCTGTGATCCTTGGAGTGTCTAAAACTGTCCTTCTTAGGATGATATAGACATGTGTCGTCTTCCAGGAAGATTCATAACATGATTGGAACTTCTTAATTATTGTCCTGATGGTGGAAATGGAAATTTTCAATGCTTTAGCTATTTTCCTACAGCCACTTTTTTATTTCGTGAAGCTCAACAATCTTTTGCTGCACATCTAGACTATATTCTTTAATTTAACTCATTGGGATGGATGATTAAGGGAATTTGGCCTTTGTTTCCTCTTATTTATACTCTGAAACAAGACGTCATGGCTGGACAATTTCATGATCCTAGTCACCCTGGAGTGCTAATTTGTTTTAATATTAATGGGAATAAACTTCAGAGATATTTTACTCATGAAAAATTGATATGGGTGAAAATAATTGTGGCCAACGTGCTTTGGAGAAAAAAAAAATTATTTCATTATGTGATCCCCCGACTTTCCATTCTTTTACTTCAATGAAAGGTTAGGTTTTTGCAATTTTTTGAATGATAGATCAAAAGGATAAACAATGCAGATTTATTTTACAGCCATCTTTGATCATATTTACCAAGGATGCCAATAATTCTGACCACAGCTGTAATTTTAAAAAATAAAGTAAATAAAATAATTTAGACTGTAAAATAAATAAATAAATAATTTAGACCGTTCTTTACTGTCACTTTTAATCAATTTTATATCCTTGGCGAATAAAATTATTAATATTATTAATCTTACTGACCCCAAATTACTTACTCTAAAGGTAATCTTTAAAAACACTTATAATTTAATAATGCTGTTAAATGTAACCTTTAGCAAATCTCAAAATGAATATCACTTTTTTTATGTAACCTAAATTGTATAAAGCGATTGATATTAGCTTTTAGGGTTTTATTTATTTATTTATTTATTTATTTATTTATTTATTTATTTAGTCAAAATAGTTTGTAATCTAATATCAGCCATGCTTCAATTATCAACCATGAAAATCACCTTATCTCTATTGGACAGAATTTCAGTATCTCATTCACTAATAATTGCTTACAATTGTGTTTTGAAATGGAGCTCACGTAAGGTGCAAAATGTTTGCTGGTAGAACCAAGTGTCAGTTGTTACGTTTAGTACAAAGTATATCATAATTCAAAGTGCTCCACCAAAACCTGTAAAAAGGTTGAAATGATCAGGAGACGCTCTTAAACAAGACCTAAGGAAATACTGTAATTAAACTGAGCTGAATTTAGGTGTGTATCTCAAAGCAACAGTATCAAAGCAGTGAAATGGCTTTGAAGTCCACGGCTAACGC